>NC_060120.1:513585496-513894067 GCF_021461395.2 Schistocerca americana | reverse complement strand
TATAACATGATCGTTAGCAACGGAGAATGCCTCTCACAAAGAAACAGACAAACACATAGCAGCGGCGTTTGACATGTGAAATTACACGTCATGCCGCCACAAACTGTGTAAACAGGACGTCTGTCCAGCAGATGTATACACGGGGATTGTAGCACCTGACAAACACCTGTCGCTAACTTAGAATCACCGTAGTTATGAAACTGAAGACTCGATTTTATGCCCAAGATGCGGCAGGGGATGCATCCCGACAGAACAACGGAAAAAATGGTCCAATGACAGGCAGCAACATATCCCTTTGTCTCTAGACTGCATCATGAGACTACCAGTAAATCCTGCCTCGTTACAACTCCATCTCAACCGATTATTCCACCCACTCTCTGTCATCCTTTAACGTATATGCAAGTAAGTTTAGAGGAAGATGATTCTGTTTTTTCCAGGAAAGCATCAAAGACATCAGTCCACTTGCGTGTATCACTGTTACCTCAATAGGTGTACAGTAGAATGTTGCCTCGACGAAAAATAAAACACTGTTTCCCAGGTTCTCGGTGCTTCCATCTCAACGGTTTCTCGTATTCGTCTTGCTGTCGTACACTCGTTCCCACGTACAAGAATTGTCCTGCACCAATTAGAAGACACGAAGTACTCCCTCAGTTTCCCCGCATTTTGGCGTGTTTTCCTTCAATTTATAAGTATTTTTCCTCATTTTTCGCAATTTTATCGATTTTATCGAATGGAAAAACTAGTAGAAGCCAACCTCGGGGAAGATCAGTTTGGATTCCGTAGAAACACTGGAACACGTGAGGCAATACTGACCTTACGACTTATCTTAGTAGAAAGATTAAGGAAAGGCAAACCTACGTTCCTAGCATTTGTAGACTTAGAGAAAGCTTTTGACAATGTTGACTGGAATACTCTCTTTCAAATTCTAAAGGTGGCAGGGGTAAAATACAGGGAGCGAAAGGCTATTTACAATTTGTACAGAAACCAGATGGCAGTTATAAGAGTCGAGGGACATGAAAGGGAATCAGTGGTTGGGAAGGGAGTAAGACAGGGTTGTAGCCTCTCCCCGATGTTGTTCAATCTGTATATTGAGCAAGCAGTAAAGGAAACAAAAGAAAAATTCGGAGTAGGTATTAAAATTCATGGAGAAGAAATAAAAACTTTGAGGTTCGCCGATGACATTGTAATTCTGTCAGAGACAGCAAAGGACTTGGAAGAGCAGTTGAATGGAATGGACAGTGTCTTGAAAGGAGGATATAAGATGAACATCAACAAAAGCAAAACAAGGATAATGGAATGTAGTCTAATTAAGTCGGGTGATGCTGAGGGAATTAGATTAGGAAATGAGGCACTTAAAGTAGTAAAGGAGTTTTGCTATTTGGGGAGCAAAATAACTGATGATGGTCGAAGTAGAGAGGATATAAAATGTAGGCTGGCAATGGCAAGGAAAGCGTTTCTGAAGAAGAGAAATTTGTTAACATCCAGTATAGATTTAAGTGTCAGGAAGTCATTTCTGAAAGTATTCGTATGGAGTGTAGCCATGTATGGAAGTGAATCATGGACGATAAATAGTTTGGACAAGAAGAGAATAGAAGCTTTCGAAATGTGGTGCTACAGAAGAATGCTGAAGATTAGATGGGTAGATCACATAACTAATGAGGAAGTATTGAATAGGATTGGGGAGAAGAGAAGTTTGTGGCACAACTTGACCAGAAGAAGGGATCGGTTGGTAGGACATGTTCTGAGGCATCAAGGGATCACCAATTTAGTATTGGAGGGCAGCGTGGAGAGTAAAAATCGTAGAGGGAGACCAAGAGATGAATACACTAAGCAGATTCAGAAGGATGTAGGTTGCAGTAGGTACTGGGAGATGAAAAAGCTTGCACAGGATAGAGTAGCATGGAGAGCTGCATCAAACCAGTCTCAGGACTGAAGACCACAACAACAACAACAACAACAACAATCGATTTTATGTCACTTCTGTCCATGCGATCATGACATCACTTCCCGTTCTCCCACATAATGATCTTGCTAAAGTTTCGGGTTTCTAGAGATACCATTTCCTCTCTTTATCTTCGGAATTATAGCGACCGGTAGCATACTGCTATGTTGTTGATATCGAGAGGAATTGTGTGAATGGTATGATATTCAGGCAAAACACGTGAAAATACATGAAATACCGGAAATATTCATATGCTACTCGATGATTCCCGCATAAAAGTGTCATAAATATATCGGATATTGCAGCTGATATTGTTTCCGATATCGGTAAATTAATTCGTGATTGACGAAGCATTTCTCATCGACAGTGCTTAGAAAGTATATGTTCTTCTAATCGCAGTCATGTTATAAATGAAATGAAATGACCGTATGGCGTTGTTGTCCGGGATGTCCCATTCGGGTTCGGCCGCCAAGTGCAAGTCTTATTTCAGTGGGCGTCACATTGGGCGACTTGCAGCCGATGATGAGGATGAAATGATGAAGAGGACAACACAACACCCAGTCCACGAGCGGAGGAAATCTCCAACCCGACCGGGACTCGAAACCGGGCCCAGTGCACGTTACCAGCCAGCTAAGCAGGCGGACAGTCTGGTGATGATCGCAACTCGTTGCAGAAACCACGGCAAAAAGCTGTCCAGATCTAAAACAGTACCGTTAGAGGATGCCTTTGTGCCAGGGGAACAAGCCCAGCCTTTGTGCACCAGTTTCTACCTGCCCACACAGGGCGTTCTGATCGCCCATCAAACCAGAATATGAGGGGGCAGTTGCCTCGCGGTGGATGTTCGATCGACTCGCGGGAAATATCTAGTGTTGTGACTGTTTACAAGGGATGTGCTTACGTTTCTTGGGATCTGTCAGTATTCGAGGTATATGTACGAGTGTCTGCCCGTCGATACCTATATGCAGAATGCACAAGTGATGATTTTGTATGGTCCATGATACAAATTGTTTTTACTACATGGATATGGTATGGTAGTACAATCGTTTGTGGTGATATAACCTGGTTGTAAATCGGTTTCACGTCGAAAAGTTCAATCTTTTTCGACAGTAGCAGAGCAATGTAACTGAGGCAGTGTCTTTGGCGATAGTTTCCCAGTTTCAGGATATGTAGTCGCTTTGCAGGGTTTAACTGTCAGTGGAGTATGACTGTTGCATTTATCGCTGTGAAAAAACTAATTTGCCGCTGAAATTCTAGTAATTTGTCCGTCTGCAGAAACTGGCAGACTGTGCTCCCACACTGGCAGAACCAGTTTTGTGGGTAAATTTAGTAAGAATCAATGAGAAAGCTCCATTCACAGGAAGTTCCGTGACATCTGAGAGTCGGGTGATGTCTTCTTTCTTCGAATGTTCAGAGACGAGTCCAAGCAGAACTACCTCCTCTGGTTCGGAGTCGTGGGATGTTGTCCACCGCACATCATTGCGGCATCAGAGCATCTCCAGCCCAGCAGTTGTAGGATATCGAAAATTTACCGACAATTCTAGCCATTTTTTTCGTCTGTAGGCCAGTGCTTCGAATTCTGTTTGTGTTATCTACCACGATCTGCTGTGAGTTTCGAAATATCTCATGAACTTTTAGGTATGTTAGTGTTCTCATTTTCCCGTCTGTCCTTAGACACTAGTGTGCTTTGAAAATTGAGGAAAATAAAAAATGAGAGCCTTCACATCCCTGACTCCAGCAACAAATGTAAACTAAGCCCACTCAACGTTTCACAAAAGTGATACCACCATAGTAGCTCGGAGATTTGTCTCTCACAGGCAGTGCCTTCATACAAGCAGTTAAAGGTCGAAAAGTGGTGGACATCCTATTTAGAGCTACAGAGATATTTATTTCATCTTCCAAATACCGTATTTTGACGTGTAAAAGTGGATATTGCAGCTAATATCGGTTCCAGGATCGGTAAATTAATTCACGGTTGACGAGTCATTTCGCATTGGCATAGCTTAGAAAGTAAACATTCACGTAATTCGATAATTAATTAATATTTTTGTGGCACATCTTCTGAAGCAGCAGCATTTGCCGAGTTTAGTGACATCTTCGACATATGTATGTGACAATATTCCTCACATTGCTTAAGCACCAGACATAATAACTCCTGAAGCAGTTCGTGCTCAGCAGCAAGAGGTCTCCGTGTGCCACAAAGAAAGTTTACCATGGATGAGGAGGAAGGCGTATTTCCACTGTGCAGGAGTGCTTAGCGGGGACCTGCGGCTACCACACGTGCGGCACTCGCTGGTGCCCCGCGCGCCCGGCGCATCGCTCCCGTGGACAGAGTGCGCACGAGAAAGTTTTCAGATGTTTAAAGAAATGTGTGACAGTGTAATAACGTGGTTCCTTTTACTATAAGGATAAGAAACAAGTACTGCAATTGTTTAACATCGTTTATGTTGTTTAAACACCAATTTCGACGTTCATTGCAATTTCAGAGATAAATAAACAATAATCTTGAACAAATTGTTCAAACAACGTCTTATGCACGCTATATTAGGCTACCATTGTAAGGTCATCCCAGTCCAGCACCTCGACACAGACTGAGCGAATTTTTCGCCATTTTTTGCCTGCCCCACCATTTTGGAAAACATCACGGGAGGAGAGTGGGAAGGGAAGTTAAGGGGTGAGGAGAGGTTGGAAGTTCCCTGAGGGGAACACTGTTCCAGCTGGAGAGAACCCATCAGAGGGTCAGGGTAATTTATTGATCAATAAATTAATTTGTATAATTAATTTTATATCAAACGTGCACCAGAACCCCTGATAAATGCTAGCCGATAGCTTGAAATTCTGACCTCCAAATGACAATGTTAAGAATTTCTTTAGGTCATTCTTGACAGCTTGCATTTCTTTTAACAGGGTGTACCTCTAATACCGCTCTCTGTACCTACAGCGTTGCATTAACTACTTCTTTAGAATTCTCTTTTACAATTACGTTATCTGACGTGTGTTTGTTCATCTAAATTCTCTTCTAGACCCTCATACTCCATTTGCGTCATGGCTGCTGTAGATTAGTACATAGATTGACCTGACCCAGTTCCCAATTTAGACTTTCAGAATTTTTCTGCCCATTTTCGCTTTCTTCTTACAGATTTTACACTTCGATGCTCTACTGCTTTAACTGATGTGACACATCGTCGTCTTCTGGAATCTTTGTTCCCTTCCCTGAAATATCCATTCAGTGGCGTAGGGCGTCGTTGGCAGTGTCTTCTGACGTTTTTTCCAATTGCTTCAATCATTGTTGGAGTCTTTCTCGCACCTGACGAGTCTTATTCAGCCAATACTACATTTACAATTTTCATGCCTTTTGCAACTGTTGATGTTTCTGTCAGTGCCAATTTCGAAACTCATAGTTCAAATTACAGCCAATTGAGAACCACTTTATCTAACTCACAGTTAGATAGCGTTAGATTGACAAGAATCGATTTCAGCTAAGATTAAAGTCTTAAACAACCTGTTCCTCCCACTTCACAGGGAATCGTAAGTGCAAAATGAGTCCAGATTTCCACTAAGTTACAGACTTTCTTTGAGATTTTCTGGGAACTTTACTACCGAGAAATCGGAAAAACTTATCTCTTCTATAGAGCTTTAATAATTTCCGGCTACATGCTCGGAAACAAATGGTACAAAAATCATGTTTAGTTTTAAAGAGACGTCTTCACCTTTACTCTGTAAATGACTGCGAAGTGCGTCACAGAGGATACCTTTATTGTAACAGGCATCAAGGTTTCTGTTCACGTCATTCACGTAGAAAGCATGAGACGATTGACTGCTCCTCCATCTCTGTACGAGCTTCTTTTTGCAACGTGATGATGCGCTGACCGCGTGAAACGCGTTTATAGAGTTAAAAAAATGGCTCTGAACACTATGGGACTTAACTTCTGAGGTCATCAGTCCCCTAGAACTTACAACTAATTAAACCTAACTAACCTAAGGACATAATACACATCCATGCCCAGGGCAGGATTCGAAGCTGCGACCGTAGTGGTCACGTTGTTCCAGAACCGCTCGTTTATGAAGTTAGTAAAAAAATTCATATTGCAATAGGCACTGTTTACCCATTTGAATAGTTATCTACGGTTGCTGCATGCTATAGTGGAATGGAAAATGTGTTTCTTGGACTTTCCTAAGCAGATTCTCGCGAGGTATAGGGTGTCTTTCTTCATTTGCCAGTTAAAGTTTTTGAACATTTGTATGACACTCTACACCTTCGTTCAAAAAGTCCACGACCATGCGCACTGCACCTGTTTTGCGTACTCTCGATGTCCACTGCGAGAGACGTGTGATCTGTTTGGCATAGTTTTGAGCTGTATTCAAGTACTATTGACTGTAGAAAATACTGCAAACAGCCACAAGTGTTTGAGAAGTGATTTTATTGCACCGTCATAGTTTTGAGCTTGAGCCCATCGTCCGACGACAGCGTCGATTTAATGGCAAGTTTTACATTTCTGTCCCAAAATACTGTATAATAAGTTCCTGTGATAACATAGTATACAAAAGGTTTTACATTTGTGTCCTAAAATACACTACTGGCCATTAAAATTGCTACACCAAGATGAAATGCAGATGATAAACGGGTATTCATTGGACAAATATATTGTACTAGAACTGACATGTGATAACATTTTCACGCAATTTGGGTGCATAGATCCTGAGAAATCAATACCTAGAACAACCATCTCTGGCCGTAATAACGGCGTTGATGCGCCTGGGCATTGAGTCAAACAGAGCTTGGATGGCGTGTACAGGTACAGCTGCCCATGCAGCTTCAACACGATTCCACAGTTCATCAAAGAGTAGTGACTGGCGTATTCTGACGAGCCATTTGCTCGGCCACCACTGCCCAGACGTTTTCAATTGGTGAGAGATCTGGAGAATGTGCTGGCCAGGGCAGCAGTTGAACATTTTCTGTATCCAGAAAGGCCCGTAAAGGAACTGCAACATGCGGTCGTGCATTATCCTGCTGAAATGTACGGTTTCGCAGTGATTGAATGAATGGTAGAGCCACGGGTCGTAACACACCTGAAATGCAACGCCCACTGTTCAAAGTGCCGTCAATACGAACAAGAGGTGACCGAAACGTGTAACCAATGGCAGCCCATACCATCACGCCGGGTGATACGCCAGTATGGCGATGACGAATACACGCTTCCAATGTGCGTCACCGCGATGTCGCCAAACACGGATGCGACCATTATGATTCTGTAAGCAGGACCTGGATTCATCCGAAAAAATGATGTTTTGCCATTCGTGCACCCAGGTTCGTCGTTGAGTACACCATCGCAGGCGCTCCTGTCTGTGATGCATCGTCAAGGGTAACCGCAGCCACGGTCTCCGAGCTGATAGTCCATGCTGCTGCAAACGTCGTCGAACTGTTGGTGCAGATGATTGTTGTCTTGCAAACGTCCCCATCTGCTGACTCAGGGATCGAGACGTGGCTGCACGATCCGTTACAGCCATGCGGATAAGATGCCTGTCATCTCGTCTGCTAGTGATACGAGGCCTTTGGGATCCAGCACGGCGTTCAGTATTACCCTCCTGAACCCACCGATTCCATATTCTGCTAACGGTCATTGGATCTCGACCAACGCTAGCATCAATGTCGCGATACGATAAACCGCAATCGCGATAGGCTACAATCCGACCTTTATCAAAGTCGGAAACGTGATGGTACGCATTTCTCCACCTTATACGAGACATCACAACGTTGCACCAGGCAACGCCGGTCGACTGCTGTTTGCGTATGAGAAATGGGTTGAAAATTTTTCTCATGTAAGCACGTTGTAGGAGTCGCTACCAACGCCAACCTTCTGTGAATGCTCTGAAAAGCTAATCATTTGCATACCACAGCATCTTCTTCCTGTCGGTTAAATTTCTCGTCTGTAGCACATCATCTTCGTGGTGTAGCAATTTTAATGGCCAGTAGTGTATAACAAAGTTTTAATAATTACATAGTTTAAAAGAGGTTTTATGTTGTATGTGAATTCTATACGTTGTGCATACTTCATGAAAGGTTCTCCTTTTACAAGATTTTCGATTCTTACTGATGCACGAGATAAACTAAATTCAAGATGGTAGATACATTTGTTTACATCGGTTGATGATTTGTTGTGTCAAAGAACATAACACGTGCACACGTATTGCATACTACTTGAGACACTGCAAAGGTACTTCTTTGTAGTACAGATCATTTTAAAGCTATACATTTAGTTATTTCTGTCTGGAAGCGGTGGCGCGTTCCTGTAACCCAAGCGACTGGGGAGCCGTTGTGTGGGAGAAAACTGCGGCTGTGCACGCAGTTTCGATCGTTCTGTCATTTCATTATTATTTCTATTGTTTCGTAATTATAAAAGTTATATGACATTTTGGGATATGTATCTGGTTTCTTATTTCTAGTTGATCATTTAGAATGCAGTCAGGTTTACGGTGAGTATGGGTGCATATTACTAACTCTTCTAACAAATTTATTTGCGCTCCTTTTTCCAATAGTATTACATTTCTAAGTTTTCTCCGATGCGTAAGCATCTCTTTGTTTCCGTGTTGGGCCAAGTGAGCAGCAAAACTTGATTTATTTAGGTTGTTGAGCCTGAGAGCACACATGTATTCTTTGTATCATATGATGAAACTCCCACCAGTTTGGCCAATGTACAGGTAAAATTTCTGGCACACAGAACAATTCAGTTCATAAATGCTAGACTTGTAGTGTACGTCATTCTTTTAATTTAAGTTAAGAACAATTTTGTCTTTCATCTTATTGTGTGCGGTAAAACTAATTTTGATATTTTTAGCAAAGAATAAGTTTGCAGTCTGATGTGACATCTTACCACTGTACGGCATGCAGACATATTTCACAGAGTTTTCAGGAGCATCTTGCGCTAAAGTGCTGTTTGATGAGGACACAGAGCTATGTTGTTACTGTATTTGTTTTCAATTCTACTGCGAAGTTTATTGATGGTGTGAGAGCTGAATTATTACACAGCTCTACAAAATAAATTTTTTTTTTTTCGTTGCCAGGGAAGTTTGAACGAAAATGGGATATTGTTATGATACTCATTCCGAGTATATTTGTACTTTTTCCAAATTGGCTCTGGTTTTTGACATATAGGTTATTTGTGGAAATGAGAGTTTCATGTGGATAATATCGACTGCAGGGTCCATATATGGTGTAATGTATTTGCTACCTGTTTTTTAATTAGTGATATTGTACACTCCTGGAAATGGAAAAAAGAACACATTGACACCGGTGTGTCAGACCCACCATACTTCCTCCGGACACTGCGAGAGGGCTGTACAAGCAATGATCTCACGCACGGCACAGCGGACACACCAGGAACCGTGGTGTTGGCCGTCGAATGGCGCTAGCTGCGCAGCATTTGTGCACCGCCGCCGTCAGTGTCAGCCAGTTTGCCGTGGCATACGGAGCTCCATCGCAGTCTTTAACACTGGTAGCATGCCGCGACAGCGTGGACGTGAACCGTATGTGCAGTTGACGGACTTTGAGCGAGGGCGTATAGTGGGCACGCGGGAGGCCGGGTGGACGTACCGCCGAATTGCTCAACACGTGGGGCGTGAGGTCTCCACAGTACATCGATGTTGTCGCCAGTGGTCGGCGGAAGGTGCACGTGCCTGTCGACCTGGGACCGGACCGCAGCGACTCACGGATGCACGCCAAGACCGTAGGATCCTACGCAGTGCCGTAGGGGACCGCACCGCCACTTCCCAGCAAATTAGGGACACTGTTGCTCCTGGGGTATCGGCGAGGACCATTCGCAACCGTCTCCATGAAGCTGGGCTACGGTCCCGCACACCGTTAGGCCGTCTTCCGCTCACGCCCCGACATCGTGCAGCCCGCCTCCAGTGGTGTCGCGACAGGCGTGAATGGAGGGACGAATGGAGACGTGTCGTCTTCAGCGATGAGAGTCGCTTCTGCCTTGGTGCCAATGATGGTCGTATGCGTGTTTGGCGCCGTGCAGGTGAGCGCCACAATCAGGACTGCATACGACCGAGGCACACAGGGCCAACACCCGGCATCATGGTGTGGGGAGCGATCTCCTACACTGGCCGTACACCACTGGTGATCGTCGAGGGGACACTGAATAGTGCACGGTACATCCAAACCGTCATCGAACCCATCGTTCTACCATTCCTAGACCGGCAAGGGAACTTACTGTTCCAACAGGACAATGCACGTCCGCATGTATCCCGTGCCACCCAACGTGCTCTAGAAGGTGTAAGTCAACTACCCTGGCCAGCAAGATCTCCGGATCTGTCCCCCATTGAGCATGTTTGGGACTGGATGAAGCGTCGTCTCACGCGGTCTGCACGTCCAGCACGAACGCTGGTCCAACTGAGGCGCCAGGTGGAAATGGCATGGCAAGCCGTTCCACAGGACTACATCCAGCATCTCCATGGGAGAATAGCAGCCTGCATTGCTGCGAAAGGTGGATATACACTGTACTAGTACCGACATTGTGCATGCTCTGTTGCCTGTGTCTATGTGCCTGTGGTTCTGTCAGTGTGATCATGTGATGTATCTGACCCCAGGAATGTGTCAATAAAGTTTCCCCTTCCTGGGACAATGAATTCACGGTGTTCTTATTTCAATTTCCAGGAGTGTACTATCTTTATTAAACAATTGTGCTCAGGGAGTGCATCTGTGTGGTTGAGGATTACATCATGCAAACATCACACTGTCAGCATGTGTTCAGTCCTGTTGTGCGGTGCGTGTGTTGAAGATATTGAGGGTTGTGCAGATTTGAATTCGGCGGTACTCGACATTCATTTGTTGGCCGAGGTAATCCCCGCAACAGCCGATAGGTAGCGTTCAGTGTAAACAAGAAAAATGGAGATGGTCGAAAGTCACACACATGTGCAGTGCAGCTTCAAGGAGATAGAACCTTTTCATCGTGACGTAGCAAATAAGAGGTGAGTATTCATTTCACACAAAACAATTAATGATGTTTGTTGGATGTGATTGACATGCAAATACAAGAAAGTTCTGCATAATACGTAGTATTTGTGCAATTTTGTTTTAGGAAAACATGAGTTCTTCACGCCGTCTTTGCGTGAACCATCCAGATGAGTTCTGCTACATTTGTGATGAATACGTTCTTCAAAAGAACAGGAAGAATATCACTCCTTTTGTGAAGGAAGCGTATCTGGCATATTTCGGAATTAAACTTGGAGATCAAGACAAGGCGTGGGCACCCCATAAAGTTTGTAAATGCTGTGTGGAGTGCTTACGGCCGTGGACAAAACGAAAAAGGAAAAGCTTAAACTTCGGAGTGCCTATGGTATGGCGAGAGCAGAAGAACCATACAGATGATTGCTATTTTTGCATTGTTAATGTGAAAGGTTTTAATAGGTTCAAAAAACGAAAGTGGGAATATCCCGATTTGGAGTCAGCAAGAAGACCGGTGGTGCACAGCAACGATGTTCCTGTACCAACCTTCACAACATTACCCACGCTAACATCATCAGATGACGATGTGCACGGCGAGGAATGTACAAGTAGTGGTTCGGAATACAAAGGACGTGAGACACAACCCCAGCAGTTCGACCAGAAGGAGCTCAGTGACTTGATACGAGAACTCAATCTTTCAAAGCAAGCATCAGAACTCTTAGCATCCAGGCTTAAGGAAAAGAACTGTCTTCATCCAAGTGTTAAAATAACAGCTTACCGGACGAGAGAAGAAAACCTTCTTCCATACTTCAACCAAGAAGAGGTTATAGTGTATTGCAGCAATATACCTGGACTTTTACTTGAATTGGGGCTGCCGGAATATAGACCAGAGGACTGGCGTCTCTTCATAGACAGTTCCACTAGAAGTTTAAAATGTGTTCTCCTACACAATGGCAATCGTTACGCATCTATTCCAATTGCCCACTCAACAAAACTTTGTGAAGCATATGCTAACATCAAGATGGTTCTGCAGAAAATTCAGTATATGCAGCACCAGTGGTTGATTTGTGTTGATTTGAAAATGGTGAACTTCTTGCTTGGACAACAAAGTGGATACACAAAGCACCCATGTTTTATCTGCATGTGGGATAGTAGGGCAAAGCACGAACATTGGAAGCAGAAAACATGGCCTCCAAGGGAACATATGGCTGTTGGTGAAGCAAACATCATTAATGAACCTCTGGTTAGTAGGGACAAGATTGTTCTTCCACCATTACACATTAAGTTAGGACTAATGAAGCAATTCACCAAAGCTTTAGACAGAAATGGTAATTGCTTCACATACATCTGCAATACGTTCCCTGGACTCAGTAGTGAAAAACTTAAGGCAGGAATATTTGATGGTCCTCAAATTCGCAGGCTCATCAACGATACCAATTTTACAAGTGTCATGACTGTCACTGAAGCATCGGCCTGGAACAGTTTTGTCGCTGTTGTAAAATGTTTTTTGGGCAATCATAAAGCTCCCAATTACGAGGAACTGGTCAAAAACATGCTCACTAACTTTCAAAACTTAGGAGCTAACATGAGCATAAAATTGCACTTCCTTCACAGCCACTTGGATCGATTTCCTCGTAATCTAGGTGATTTCAGTGAGGAACAAGGAGAGCGGTTCCATCAAGATATGAAAGGAATAGAGGAAAGATATAAAGGAAGATGGGACAGACATATGATGGCAGATTATTGCTGGAATCTGCAATGTGACTGTTCTGAAGAGACCTATAAAAGGAAAGCGTGCAGGAAGCGGTTCGTCATGGACGGAAAATGATATACTTATAGAGAAACTTTTCAATTATGTTTTATACGTGGACAAATGCCTATCAGGTTTTCATAGATGCTATTTATAAAGATTATTTTCTTTTTTCATTGTAGTTTGTAGCGCTCGAGTTCAGTATTAGCAATTTTTTCTAATTTTTTGAATAAATCATGCATTATCTCAAAAACTAGAGCCAAACTGCATAAATGGTTGCTATATTCGTCCTCAGCACCACTAACCCATCCTAAAGCCACTCAAATATCCTTGGCAAAAAAATGAGTGTTGACCAGTGTTATTGTAGGCTCTTAGTTTGTTTCTTTTTAGTTTTTGTAGTTTAGCACCGAGCGAGATGGCGCAGTGGTTAGACACTGGACTCGCATTCGCGAGGACGACGGTTCAATCCCGCGTTCGGCCATCCTGATTTAGTTTTTCCGTGATTTCCCTAAATCGCTCCAAGCAAATGCCGGGATGGTTCCTTTGAAAGGGGACGGCCGACTTCCTTCCCTAATCCGATGAGACCGATGACCTCTCTGTCTGGTCTCCTTCCCCAAAACAACCCAACCCTCTTGTAGTTTACCTTCAGTGTCCAGTCTTTTTTTTTCAATTACGTTGAGCATTGTTCTATAATATGCCATTTTATGCTGATTGTAACATCAGATGTGTCCGCAGCTCGTGGTGTTGCGGTAGCGTTCTCGCTTCTCGCGCAGGGGGTCCCGTGTTCGATTTCCGGTGGTGTCAGGGATTTTACCTGCCTCAAGAGGACTGGGTGTTGTTGTGTCATCATCATCCCCATTACGGTCAGAGGAAGGCAATGGCAAACTACCTCCGCTAGGACCGTGCCTAGTACGGCGGTGCGGGTTTCCCGCATCGTCCCCCACGCTCCTCGGAGTATGGGACGTAGCATCAGATGTAGTGGGTTTTCTGTATATTTTAAATTTATGTTCATCTTTTTGCTACTGCTGTTGATATAATTTTACAACGTAAGTGTGTATCTCGACATTACTCATAGCACGAAGTTATTATTTAACATATTATGTAAAACCTCATTTCCCTGTTTTACAAATCAAATAATTTTTTGACATGCGCCTTACCTTCATGAATTTAGCAGAAAAAGAATAGTTAGCTGATGACTGTTCCTTAGATGCCATCTCCTTTGCGTTCTAGTTGGGGTGCCGGTCCAGTCACATGTTGCCAAGTGTGATAGTTTTAAATTAATTTTATCGCCACTATTATACTTTCGTAAGCAAAGCCTCTGAGTTATGTCCATCAGCCTGACACAACAGTTCCGTATAACAATAAGAATTCCACGTAAGTCAGCAAGCGGTTTATATTGAAACCAGATACAGCCTAAGTTCTAAACACTATGATTTGTCCGAAATTAGTAATTGTGTATTGAAGAGTTAACTGTGTTTGTTGTAGGGCAACGCCACTAGCAGCATAAATCATTATAGTTTCTTTCGGAGAAGCGATGTTTATAATGACATCTCTGTAATTCATTTAGCTCTGTAAAAGAGGATATACGTCACTTAGTGAGTACTTTTCCACAACCTGTTTGGCTAAAAACAGAATTTCGTTACCCTTAGACGGTTCACCTTAGCTGAATAAAAATGCATACTGAAGTCTCTCTTCCATCAGGGGAATGTACGTGGGGCGTTCAATAAGTAATGCAAAAAATTTTATTTTCCCGTCAATTTCGGCCCAAAAAATGCGTAATTTCTTGTGGGACATCGTACACTATTCCTGCTTCATCCCTGTAGTATCATGAAGTTCCTACAGGTAACGGCGCTATACTCTGCCTTCAAAGTAACGTGTGTAATGGAGGTGCATTCCAAGCAGAGAGCTGTCATTGAATTTCTTCTGGCGCAAAACCAGACCATTGTAGATATTTATAGGCGCTTGCAGGATATCTGCGGAGATGTGATAGTGAACAAAAGCACTGTGAGTCGTTGGACGAGGCATCTGTTACCATCGCAACAAGGTCTCGCAAACCTGTCCGATCTCCCGCGTGCCGGTCGGCAGCACACAGCTGTGACTCCAGCTGTGACGCTCTCATTCGAGATGATGGACGGATCAGTATCAAACACCTCGCTGTTCAAACGGACGTCTCTGTTGGTAGTGTTGACACACACGATCACGAGTTGGGCTACTCCCAGGTGTGTGTCCGCTGGGTTCCTCGACATCTGTGCACAGTTGCTCGCGCGTTGCGAGCCTGAAACTGACAGCCGATGAAGCTTCGATCCGTCAACAAAACGACAATCCATCGAGAGGCGCCACACCAACTCTCCTGCGAAGGAAAGGTTCAAAGCATTATCCTCAGACGCTGAAGTCATGGCCACGGTCTTCTGGGACTCTGAAGGGATATTCTGTTCGATGTCCTCCCTCATGGTGCAGCGATCGACTCGAAAGTGTACTGTGCTACCCCCAGGAAACTGAAGAAACGACTTCAGCGTCTTCGTCGCCACGAAAATGGAAACGAACTTCTCCTTCACCCTGACAACGCAGGGCCTCACAGAAGTCTGCGCACCCAAGAGAAGCTCACGAAACTTCATTGGTCTGTTCTTCCTCAACAAACCTACAGCCCGGATCTCGCTCCTTCCGACTTCCACCTGTTTGGCCCTACGAAGGATGTACTCTGCGGGGAGCAGTAAGTGGATGATGTGGGGGTTATTGATGCAGAAAGACGTTCGCTCCGACGTCGACCAGTAGAGTGGTACCACGCGCTCATATAGGCCTCCCAGTAAGGTGTCGTAAGCCGTCGCAATGCACGGAGATCATGTTAAAAAACTGGTTTTTTAGTCAAAAGTGGGGGGGGAAAATATGTTCTATTGGAATGCTGAGCCAACGACCTTGCCGCAGTGGTAACACCGGTTCCCGTCAGATCACCGGTGTTAAGCGCTTTTGGGCTTGGATGAGTGACCATCCGGTCTGCCGAGTGCTGTTGGCAAGCGGGGTGCACTCAGCCCTTGTGAGGCACACTGATTTTCTACTTGATTGACAAGTAGCGGATCCGGTCTCGTAAACTGACACACGGTCGGGAGGGCGGTGAGCTGACCACATGCCCCTCCATATCCGCATCCATTGACACGGCGGCCGGTCGGCACCGTTGGGCCTTCATGGCCTGTTCGGAGTTTATAGTTTAGTATTGGAATCCTGAATAAAACCAATCTGCTTTCAGAAATAATGTGCTGCATTACTTACTGAACGATCTTCCTTTACTGATAACTTAGTCAAACGTGTTATGGGGATTTCATGGGTAGACTGCGGAAGAGTTTGGAACCACTAATTCGCCTACAAGGTGTCTGACATGTAAACCACCTGTGGCGCCCGTTGCTGAGGACGCAGATTCTAGGTGCGTCGGTGGCGTCTCCACACTGCAGCTACCGAAGCCTGTCGTCCGCGCAGCTGGCGAGTTTCCAGCACGCGCCGTTCGCCAAGCCGGCCGCGCCGAGTGGCGTGGCGTAGGCTTCGCATTGTTCTGGTTCGCCCCTGCGGCTGCCCTAATTGTCGCACCTCCGCTACTGACGCACGCAGCGGTAATCGTCCGCAGCAGCTGACAGTCAGCACCACATTTGTCCGCGCCGATGGCTCGGCTCCCGTCACTGGGCTCTCCTAATAAGCGTAGCCTCCTCCTTCACGTTGCCCGCCCAGTCGCAGGGGCACATCCGGAATTCCAAGGACGAAGATTCGTCATGCAACTCCAATTTTACATCGTTCTATTCGTCTTTCAAGTTCGTATGTCATACAGTTTTCACAGCACGCCGCGAATGCAACACTGTATTATGCTGACTAATATAGCAGTTCTGGGTTTGTGCTGGGGCGGGGAGGGGGGGGGGGGGGGGAGGGAGCAGCGTGTTTTGAATTATCCTTGCATGAGGTACTTATAGAGGTCGGGTAGGAACTAGCGCATTTACGACACTGCCATATCCCGGGAGCAGTTGCGCGGCGGTCGATGCCAAATGCTTTGGGTTTTGCATTGTTTGTTGTTTTCTTTTTAGGGTTCCGCGCCCCAATTTGTAAACACGGAACCCTTATATGATCGCTTTCTTGTCCATCTATCTATTTGTCCGACTGTTAAGAAGCCTTTCTCTGAGGAACGAGTAGACGTATCAAGTCAAAATTTACGTCACGTATTAAGATCTATGGTCCCTTAGTGTTGTAAAAATGTAAAGCTTCTAAGTCAGTTCAATTTAATCAAAAGATACGGTGATTTATGTCACACATTTTGGTACTCGAAAACTCGCTCATAAGAACCTGTAGAGTACTTCCTGTTGCCATAGAAACATGAAGTTTGGCAGGAAGCAAGATTTCACAGTACAAGTAAAGGAAAAAATATGAAAGTTGTGAATCTGTAATTACATAACAAGAAAAATATTTTTGTTATTTTTTATCTATCTGTCTGTCTGTCTGCTTGTATGTACCTCTGTTAAGACCCTATTCCGCTGAAACAGTCTGGCAAATCAAGTTCAAATTTATGTCACGTATTAAGGTCTATGGTCGCTTAGAGGTGTAAAAATGTGAAGCCTCTAAATGAATGTAATACTCACCAAAACCTATAGGGTGCCATGTGTTGGCCTAGAATCACAAAATTTGGAAATCAGCAAGGTTTCACAGTACAAGTAAAGGAAAAACCCCGAAAATTACTAATTCGTAATTAAATCACACAAACAAACATTTTTGCCATTTTTATCCCTGTCTGTCCATCCATTTTTAAGTTTTTTTTTTTTTTTTTTTTTTTTTTTTTTTTTTTTTTTGACAGTTTGGCCCCTCAGTCTTCAATATGGTCCCTTGGAGATGTAAAAAAATTTAAGTTTCTAAGTCAATACAATTAAAAGATTCGACAACTCATGTCACATATTTTGATACAAACTCACTAGTCGAAACGTGTAGGGTACTTCTCATCGACATATAATCCTGAAATTCGGCGGAAGAAGGTTTCATAGTACGAATAAAGCAATGAATCTAAAATTTGTTAATTTGTAATTTGAACAGATAAAAATGTATTTTGTCTTTTGAACATTAGCCGAGCGGTCTAGGGCGCTGCAGTCATGGACTCTGCGGCTGGTCCCGACGGAGGTTCGAGTCCTCCCTCGGGCATGGCTGTGTGTGTGTTTGTCCTTAGGATAATTTAGGTTAAGTAGTGTGTAAGCTTAGGGAGTGATGACTTTAACAGTTAAGTCTCATAAGATTTCACACACACATTCTTTTGAACACACACGCATTCATCATCCATCAAAAACATAACAGACGCACATTACTGCGTGCCAACATAAAGTATAAGACGTAACCGTGTTTTAATGAGTAAATAAAAATGTTTTATTAAATCTTCTCTAACTACTGAAGTCCTCTGCTCGCTACCGTTTGTATGTCCACGATTGTCGACGAACTACTGAAGAGATTTTGAAACGGTCCTGGAACTCCCGGGACCAATATCTTGCCATTATCGATAAGAGACAAAAATCGTTGGGATTCCCAGTTCACAGGATGGTTGAACTACACAGGGTGAACATTAGTAAAACCGACAAATTGCAGGGACGGATTTTTGAGTGGAAAAGATTCTACGACTATGTGTCCGTGCGTGCAACGACAACAAATCGTCCCGGAATACAGTACAGAGATGCATCGCGTCCACGTCACAACAGATGTCCAAAGTGGCCTCCATGGGATGCACTGCACGCGTTCACTCGTCGCATCATAGATTGCCGCACTCTTCTTCATGTTACAGTCTCTCCGAATAGCGTCGTGAAACGCTGTTGAAGGGTCTGCACATCAGGAACTGGATGGGCATACACAACGCTTTTCACATGCCCCCACAGATAAAATCAGGCCATGCCACAGGGCATCCACATCCTATCCAACGTCCGGAGAGATGTTTTCGAGGTGTCGGTGAACTGTAATGCGTAAGTGGGGTGGTGCTCTGTCATGCAGAATCCACGTAACCTATCGTACTGCCAAGGCACATTCTCAAGCAGCGAAAGCAGAGTGATGCTGAACCGATGCTGCTGAGAAGCCTCACCCATTCCCCTAGAATTGACTGTAGTCCACAGATGGCGATTATGCAGATTGATAACGCCAATTCTGGTAACGGTTCCTTCGTCGGTAAGGAGTATTGATGACAGAAATCCCATAATTTTTTATGGTTTCGTGCAAAAACCATCGAAAAAAATCCTTCCCATAGAGAGAAATTCGCTGCTGATATTCCTTGCACTCGTTGCAGGTGATAGGGATAGCAGCTGTTGTCATGCAGGATGCACATAATCGTACTTTGGCTTACACCACGTCGGCGGACCACTTGCTTGGTGTTTTACTATGGTTCGTGTTAATATCCTGTAGAACTCGGTCCTTTCATATCTGGTCTACGCACAGTCCGCCGTCTCCGTGCACGTTTGTCTATCCGAAAGGCCCTATTATCACCAAAAAAACAAAAAACGTCATGAAATGTTGTTTGAGTGGGTTAGTGTCTGTAGGGGTGCTTGCTTTGGTTAAACCGTGTTGCCTCTCGACCGTTTCCACCTACTTGGCTGTATATGAATACCATCTCGGCTTTTTCCTGACGTGAACACCGGACCATTCTTCGGCTTATAGTAAGTTGCGTCAGTCACGAAGCCTGCAACATACGTGTTCAGAGGAACTTTCATCGTCAATGTCATCTACTTTGGCAACGATGCGTTTCCGAACGTATGTTCATAGGACCTGTTTTCCTCCATTTCCAGTCAGAAATCCGTCCATGCAGTTTGTCGGTTTTATTAATGTCCACCCTCTATATATACATAATTAAGGTTTTTGGACTTTTTTTTAAAGTCTGAAATGAGTGAGGAGACTGGTCCTGCACGGAGTTCTAATACAATTGTCACAATACCATGAGGGATCGGCGATACCAATGACCATACGTAAAAAGGGCGGAAATGATGTTTATGTTGATCTCTATTCCAATTTTCTGTACAGGTTCCGGAACACTCGGAACCGAGGTGATGCAAAACTTTTTTGATTTGTGTAGTAATTACCTACAGTCAGCGGAACGAGCCTACTGTGCAGCATCTGATGTAAGTACAGTATGCAAAATTAAGCCTTAGCTGCACATCCTTTGTAGCACAAGTTCCGTATTGTGAATGTATCGTTCGGTGTTTCGATTTCCAGCGCTGTTAACACATCTCCAGGAACACATACATACATGTGCTACAAAAGTTGATTCTAACCTAAAAAGCAAGAGAAAAACACGACAAAATGTAATATACCAGCGTATTATATCTATCACATAATACGTTTATTGTATGTATAAAAAGAAACATGTATTTCAGGCCACTGATGATGCTTCCCAAATAAATGAAGCGAAATGCGTATGACAACAAACAACCTGCCTTCATTTAGTTGCATAGACGGTACATACCTCCACGGATTCAGTGTATATTTAACAAGCATTTGATGAAACAAGGAGACATCCCTTACAAAATAAAGCCACTTGATACATTTCATAAAGGAGAAACGCAACTATAGAGGCATTAGTATTACTGCTTCGGAGAGAAGACTGTCTGTAATTATCAAAGAACGTCTGCAGAATGAAATTATTATAGGAGGAGAACAGGGTTACTTTACCGCAGGTCAATCCCGTGAAGGGATCTATAAAAGAGACAATTCAAAATAGAAGATATAAGGGAAGAGACATCCATCTTTTCACAAATTTACAGAAAGCATGACACTGTACCAATAAACAATCTAGATCGATCGGTCTGGAAGCTCATTGACTGGGGTAGAACTGTCTTCAGCGATGACTCGATGAGTCCCGCTTCGAACTGAAACCCAGTGACCAGCGAAGACGTGTGTGGAGACGCTGCGGACAGTGATGGGTTACCAAACTTGTCACACGCCATACGGTCCGACAACCGGGATTGATAGTCTGAGGTGCCACTTTTTTCACATCAGGAGCTCTTTGGTTGTCATCCGGCGCACTCTTACGGCACAGCAGTACGTCGACGAAATTCTACGCCCTGTTTTTTGCCCTCCTTGGCAAACTACCCTGGTCTTACATTCAGCACGATAATGACCGCCCACACATGGAGAGAGTTCTTCTGCCTGTTGCCGCCCTTGCCAAACCCTACCTTGGCCAGGAAGGTCTTCGGATCTGTCCCTAACTGAAAACGTTTGGAGCATTATGAGCAGGGCCCCCTGTATATCTTGGGATCTAACGCGCCAGAATTTGGCACTATATCCTTCACGATGGCATCCAACAGCTCTACTAACGAATACCAAGCCAAATAGCTCCTTGAACCAACGCGCTATTTACTTGCTCAGTTTTTTAAGCTCTTTCTCTTGAAAAAGTCATCCAGTTTTTCTGAAAGCATTATCTTTGGTTTTTCTGTACATCACTTCTACCGAGTTCCGTCCCACTCGGACAATTCCTTCGTGGTCCGTCTTTTTTCTTCCTTGTATTGTATTAAAACACCAGCAAATAATGTCCTTAGTACTAAAGGGAACTGTAGCGAGTAAAACCTCTAGCGGAAGAAAGAGACTGATATATACCCACAAACAACTGATCAAGTTGATGCATGTGCTACTCTGAGATTAAGTTTTCACAGGAAAGAGAAAAAAGTGGCTAAAAAAGACGAATAGGAAGTTGATTTCCTGTAAGAGGAAGAGATTGGCAAAGGAGAAGAAGTTAGTTATAACACAAATGTGTCTCCGTCCCCTCCCCCCTAGAAAGCAGTGAATCTTTATGCCATAAAGTATGCTGATGTTCAAGTTCTTGTTGAAGGGACTTGCTGGTAGTAATGGTAGGTGGCGGTCCGTTTTGGTGAGCTATAATCATCGGTCGAACATCGCTGGAAGGCGGCGGCTTCAATTGTGAAAACCTATCGGCGCCATTGCACTAGTTGGAGACTCCGAATTCTTCTACCTGACCCTTGACGGAAGCAAGGTTGGTTGACGAAGTGTCGTTTGCATATTTCGGGCACCACGGTGAGGTATTTGATATGACGTCGTTCCCGTCTGATATTGTGAGACAAAGACACCTTTTTGTTTTTGAAACTGAGCACGCACTCCGGGTTATGACGCAGGTACGTTAAATGTATAAAATTATTTATTCCGCAGCATGGCTGCCTTGTGGTGTGCACAAACGGTTGCTTTATATTACATTCTTTGGTAGATTACCTGCCCTGTGTTTTGCCTTGCATTGCCATTGTTTTAAGGTTTTTACTGTTTGTTTGAACAGTGTTCTAGGTGCCTATTGTTAATGCTACCTGTAATTGGCTTTCCTCGTATGTTATCCAGTGCCCTGCGTTTTATGAAACTAATGTTTATTCGATTTGTTTTGCTGGTGCTTTAAGTGCTTGTTAAACTTGCTTTACGTATTGGCTTTGAATCCCGCATTGCTTAATACATTGTGCATGTTACAAGACACATAATCCATTACATAAAGCTTTATACAGGCACCTGATTGTATGCCTCAGTGCTGTAACAGACGTCGAACAGAATTGGTAATATTTTTGTTGATAGTGACCTACTTTTGTAAGACAGCTGGGTACGTTAGAACCGTATTACTTACTGTTTGTAATTTTTGCGACTACCCTGTCTATCAGTTCTCTGTCAATTGTTCATTTGATCGTCCTGCTGGACCTTTCCCAATCTGTCAGCAGAATTGAGTGGCGCTGCGGTTGTTTACTCCCATGACGTTAAGCGTTTGTTTCGCCTAAGGGCATCCTGTAACGTCAACTTAGCCTAAAACTGTCCTTGGCCACAGGGCCGTAATAATTGTTGTACAGGGCATCCGTAATAAGAGTTCCGGTTTCAAAACACTGTGGAAAGAGAACCACGGCTCATATTCACGTCAAATTTGAATATTTTATTGACGCAGGGGGAAAAATCGAGGAAAAAAAACGGAGATGGCGCTGTGAGCTTCTTAACGTAAATGGGATCGGCTACAAATGACAGATGAATCGCAATACGACGGTTATGGTTTGAGTTGAACATTACACCATCCATACTATTCATTGTACATGACTGCAGAAGTTCGGCACACAGCTGTTGTGGCACTGTTAGTTAGATAAGCCCATCTACGACGGCAAGGTCGTACCACAACGGATGGCAAAAATCAGTTTTCAGTTTTCCTCACGCCAAAAACCGTTTCCAGCCACAGGTTGAAATCGAGAAACAGCATGTTCCACAACAGTTCACAGTGCCTCATAGGTAACGTTCAGAACGCGTTGCGCAATGCGAGCGTTCAGTTCAGCTACGTTCTTAATACGAGCACTGAACACGACATATTTTAGATAACCCCACAGAGGTCACACGAATAAAGATCAGGTGATCTGAACGACCAGTCTTTAGGAAAACGACGGCTGATAGTTCTTGCACTTCCGAAATGTCTCTGCAGCAGCCACTTCACTGGTTGTGCAATGCGCGGAGGAGCGCCATGTCCATAAAAATAATCCTACCTGCACATCCACGCTGTATGATGATGATGATGCGCTGAAGACTCTAATTGCGTTAACGGTAACAGGAACCTCAGGACTCATCTCCTCGACGAAATACGGCCTACGATAAACGATGCCGTCAACCCGTGCCTCATAGCCACCTCTGCAGAACGAAGTAATAGAAATGCCGTGTGGGTAGGGCCTCCCGTCGGGTAGACCGTTCGCCTGGTGCAAGTCTTTCGAGT
This sequence comes from Schistocerca americana, assembly GCF_021461395.2. Lineage (NCBI taxonomy): Eukaryota > Metazoa > Arthropoda > Insecta > Orthoptera > Acrididae > Schistocerca > Schistocerca americana. Next base: position 513,870,714 of record NC_060120.1, on the reverse strand, counting down.
TGACGCCACTTCGGCGACTTGCGTGTCGATGGGGATGAAATGATAAGGACCATACAACACCCAGTCCCTGAGCGGAGAAAACCTCCGACCCAGCCGGGAATCGAGCCTGGGCCGTTAGGTATGACATTCCGTCGCGCCGACCACTCAGCTACCAGGGGCGGACGCAAAATGAAGAGATACCGGTCGATGTGCGTGCGGCTTTTCTGTTGACCATATTTTCCAACTCCACGTATTGTCATGTCCTTGAAGATGGAAATCGGTTTCGTGTGTACACAAAATGTTCCATGGCCGTTCATTGTCCACTTCCATGCGAGCAAGAAATTTCAGAGCCAACGTTCGTCTTGTTGGTAGATCAGCAGGAAGCAACTCTTGAACTTGGGTTATTTCGTATGGATAGCAAACCAGGACATTTCGCAGGTATTTATGCACCGAGCTCGCAGGTATGTCCAACGTTCGAACAATTACCCGTGCACTGCATCTTTGGACACCACCTCTCAACCCCTGCTGAAGTGCTGTGGCCACATCTTCGAGAGATCAACTGCTTTCCTCCCTCTGCCACACTGTACTTCAGAGAACATGTCTTTATGGATTTTGTAATCATTTTCTCCAGAGCCTTCCCAGACATCAGACCAATACGTTTTTTCATACCCTGGAGAGTCCGGGAAATTCTGGAGGGCTACTGGCCCACAGTTACCGTTTTTGTAAAAGAGCTTCACAAGCTGCGTGCGATCCTTCATGGAACAGCCATGTTGGACTTCTCGGACGCAAATTGACAAAATGTCGTGAAACTGGAACTTTAATTATGGACATCTTGTATAATTATTTGCGGACTTCTTGCGTTTCCATCAATTTCAGCGCAAATCCTAACATACCTCTGATAACGGTGAGGCTTTCTTAAGAAGCCGCTACACGTTAACTCAGTATATATCTTTCTTTTAAAGTACTGTTAAAATTCCTTGTAAATCTTAAAAGTCGGCTCTGGCTGTAATTGTAGTTTAGGTACTTATGTTCTTAATCTGTAACTGTTCTTGTTACTGTCACTGAAACTGCCTACCTAACTTGAATTTTTCACTTATCGTGACAGTATTAGGTTATATGAAAACTTTTTTGAAAATAAAGGTTTAAGTAAAGAAACACCGCTTAGAGGCAACACAAGCTTCGTCTATTGTTTGCTTGGCCACTGTCCTATGAATCTCACTATAGTTACTGAGGGATGTCTTAAGTTTCAGGGGAATTTCAGGTAAATCTTAAAGCGCCGTCACCGACTGTAAATTAGTTTCTGTGGTCACTTGCCGTTAATTCAGGACACTTTCTGATGTATTTGAATACTACAGAAGCTCAGTGTTTGTAAAATTTGTAGTCCCTTCAAAATTTAGTGTTGAATATTTAGCGTTGCCTTCATCGTGGTTAGTAAATTTATTAGGTCACACGCCCTCAAATGAAATGGTCAAGCGTAAATCATTGGTTTCAGCTTTTGCGATTTTAATCGTTAATTTCTTCCTAGTATTTGTATATCTTATTATAGTAAGATTTTGTCACTGGGCCCTAAGCCGTTGGTGCAGCAGCTAAGGATAATTTTGGATTTACCTTGTTAACTATACCAACTTGTAACAGTGGTTTTTGGCTTCCTAATGAAACATACCGTTCATTAGGACAACTTTGCATTTGCTAAGTTTTTTTAGGTTTTTGAACCAAGCAAATGGGCACTAACTGTTTAGCAGCAGTTTCATTTGTCATTCTTTGTTTGTCACTGCAACCATTCAAAATTTAAGTTTTGCTGTGCGAGGCACTTTTTGTTCACTCCTGAGTCAGTTATTTGATTTTCTTGATTTAATTCCTTGTTAACTACTTGTGATTGTGATGCCCTTATTGGTGTACCTTTAATTGCATGATTTTAGTTGTTTTTAATAAACTATTTTATAAAGAGATTTTTGTCGTCCCAGTACCTTTCCACTCCCCAAACAGCTCACTAGCTCTTCAAAGAATTGAAATGGGAAAAGAAATCTCCTGAGTAATATGGCCAACCAACGGCATTGGACAAGGCTGTTGTATAGATGCTACTCTGGTTAAATATTATCTGGAAGAAGCTCTTGAAGAATGGATGAAAAACTGTAGAGGAATGGATCTAGAAATAGATGAGGATTATATGTTTTGTTTATTTACTTATTTAGTTTTTTGCTGGAATATTGTCCGTCTATGCAAATACATGAAAGGCTGTTTGTTTCGCGCCATACGTGTTTTGCTTCTTAGTAGCTTGAAATGTATGTTTGTTTTATGTGTATAATAACTGCGTTACATAATAATTACAGATTGTTACATTTTATGTCGTTAGGTGAGAAATAATCAGTTGCAGGACAAGTTTCGCGAAGTTAAATCACTACGTTACTATTTGGTCGTACTTACGATTAGTGATCCTATTAATCAACACGTGCCATCTCCGGGTAGTACGTAGTTAGTCTGCGTACACTATTGTGTCTGGTTTTCGGCGTTTCTCGAACACATTTCAACTAAACGCGTCAGTGTGTGTACTGTATCTAGCGTTCCCAACTGCCTCTGCGTAATTTTTCTTCTTGTTTTGATTGTGTTGTGGTGTCTGTATGTGGTTTGACGTTCATTTGTTTGTTTGCTGTGTTTGTATGTGTGGGAGGCGCGCGTATGTTTTGTTAAGTATTAAGCTATTATTCAGTCTGGCTACGTTCTACACCTCTGTTATTTTTTCAGTGGCTCACGTGGTCAGTGAGTTGTTGCTTATATTGATTTCATTGTGTGTTACTTTCTTATTCATTGCAAAGGTTCTTTTTATGTGACAGTTTTCCTGTAAAGCTATAAGATTTCTGGTGTGATTGTTCAGTCTAACTACTTTCATATCCTCTTCCATGTTGGTTGGTTCATGCCCGTACTTATTTGGTTCAGCACAGGCTAATTTCATATTTCCACCCGATGTGTTTTTGGCCGGCCGCTGTGGCCGAACGGTTCTAGGCGCTTCAGTGCGGAACCTTGATGTTCCTACGGTCGCAGGTTCGAATCCTGCTTCGGGCATGGATGTGTGTGACGTCCTTAGTTAGGTTTAAGTAGTTCTAAGTCTAGGGGACTGATGACTTCAGATGTTAAGTCCCATAGTGCTTAGAGCCATTTGAGCCGGCCGATGTGTTCTTAACATCTACAGGTAGATTTGAAATTTTTGTCTGCCATTACCAGATACACTGACTTACAGTTTTGACTTTCTAACTGGTATTTGTATGGTTTTTGTAAATTTGACTGACTATGCTTCTTTTTCTGTATGGTGCAAGAAATCCTTGTTCTTTCTGTGTATTTGCTATACTGTATGTTGATTTGTGTTTTTATGTTAAAGTGTGCCATTTCTCTTGCTTGGACATGTCGGGGTTGTTACAGTTCTGGGTGTTTGTTCGTATTGTTTGTGGAGTTTTGTAGTGCTTGTGTCTCTTTTTATTTTCTTTAGTTGTGTTCTCAGTTGGTGGTTGGGTTTTTATATTAATTTGGTGTTATACCATTTGTTTTTGGCTAAAAGACGTATTGTTTCTCATTTTTTTCATAGTTTCCTCTGCTGAGTGAGATTTTATTCAGCCTGAGCATCAAGTGTTGGATGACATGTGACATGTACAATTTTGATGAAGAGATCACTAACTAAGAAACATAATAAAAGGCTGGTCTAACAGTGTTGTTGTTGCTATGTTTTCAGTCTGAAGACTTGTTTAACAAGGCTCTCCAAGCTTATCTATCCTGTGCAAGCCTCTTCATATCTGAATAAATACTTGAATCTACATCCTTCTCAGCCTGATTACTGTATGCATCTCTAGGTCTCCCTCTACGATTTTCAACCCACACACTTCCCTCCAATACTAAATTAATTATTCGTTGATGTCTCAGAATGTGTCCAATCAATCGATCCCTTCTTTAAGTCAAGTTGTGCCACAAATTTCTTGTCTCCCCAATTCGATTCAGTACTTCCTTATTAGTTACGTGATTGAACCTTTTAATATCCAGCATTCTTCTGAAGCACCACTTTTCGAAAGCTTATATTCCCTTTTCATCCAAACTGTTTATCGTCCATGTCTCACTTCCATACAAGACTACACTTCAGACAGATTTTCAGAAAAAACTTCCAAACAAATATATATTCGAAGTTAACAAAATTACCTTCTTCAGAACCGCTTTTCTTACCACTGCCAGTCTACATTTTATATCCTCTCCACTTCGGCCATCATCAGTTACTTTACTCGTAATTATCCGTGCCTCTGGAGACGGCTCGCGGTTATCAACCAGCAGTAGCAGCGACAGCGCAGCATTGTCGTCAGTTACGTTCTTCGTCGTCCGAGCAGCTACAACATTGTAAGACTGTTAACCAATATTGTACAGGCATTACCGAGTGCAATTTCTTTCAAAAACTTTAACAATTTTCGTCAATAATAACCTGCAATAGTTAAAACTTTTAGGACACCCGTGTCGTCATTGCCCTCATACGTTACTACCAAGCAGGATCACTTTGCTTTACATGTAGTTATCTAGTGTCGTAAAAATATGAAAACTGATTTACTACTTATTGTCAGTTTTGTTTGTTTGCTATTGACAAGATTCAATCCAAATTTTTCTGCCTCAGTACTATTCATTCTTGTATCCCATAACCGATTCTTAATTAATTTGCAGTTTTAACTCCACTCACTTAAAGTAACGTAAAATTTCACTGACAAAACTAATAACTAAAGATACAGCACAAATTAAGAGTGCGCAGTTTCCTTTATTCTGCATTTAGCTTGGCGAATGACTTCTGCTGGCTTTGTATGTACCTTATGGTTACGTTAAAAGTAAATCAGTAGCTCATTTCCTTAAAAGTAAACTCAATTTAATCTTTCAACAGTGAAAAGTAAATTCCAAATGTTGCATTACGTTATGCTGAGATGACTGAAAGTCATTTTTTACGAAACGTAGTTTCAATTACAGTCAGTCATTTACTTAACCAACAATTTCATTTAACTTTACCTTCAAAATTTAGTATTTCGGAGTGAGTAATTGCAGGCTCAGTACTTTCTAGTTCATTTATTTTCTCGTGAACTTTCTGTTGTGGAAAAGGGTAACAGCCTTCTTTTACCACTCGAATGATTATTAGCCTCATTTTCTTTTCCATTACCTTTCTTAAGGTTCTAGATACTCATTGCCTTAGTGGGCTGAAGACCGTTTAATTATCCCTTCTTGCTGGTCAGTATTTTTTATATTATTAGCATCTTTTTCATTAAATATTACGTGGTACCCTTTCCCTCTGTGGTTCGTGAGCGATTGCACTAAATTCTACCCATTTCATAAGTATTATCAGTATTTAGAATACATTCTGCCTTCAGACGGATCTGTTGTGCACTTTCCTCTGACTAACCGGTATTATTTTCCTTCGGTAACAACAGCGTTACTTACTATTTAACTGCATTAGGCATAAGCGATCACGGTCATTTATATCACAATCCAGTAAGCCAATTCGGAAGGAGGAAGTTACGCGTCGTAGGGTAAGTATTCCCTAATGTGTTCCTATATTACTCCGGAATCCAAACTGATCTTCCTCGATGTCGGCCTCTACCAGTTTTTCCAATCTTCTGTAAAGAATTCCTGTTAGTATTATGCAACCATTACGTATTAAACCGATGTTTCCGGAATATTCACTCCAGTGAGCACCTGTTTTCTTTGGAAATGGTATTATTATTCCCTCTTTAAGTCTAAGGATATTTCGGCTGTCTCATATATTTTGTACTCCTGATGGAATAGTTTTATCGTGGCTGGGTCTTCCAAGTTTATCAGTAGTTCTGACAGCACGTCACCTATGTCCTTTCCCCTTTCTATGATATTGCCATCAATTTCGTCTCCCTTGTATTGGCCCTCCATTTACTCCTTCCACTTTCCAGCTTTCCCTTCTTTGCTTAATATTGGTTTTCTTTCTGAGCTCTGCTTTCCTTTTCTCCGTAGGCCTCTTTAGTGCCCCTGTATGTAGTATTTATCTTTCCCCTAGTGGAATATTCTTCTAAAACCTTACATTTGTCCTCTAGACATTGCCGCTTAGATGTTTTGCACTTCCTGTCAAATCATTTTTTAGAAGTTTGTATTCCCTTTTCTTTTCTTTATTTTGTGTATTTTTATATTTTCTTCTTCATTAGTCAAATTCAGTATCTCTTGCAGCATCCAAGGATTTCTAATAGACCCTGTCTTTTTACCTATTTGATCCTGTGCTGCCCTCACTATTTTCTCTCTCAAAGCAATCAATTTTTGTCTTCTACTGTATTTCCTTCCTTTGTTCTCATCAGCCTTTGCCTAATGCTTCCTCGGAAACTCTCAACGAACTCTCGTTCTTTCTATTTATCCAGATCCCATCTCTAATAATTTCCTACCTTTTTGCAGTACCATCAGTTTTTATCTACTGTCCATAACCAGTAAATTGTGGCCAGAATGCACATCTGTCGTTGGAAATGTCTTACAATTTAAAATCGGTTTCCGGATTCTTAATCTCTCCATTATGTAATGAATTTGAAACCTTCTGGTCTCTTCACGTCTTTTCCAATGAGGCAGCTTTCTTTCACGGTTCTTAAACCACGTGTTAACAATTATTAAATTATGCTCTGTGCAAAATTCTACTAGCTGGACTAACAGTAAATTGTTCTAAAACAGTCTGCCGGGGTGGCCGAGCGGTTCTAGGCACTACAGTCTGGAACCGTGTGACCGCTACGGTCGCAGGCTCGAATCCTGCCTCGGGCATGGATGTGCGTGCTGTCCTTAGGTTAGTTATGTTTAAGTAGTTCTAGGGGACTGATGACCTCAGAAGTTAAGTCCCATAGAGCTCAGAGCCATTTGAACAATAATTTTTGTTCTAAAACAAAATATTTCTTTGTCGTAGACGGAAAAACTATTTAGGGATGTCATAAGTATAAATAGCTTAACTCACATCAAAGTTCCACTAAACAAGAAAGAAGACAGAGGACAACAAAAGCTAGAGAAGTAATAAATAACCTGAATTCTATCCTTTGGTGAAAAATTAAGTAATTTACATTAATTGATAATACAAAACAATTATTTATTTGGAGTAAGATCAAAGGAAACCACAAAACGAGATAGAAGAAAACTTGAAGTCACCAAAATGGATGTTTAAAGAAATTGTAGAGTTTCGAGGCGAGTCTCGGTCCGGCACACAGTTTTAATCTGCCAGGAAGTTTCAAGATCCTAAATAGCTAAATATGAAGCGAGTGAAAACTCCTGCATGCCTCACTGAAGGGATGGAAAAACGGCGTTAAAAATAGTATGAACAAAGATTAAATGTTGAAAGATTACCGAAAAAAGTGCTTTGGCAACCTGCGTGCAAGAGAAAAAGAAGAATACCCTCTGCAGAGTGGAAAAATCAACTGGGGAAGGACATGCAACGAAGGAAGCTGAAAGACTCCGATGCGCGTTTATAAGCATCGACGTGTAAGCTATGGGTTAGTGTGATATTCTTGGCTTTCCAGCGAGTGTCTGGTAAATGCAAAATCGTGAACTATGGCTACGTATTACCCAATGCTTCTAAACAGGATTAACATGCGGTTACTTTTCTTGGTTGCCGAAGGGCGAACACTGGTAGATATCCATCGTAGAATGAAGAATGTGTATGGGGCACCGTGTCCGTCAAAAACCACCGTCGTGCAGTGGTGCGCCAAGTTCCGCGCTGGTCCAGATTCGACACGTCACCGTATCGGAAATGTCATAATGCAAAAGCTATGCCAACTCAAGTGGTAGACACTCGGGCACGCGCGATATAGACCTGACGTCTCCACATGTAATTTTCGCGCCTTCGGTCTCTTAAAAAAGGCCTTAAAGGATAGACAATTCCTAACAGACGAGGACGTCCACCAGGCAGTTAAACACGTCGTACGCAGAAGGACACGGTATTTCCAGAAATGGGTATCTTGTAATGTTATTGGATTTCAAATACTTTGCATATGAGATATTTGCCATAACAGAAAAGGACAGCCAACGAGCTGTAGTTCGTAAAAATGCTAACCATCACAGCGCGAGAGTACAGAGATGAAATATTCTTCTTTTTTTATGTGTGCCTATACCAAGACGCGCGTCCAGCGTTTAAATATTCTAAATAAACACTATGACCCGCTGAGCGCAGATGTTTAAAATCATTGCCGCAGCGCTTGATAGCAAGAGCTGCGAAACAGAAGAAAGAACAATCTATCATTTGTTAAGAAATATTCTAGAGACTTCATTATCCCTTGTACTTTTGGTCGCCGACATGTTAAGACGTACTACATAGCATTGCTACAAGTTGTATTTTTATTTTGTGTAAAAATTAAGTGAAACGACGAACAAACGTTTCTGTAACTCGGGTGAAGATATAATGTACTTATGCGCACGCAAGGTCATTTAATTTTAAGAAGCAACGATTATTGGACTGAACCATGTACAAAAGAAATATCAGATGTAAGTCACGTATTTATTGTGTATTTGTCAATGTCTAGACGTTTATAGCCAATTTGTTCAAAATATATTAATACTTTAAGATGCAGTAATTTTCTTCTTACTCTTTTCTTTCACTAACCAAAAATGATGTTCAAATTGTATATGAGCTATGTTACAGGTTTGCTCTTTATCACGGTGTCTCGATTGTATTTGGGAGACCACTAAATTATTCGACTTCCGATCTGCTCATCTTTTCTTACGAAATTCCACTAATTTGCTTTCATCTCCATTTCCGTATTCAAATAGGTTCCTTAGGTATTTTCATCGAAGATTCTGGTTGTGTGAAGGCAATCCGGGCCAAAAGGTCAATTAAGAAAACCCCTTCGCGTAATCAATTTGTACGTCTCCTGAACACAATCGAGAACCGACGCATCAGTGATCAATTAATAATCTCTCTCTCTTTTGAAGTACTAAAAAACGGCCACACAGGATAGCCGTAAGTATGCAATCTAGCGTTAGGTTGCATTTTGTCAGTAAATATTACCAACCAACAGTTACAGCAGCACTATTATTACTTACTATTATTTCTTGTACATAATAAGCAAGTTCCTAACGCCAGAATCTTCAACCTCGTCTGTCAGTGCGGTGAGTGCCTCAATGCTCAAGGTGATTTTGCCTGATCGGCAACGGACTTCGGCAACGGCCTTCGTACGAAAACTTTATGATCGCCGCTTAGAGAGGGTGTTCAGGGTACATGTGCATACATTTTATTGATGACTATGTACTGAATAACATTATATCAGTATTAACTTCATTTGCAGACTAATAACTATAGTTATTAAAAGTAATAGGTTTTTAAGGTTTTACTGCCTCCAAGTACGCAAGGCACGCCATTAATGTTTATATCCTCCTAGGCAGCAGATCAGATATAGAAGTGCGGACGTGTTGACGCAAAACCACTTAGTGGTGCGGCTACGACCTTTGGTAAACATCAGGGGGTAAAAAACGTGATGGATGAGTTTGCGGAAAGACTGTTAGACACAGAAAAATATGACACACTGAGGTGCGTACGTATTAAGATACCAATGATCACAAAATCTGTACCTATTCATCTAACACTCTGTATATACATGGTGTATCGGGTATAAGTGCAAATATTTCTATTGGTGACTGAGGTTGGCAGTATTTATATCATTTGCAGGACTAAGCTACTACAAGTCGTACCCTTTTGGGGTAGTTAGTGTTTCCATTTATGTGTGGCAACAGCAAGACATTATTGCTTATTATCCCATAGACAACAGGTCAGTTGTTGAAATGTGTACATGTTGACGCACAGCGGTTAGTCTATACCGACAGGCGTAGCCCACTTATAGGTGCAGATGGCGCCATGCAGAAAACATCTCATCGTAAAGTTTGTAACATGTTAGTGGGAAGACTGTTAGACGCTGAGAAAAAACAAGCGACAGAGTGACGTGTGTATATGTTAAGGTATTATATGTAAGTTTTTTAAACTAAATGCTCTTTTTGCAGTAATTTGATTTAATTATCAAGTGATCTTGGATGTAGCAATTGATTTAGTATCAGCATAATTCGTGCCAGCAGCCGCGGTTATACGATTGATACAAGTGAATATTATTGGTTAAAACAGTTGTTCGTAGTATTTGGGCTAAAATATAAATTTGTAAGGTGAAATTTTAAAATTTAATTATGGCTCTTTTTGTGAATCTGTGAAATTTAAACAATGAACTAGGATTAGATTCCAAGCATAAAAATATCTGCATTTATATCCGTTACACCATATACATAACAAGTGATCATTCACATTTAACTAAAACAGGACGAAGACAAAATTAGGTTGTATGGTATACAGCAGTAATTAACCGATATTCGGAAAATAATTCTTTATGCAACCCGCGGCCTAATATGACTACCTTCTTCTTGTTACATTAGTCACTAATTGTGCATTCAGTGCCACATTATTTTGATTTATTGAAAAAATATTCTTATTTTCACTGTCAAATCCATTAGATAGGCCACATAAATGTTCAGTTGATGCTAGTTCGTCATTCAAATATTTTATTACGCAGTTTATAAGTAAATGTATGGCAAGTTTAGGAGAACTTTCTGCAATCGAAACTGACGGCATAAAATTTCTTGCCTGCTCCGGTTACCTGCTACCAAAACCTCTAGAGCAGTAGGTGCCAGAGAAGCTCTTCTCATTTTAATTTTAACTATACGATGTAGAGGGATTCATGAAAGCATTAAACTTTATATAAAGGAGAAAAAGTAAAAGCATTAACTGCATAGAAGACAAGAATTACATAGCCATCCAAAAGAGATAAAGTAAAAGCTTTAACTGCATACAAGACGAGAATTATACAGCCATCCATTTGGATAAGACTTTGAATACGAAGAGGAACGTTGAAGTTGTCGGAGATCAAATAAAGTACACCTGATATTTCGCTTTTGGGAGCTGACGAATAAATACGAGAGTAACAAGAGTAGTTAGTGGGGTACCTGAGACCGTTACCAATGTTGGTGAACGACTGACCATGTTCGCAAGAGACGGAATACCACGTTCCAGTGTAGGTTCACTCCCCTCTGTAGGTATCTCCAATTTCCTGCAGGCAGTGGTGAGTGTTCGACTGTTTCTTGTACGAGGAAGGAATCTGGCCCGTCAGCAAACTTCAGTTCCCAATGCAGCCCGCATACTGCTCTCCTTCGCAAAGTCTCGTCTTTTCGGGAAACCGGATCGTTTCTCTTCTCTCGCAGGTGACAGATGACTACAGATTTCGGTAGTCAGTTTTTTTCAGCTAGCAGAAGAGCGGCGGGGCTGCATTTTTGTCAAAGCGTCGCAGTCCTTCCTGCCGGCTGGCGAAATTATAAGGACGGGTCGGGACTCCTCTGATTTACGGCCGGTGTCGGCGTCTGGTTATGTGAGTAATATGGCTGGCATTAGGGAGAGGCCAACGGTGGGCCCCTTTACATTCCTGCAATTCTCCGTCCCTCCAGCTGATGCGTCCACCGCTCGATTAACTCTCCATCGCGGCGTTCTTTCTGGCCGGGATGACACGTCCACATACAGAAGCGTACAAGTGGCGGCGGCAAAAGGACGAAACACGGAGGCCCCTCCGCGGGGAGGAAGTGGGTACGGCACAGGCGCGGGAGCAAAACTCGCGACTGATCCGAGGGCCTAATTGAATACTTTCCCCGACGGGCGTAATTCGACGCAGATTGCGGCGTGCGAGGCGCGGCTATTACCGGAACAATGCGGCTCATCCCCAGTCGGAAAAACGCAGCGACTGCCTTCGTAAATTATGGCGCCGGCTTCAAAGGCAGGGGCCGCGCGCTCTGGCCGCCGCACCGCCGTCCAGCCCCAAACGCAGCCGCGCCGTAAGCTATTTTTAGAACATCCCGCCTCGCAGCACTTTCATCTGCCGCCCTTCTTTAGCATCTCAAAAAGGCATCCGTATTATACTTACGGAGACAGAGGGACACCAGGAAACGTACTCCCATTGGATAAGGTGCTCTATTTTCGGACAGCTAAGGAAAATTAAAGATATTGTTGCTTTTAAAGATGCGGTTGCTTATAAGTCAGCTGAAAGCTCCCAAATATGCCTGACGTATTAAAGGTAATAGACTTTGATTATATATAACCTTTTACAGCGAAAGTCAACATATTCCATTTCATAATTTATGTCAAAGAAACTTGTGCGTTTTGGAGGATGTACCAAAATGGTGCGCAGTTTCGGACAGTGTGCTCCTTAATTTAGAATCGGATTATTTCATAAGGAAAATCAAGATTGAGTGCCATATAGGAATATTGTTGTGTTACAAAAAGTACATAAACTAACGTTGAGATATACCAGTTTGATTACACTTATAACTACATTGGAGCTGTATTTACGGTTTTCACATTATTACGTCTTACAGCCATGTTTGTCAGTCCCACCGCATAGTTCATGTATCCAAAGCAAACATCCTAAACACGTCATCCAATCTTCTCCAGATTTACCTTCCCCGTATGGGACAGAACAATAGGGGCATTCCTCATCTGCTCTGTCTTCATCATCTGTCGAGACAAGCGAAACAGAACTTTCGGCCCCAGCAGATAATAACTCACATATCGATTTTTTTGTCGCCTTCTTATTTTAGCCACCTTTGTATTCTTATGGCTGGCCTTTTGGGTCCTTTGCTGTTTTGTGCTTTTTGATGATTCTCCAAGTTCTTCTAAAATTGCCCTCTTTCATTTTAGCTTTTCTTGAGCTGAAGGCTCTTCTTAAGCACAGATTCAGCCTATCTTACAGTCCAGTTCTCTTCCACGTTGCATGTCTTATATAACCTAAAAGTACAGATTTTGGCACTCGAAACACTGCGAACACCTATAAGAATCCTATTTCTTTATTTCTAATGTCTTCCATTGCCTTCCTCATATTTTCCGCTGCACAACACTTTCTTTTCTTCCCAGCCGCCTGCTGAAAACAAATAAAAGCGAAATCTGTAAAGGGGTGCATTTTCCACGCTGTCGAAATTAGGCAGCCTAGCAGTATCCGAAATTACGCACCTCTGCCATTTGACAAACATGGCTGAACTACATAAACAAGGAAAGAATTATTGCATTTTAAAGCTACTCATAACTCTCCTTAAATATATCACGAATGAATAAAAGTAAAATATCAGACTACTAACCATGAATCTGTGAATCATACGTTGTGTCTACAAAATATTACATTCAGGTATAAGATATTAAGAAAAAAATTAACTGCTAGCACCGAAAGCGACTGATGCGCTAGGCAGTTAGCGAGACCCTAAAACAGCGGAAGCACAAGGATTTCAGCTAGATTCCGTATCGGTATCACTGTCCAGGGAGTAAAAATAGGCATAACTGGAATTAGGCCACCATCTTAAAATAGGGTACCTTATCCTATTGTGAGCATTGGTCACAAGGGAATATAATAAGTCCAATCCCAAAGAAAGCAGGTGTTGATAGATGCGAAAATTACCGAACTATCAGTTTAATAAGTCACGGCTGCAAAATACTAACGCGAGTTCTTTACAGACGAATGGAAAAACTAATAGAAACTGACCTCGGGGAAGATCAGTTTGGATTCCGTAGAAATATTGGAACACGTGAGGCAATATTGACCCTACGACTTATCTTAGAAGCTAGATTAAGGAAAGGCAAACCTACGTTTCTAGCATTTGTAGACTTAGACAAAGCTTTTGACAATGTTGAATGGAATACTCTCTTTCAAATTCTGAAGGTGGCAGGGGTAAAATACAGGAAGCGAAAGGCTATTTACAATTTGTACAGAAACCAGATGGCAGTTATAAGAGTCGAGGGACACGAAAGGGAAGCAGTGGTTGGGAAAGGAGTGAGACAGGGTTGTAGCCTCTCTCCAATGTTATTCAATCAGTATATTGAGCAAGCAGTAAAGGAAACAAAAGACAAATTTGGAGTACGTATTAAAATCCATGGAGAAGAAATAAAAAATTTGAGGTTCGCCGATGACATTGTAATTCTGTCAGAGACAGCAAAGGACTTGGAAGAGCAGTTGAACGGAATGGACTGTGTCTTGAAAGGAGGATATAAGATGAACGTTAACAAAAGCAAAACGAGGGTAATGGAATGTAGTCAAATTAAATCGGGTGATGTTGAGGGAATTAGATTAGGAAATGAGATACTTAAAGTAGTAAAGGAATTTTTGCTATTTGGGGAGCAAAGTAACTGATGATGGCCGAAGTAGACAGGATATAAAATGTAGACTGGCAATGGCAAGGAAAGCGTTTCTGAAGAAGAGAAATTTGTTAACATCGAGTGTAGATTTAAGTGTCAGGAAGTTATTTCTGAAAGTATTTGTATGGAGTGTAGCCATGTATGGAAGTGAAACATGGACGATAAATAGTTTAGACAAGAAGAGAATAGAAGCTTCTGAAATGAGTGCTACAGAAGAATGCTGAAAATTAGATGGATAGATCACATAACTAATGAGGAGGTATTGAATAGGATTGGGGAGAAGTTTGTGGCACAACTTGATTAGAAGAAGGGATCGGTTGGTAGGACATGTTCTGAGGCAACAAGGGATCACCAATTTAGTATTGGAGGGCATCGTGGAGGGTAAAAATCGTAGAGGGAGATCGAGAGATGAATACACTAAGCAGATTCAGAAGGATGCAGGTTGCAGTAGTTACTGGGAGATGAAGAAGCTCGCACAGGATAGAGTAACATGGAGAGCTGCATCAAACCAGTCTCAGGACTGAAGACCACAATAATAATACACACTCCGCAAGCCGCTGTACTGTGCGTGGTGGAATGTACCCTGCACCACTACTAATAGTTTCCTTTGCTGTTCCACTCGCAGACGGAACGAGGGAAAAGCGATTATATACATGCTTCCGCTTGAGAACTAATTATTCATATGTTATACCCGTGCGGTTTTCTGAAAATTTCTCCACAGCGTTCCTTTGAAAAGAATGTCACCTTTCCTCCAGGCATTCAGATTTATGTTCCGAAGCGTTTCCATAACGCTTGCTGTTGTTCGAACCTACCGGTAACAAACGCAGCAGCCCGCCTCTCAATTGCTTCGATGTCTTCCTTTAGTCCGACCTGGTAAGGATCCCAACACTCGAGCAGTGCTCAAGAACAGGACGAACTAGCAGCCCATATGTTGTCTCCCAATCAATCTAAGTTGACCCTTCGCCTTCTCTACCACAATCTTCACATGCTCGCTCCTTTTCGTATCGTTTTGCCGATGTTTGCATGACGTTACTGTATCAAGCAGGACTCTACTAGTGCTGTATCCAAAAACTATTGGTTCGTTTTTCCTACCCATCCGTATTAACTTAAATTTCTCTACGTTTAAAGCCAGATGCTGTTCATCATACCAACTAGAAATTTTGTCAAAGTCATCTTGTATCATCCCCTCTCACACATCTCCGACACCTTGCTATATACGACAGCGTCATTTCGACATATATATATAGAAACTAATAGCGGTTCTATCACACTTGCCTGGGGCACTCCTGACGATTTCCTTGTCTCTGATGAACACTCGCCTTCGAGGGCAACGTGCTGGGTTCTATAACTTAGCAAATCTTCGAGCCACTCACATATCTGGGAACATATCCCGTATGCTCGTACCTTCGTCAACAGTCATGTGAAATGCTTTACAGAACCCCAGAAATGTGGGATCTGCCCGTTGTCCTGCATCCATAGTTCGCATTATATCATGCAGAAAATCCAGACGTGAGACATACCAATACGTTTTACGTATTTTAGATGTGGAGATATCATCGTAACACTTGACATAAGCATTTTGTGTTTTTCTGACTTCTTATTTTGTGAATGTGTGCTTGCTTGCTTAATTTAGTATTTTAGTCAACAAATGTTCTCTACAACTATAAAGCCAGTCAAGTTCTTTATGATACAACACGTCATTTACGACTAAACATGTAATATCAAATATCTACAGTATCAGGCGTGTTATTTTTTAATCATGTGTGCTACGTATTTAGGCATGAAAATAACACAGGAGAACTTAATGTTGAAGTCCAAAATTAAGTGTGTGTGTGTGTGTGTGTGTGTGTGTAAAATTATTTGAGATACTTGAGATAAACATTGCATTTTTTTATTGCTAACGTATTTTCACTTTTATTTTACACGTTGAATTAACATTGTATCATTTGACAAACATCATAGAGCAATATAGATGAGTAAAATCTTGAAGTAGTGGGCCTCTTACACCAACAAGTATAGTATCGAACTTCGGACGTTCATAAGTGCTGCTTAACCTATAAGTTCACGGCATAAACATCGTGTTTTCGTATTTCTTGTCTATGACATCTTGGATTTTTCAGCGACAGCTTTGGCGGCTAGGGATACAAACCAGAAATATGGATCAACACACATATATCCATACTATTGCAACATATATTTTCTACTATGTTATTTTCTACCAGGTATAAAATTTTTATAATTAAATATAGAAGATATGTGACGGGTATGTAACAACAAAGGCATTCTCTACTGATCTGGGGTAGAAGAAGGACTCACCGTACTGAGACTGGGAGAAATAGAAGTGGAACAGATTACAGTTGGAGATATATGTGTTTGTAGCTTCCCTCGTCTCCAGAACCTGCTGCCGTCCTGGGGCCGACTTTTTCTCAATATTGAGCGGTATACCCAAGAACCTCCTAATTTCGTTAGCTACCGAGTTACCTGTTCCAATAAACATTCTTAACAACAGGTCTTGTCACTTGGCCCTTACTGGATGAACCCGAGTCACTGCTGCAGTATTTCTAGACCGCTCAGTCATCACCATTATTTGTTGCATTTACGGGCCTTTACGGCCTAAAGCAGAATAAAAAAGTACCACCCACAATCTAAAAAAAAATACAAAGATTTGCAAAGGTACACATTACAAAAAGAAAAAGAAGCACCAGTCACTCACAATCTCAGTATTTATTGCTGATGGCAGTCCATTGCTGTCGGTCCCCAGCCTCATCTTCTACCGCCGTCTGCTGCATTTGTTTAAGTATTTCCAGTACCCTATCCTTCCATCGAGTCCCCGGTCGTCCCTTTGGGAGTCTCCAGCAGGTTGGGAACGGAGTAACGGCTAGGGAGGGATCCAACGGCTCGGAATATGTGGCCAAACCACTATAGCCTCTTCTGCCCCAATATTCGGCTGATTTGTGGCTTTCCAAACCTTTAGTAAAGGTCTTCTTTTGTTCTTCGTTCCCATTTGCGTTCCATGGCATTGCAGACGGGTCCATATATCTTTCGAAGTACCTTCCTCTCGAACACACAAATTTCTTCTTCAGTTGTTTCTGAGGTTGCCCAGGTTTTACAACCATTTAAAAATACCGACCGTACTAATGTCACGTACAATCGAATCTTGTTTTTAGCGATATCAGCCAGGATTTGAATAGATTGTTTATTTCGAAGAAAACACGATTAGCGTTTGTTATTCGTTGCTGCACCTCTTTCGTCACTTCATTTTTATTGGTCAGTATGGATACCAGGTATTTGTATTCTCTTACTCGTTCGAAGGCCTTCCCGTCAATAATAATGGAGAGGAGAGGAGCTTGACGTCGCTAGACATCGAGGTATTTTGTTTGAAACTCGTTCCTACCAGCTCTATTTGTTTCACGTGAAACGTCCCCTTTGAACAATTATACAAGACTGTGCTTAAACTGACATACAATATTTTTAGCGCAACGCAATCTGACTTTCCAAAATCCCTGCAAAAGAATGGCCCTGAGTAACATTAAACTATACCTTTCAGAAATCACTTACCTCACAAAAATCTTCATTACTCGAACTACTGCAGTACAGCGAGCGCCACTACTGCCAGCTAAATAAAAGATTCAAACTACGGAAGGCACTAACTACTGATAGGGATGGTTAGCAAATGAAAGATATTAATAGAGAACAAACAATGTATTTACCTTGATAGTCATAATATATATAGCAGTTCATAACAAATTACAAAACTCCGCCATCTCTCTCCCCACATCCACCACTGCTGGCGGCTCACCTCCAACTGCGCAACGCTACGCGCTGTTCACATCCAGCTGCCTAGCACTACAATGGCGAGTATTACAACAATGCAAAGCAGCCACAGACTGCACACAGCACAGCCAGTGATTTTCATACAGAGGTGGCGTTACCAATAAAAAAACCTAAACAGCCTACTTACACACGTTGTGGAGGAATCGTGAAGTGTCAACACTTACTTGTTCCTGGTTGTCGCCAAGTATCACACCATCGTCAGTAAATGCCAGGATTGTGTCTCTTCCCACCATCTCCATTTCTCTGTTTCGACCAGTGTCGCGGTTTACTTTTTCCAAGGCCACGTGGAATAGCACTGGCGCCATTGGAACTTCTAGTCGCAATCCATTTTGAATACCGAATGGTGATGGTAGTAGGCTGCCGAATCTTACTAGGCAAGTTGATTCGGAGTAGCAAGCTGCTATTAATCGGATGTATCTAGGTGCAACGTCGAGTTCTTCTAACGTTTCCCGAAGCATGGAACGGTCATTGCTGTCATACGCTTGTCTAAAATCAGTGGAGATGAGGTATAGTTCCCGATAAAACTTGTAAAATTTTTCTTTTAGCTGCCTCAAAGTAATTATGTGATCTAGAGACGACCATCCAGAGATGAAGCCACATTGATAATGGCCTATAATCCCTTCAGTCAATGGTTTCAAGTGGTTTAGGAGCAGCGTTGTAAATACTTTACACCCAATCTCAAGAAGTGAAATCCCGCGGTAGTTGGATTCTTGTGTCGCATCTCCCTTGTTGAAGATGGGACATGTAATTGCGCCCTTCCATTCTTCAGGATTTTTTTCCACTGTGCAGATAGTAGATATTAACCGCTTCAACGCCTCCATCAATGCTTCACCTCAGAAGCGTAGCATCTCAGCTGTGATACCACTACCACCTGGAGCCTTGTTGTTCCTGTGCGCCTTTAGTGCAACACGAATTTCTTCCTTTGATGGTCCTGGGATTTCCTCTCTATCAAATTGGACCCGTATCTAAGCTGTCATGGTTCACTAACTCTTAAAATGATTTTTAAAATAGATTTACCTGCTCTAGTGCTGGTACCCCTTCACCAGTCTCACTCGTCAGAACCAATTTATTTTGCCTGTAGACACCTCTGGCAAATCTTGAAGCCTGGAAAAAAGAGCGCGATGCCTTTGACTCTTCGGCTGCTTAAAAATCAATGCAGCCTAAATTGATATCGTCCTTATAGGAGTATTAAAACTTTACTGTGTCTGGCAACATTTTTATAAGAAGTGACTAAGAGAAAGTTTCTTAATTAAAGATATTTATAAATGCTGGGCGAACATTAATAAAACCGACAAACTGGAGGAACGGATTCCTGACTGGCAGTGGAGGAAAAAGATTCCTATTAACATAGATGGTGCTCACGAATAACAGTTCCTCTGGCCTAGTGCCGTGTGTTCCTCCTGTGTTGCAGGCTGTGTGAGTGACGCTGTGTACTGTAAGCAGCAGGATGCTCAGGTATTCAGGTCTGCAACAAGCCGAGATGGCGTTTGTGTACGGCTAAGCGGATGCAAAAGGTCGAGAGGCAGATCAGCTGTAGCGAAGCAAGTACCCTCATAGGCACTAACCTCATCACAAAACATTTTAATCCCGTTTTGAGCGTTTGTGTGATCAAGGATGCTTTCAAGCAGACGAACGTGCACGGAGGTAGCGGGCTGTGCGTATTTGGAGGACCGGGTTCTGCTGGATATTGAGACGAACCCTAGAACAAGCTCCAGGCAAGTGGCTCGCCCGTATGGTGTAATCCAAGGCATGATTATGTGTATCCTGCATGACAACCGCTACTATCAAGATGACCTGTAACACACAAGGAACGCGCGGCACTGGTCAGAGAAACGGTCATTCGTCTGTGCCATGTATCCGGATGTATGTTCATAGGGCCTTTTTTCCAGTCAGAAATCCGTCTTTGCAGTTTCTCGGTTTCAGTAATGTCCACCCTTTACGGTATAGCCATCTGGAGCAAACAGATCACTTATAGATTATGCTATTGTGAACAACAAAATCAATAACTTAATAAAAGTTACCAGAAACTGACGGCTGTGAATTTAGCTTGCGTCATTTCCTAGTCCTTTTTTTTATTCAGACGTTAGACTGTCAATAAATTCGAAAATCTAGAGTGAAACGTAACTACAGCAACGACGAAGTTCGTAAAATGCGTGTTTAGGAAGACGGAATATGATGACTCTACCAGAAAATATTCATAAATACTGAACTAGCACTGCAACAGTATACATGGTGGTTGGAAACATGCTGAAAAGCTTGTAAACGTGGTGCAGTGTAGGTTGTGCTGAGAAATGATCGTTAAGGAAAAAATTCGACACGTTGCCCCGTTTCCGACTTAATAAGCGTCGAAGTTGGCCAATCAGGCCGTTGCATGTCCATATTCAAGCGGCCCCCTGGAGACAGTGTCGCCAAACGTGATGTTCGTTTGCTTTCCTAAGACTGAACGAAACCAAAGTGACACAAAAATTGAATATGGAACGGTAGTAATGATCTAACCTCAGCCAGGGACTGAGCAGCTTCGGCGCTATCATCTACACTATGAGAACAGCTGACACAAATTGTATCTTGCAGGCTGCTTGAATTTGTGCCCGTGATGGCCTGATTGGCGTAATGAACCGATTTGTTTTCTTAACATTTATTTCACAGTCCAGCCTACCTTGCATCACCCTTACAAGCTATTCAGACTGTTTCTGACCACCCTGTATAATATAAATTATGAATGAGACAATATGAGTAACAGTATAGCTAAAATGGCCACTGAAGCCATAGAGTAAATGTAAATATATCGATAACTGAAGGATTCAAGGATTTGAAACGAAAATGTAAGGAAATTGTTGTAGAGAAGAAAAAAGCTTATTTCATGTAACCATGCCACAAAATAACGAAGACTGCAAACAAATTAAAAATCAAGCAAAACACTTAACAGTGACAATGCACCAACAATCGTGGGACATTCTCCAAAGAATAGGCGAAGAAAGGAACATATGGAAAAGAGTGACAAGAAGTGGAGGCAGGATGATAAGACATATAAGACATATGTTAAGACGTCGGGGAATAACTTCCATGGTACTATAGGGAGCTGTAGCGGGTAAAAACTGTAGAGGAAGATATAGATTGAAATATATCCAGCAAATAATTGAGGACGTAGGTCGCAAGTTTTACTCTGAGATGAAGAGGTTCGCACAGGAGGGGACGTTGTGTCGGGCTCCATCCTACCAGTCAGAAGACTGATGACTCAAAGAAGAGGAAAAAGTGCCAGCTACAGGATGTGAAGAAACAAAATGTGCAAGTTACAATTCTCTAGATTCCTTTACACCACCAGGGATTAAAAAACCGTTACTGCAGCCTACTGCTACGGAAGCTGGTGGGCCACATGGTTTGCAAATACATGTTCTAAAATACGGAGGCTCCTCCCTGGAGCCAGTGCTTGTTCAGTTTCATAAATGAGTATTGAAGGAAATGTGTTATTGCATTCTCGTGGCAAATAGTTGATGTCATTTCCGTTCTTGAAAGTGGATGCACGCAAAAATGTGAAAATTATCGATGGTTAAGCTTAATTAATGCTGTCTACAACATTTACCGGGAAGAACATTAAAGACAAAATCTAGAGTAATGCTGGGTGAAGAGCATGCAGACTTCAAGAAAAACCGATACACTACGGGTAAGCTTCTTGTCCTTTTACACTTAAACAAATCATATGAGAATGTCGAGAAAACAATTTAAGAACACATATTGTATTTATAGATTAAAAAATTAAAAAACTGAACGGAATAAAAATATGAGACACGATGTATACCACAGGACATCTTCACCACCTTATTCGAGTAAAAAGGAATATATGAAACTGCACAATTTGTTCTCATCACTGGAAGGAGTGAGTATGTTAAACTAAACACGTCCACACGGAGTACAGTAAGACTGCAGTAGATCACTCACCCTATTTAATATATTCGTATACTGTATCGTGAAACTGTGGAAAAAAGGTGACCAATCCCAAAGTAAAAATCAGTGAAGATGGAGTAGTAACTATTTAGTATACGCTGATAGTGTAAAGATTTCATAAGAAAAGGAAGATCTCCAACGATGCGTGTAAAAAATAAGACTTCAAAGAGCATAACCAAGAAATGAAAGTTCTTAAATTCAAATTATAGGTTTCCAGGGAAAAAATACCATCCTATCAACGACAGTTACTGTGACACTACTGGACAGTTGTCACAATTCTGTTATCTAGGGGTTAACATGCAACTATAAGGGCACAAATGTAGAAATAAAGGTACACCGCTAAGAACGTACATGTGAAACTATTAATAGAACGCTGAATAATAAGACGGGGAAAGATACAGGAACAAGTATTTATAAAATAATGGAAGTGAATTCTGACAGCGTAAATGAGACTTGGGTCCCCTTACAGGATGATTTGAACAATGTGCAAACAGCTGAAATAGGACTTCTGAGAAAAGTCGAATGATATTTCAGGTTGAATACGACATGGAATCATGCGATATGAACAGCATTAAATGTTATTAAAATGGCTCACAAATAGAAGGAAAGATCAAACCAACAGAACGGACGAAAGAAAAAATTTTTAAGTTAATACAAGAGTACCGACCTAAGGGATAAAGGGACGTTCGAAGGGATTAGAAAAGGTGGGAGCATCTCTATGTATGAAACAAAAATAGGCATTTGGCCTAAAGCGTGAAGATTTAAGATTTCTAAGACTTCTTCTCTGCTCGAGGAATACTACTGTGCCCCTTACCTACGTATTTTTGACCATTATACATGACTGCGAGTTCAACCCTTGGCGGTGTGGTTTTCAGAATTTTGCAGTGGCCACTGAAATATCACTTAGCTGTTGGATAGGAGCTAACAAGAAGTCTGGTCCACGGGGTCACATTCATAACCTGTACGACGCAACGACAAGATGAGTTTGGCTGCGTTGGGCAGCGTCTCAGAAGACTTGTCAAACATTGCTTCTTTTGGTATTGCAAGCCGTCACTTGCTTTAATCATAAATGTATATCTGAGTGATGCTAAATGTTATTACTTTTACTTAAAGTAACCTTCAAATCGTGAGCTCTACCACTAAGTTCCATACATGAAATAGTGAATTTACTCATGGCACTTTTGTTGCGTGTCCTTGTGGTCACTTTCAGAACTCAGGTCAATAATCAAATTAATTAATGTAATAAGACTGAACCTTAAATCGCTGAAATGCCCATGTACCACCACAATAAAATGAAAGTAGTGATTAGTAGAGGGAGTATGAATGAGAACTTGTGAGGGGTCCACTTGTACATGGAGCCCGATTTTGTAATATATTTCATGAAAAATGACATGAAATGGTTATCACATGTAGAAGAGATTGTATCTTTGACACCACTGAACCAAAGATGTTGCCTGAGTGGCAGAATCGATTGTAAGTAGGGGCGCGAGGAGCGCAGTAGCAGTTGCTGTTGCTCTCTGTTAAAGGTAGGATGTAACACTTAAAGCTAGTGGCCAGCTGTCAGAATTCAGGTGTTGGCCTATGGACGTAGCATAATACAGTTTTGTAAGGTAATGAAAATTTTTATATTTGGTTTTAAGTATGCAGCAACGCAATGTGGATTTTGCTAATTTTACAGTACTGACCCTTGAATGTAGGAATCAAGTATCTGCCATCAGATTTAATGTATAGGTTGATTAGGTATACCCGATTTGTAATATTTTGTGTGTTTTGTAATCCTGGTAGAGAGAAGTTAAATTCTGAAACCTATGTTTCCAACCGATGTCAGACTTTTTCTCATGTAACAGTCCAAGTATTTCTAATTCCCACAGTAAGTGAGAACTGTAGAACAGTTTAAAAGATAACTGATTTTGAAGCTAATGTAAAATGTTTCATATTAAGTTTTGTGAAGGAGAAACTTTATTTTGAATACAATTTTGAAACTGAAGCATTCGGTCTTGTAACCCCCGGTACTGTTATCGGTGCATCATCCTCTTCCATGTCCTGTTTGTTTAAATCCAATAAGTATATTTTAAAAGAACTGATTTTTCAATCAGAGTCGGAAAAATATTAATGTTTGTAACAGTTGCAATGTGGAGAGCATTGCACAGCGCTGAGCCAATATCCAAAATTATCACTGAACATTTGCAAGGTTATTCATTTATCAACTAATCTACTGACATTATTTGTCGGGTGATTCAAAAAGAATAGCACAACTTTAGGAATTTAAAACTCTGCAACGACAAAAGGCGAATTAAGGGAGCTGTAAAGTTTCATTTAGTTGTACATTTGTTCGCTTGAGGTGCTGTTGACTAGGCGTCAGCGTCAGTTGATGCTAAGATGGCGACCGCTCAACAGAAAGCTTTTTGTGCTATTGAGTACGGCAGAAGTGAATCGACGACAGTTGTTCAGCGTGCATTTCGAACGAAGTATGGTGTTAAACCTCCTGATAGGTGGTGTATTAAACGTTGGTATAAACAGATTACAGAGAATGGGTGTTTGTGCAAAGGGAAAAGTTCTTTTTCTTCGAAGGTGCTACTGTAGCTGGACTACAGTATCTGGAGATGTTAGAGAATTGGCTGTTCCCTCAGCTCGAACAAGAAGCACAACAATTTATATTTCAGCAGGATGGAGCGCCACCACGTTGGCACTTATCTGTCCGTAACTACCTGAACGTCAACTACCCGAGGCGATGGATCGGCCGCCAGGCAGCCCGTGACAGAGCCCTTCATCACTGGCCTCCAAGTAGCCCTGATCTTACCCCCTGCGATTTTTTCTTATGGAGGTATGTTAAGGATATGGTGTTTCGGCCACCTCTCCCAGCCACCATTGATGATTTGAAACGAGAAATAACAGCAGCTATCCAAACTGTTACGCCTGATATGCTACAGAGAGTGTGGAACGAGTTGGAGTATCGGGTTGATATTGCTCGTGTGTCTGGAGGGGGCCATATTGAACATCTCTGAACTTGTTTTTGAGTGAAAAAAAAACCTTTTTAAATTCTCTTTGTAATGATGTATAACAGAAGGTTATATTATGTTTCTTTCATTAAATACACATTTTTAAAGTTGTGGTATTCTTTTTGAATCACCCTGTATTTCCATTAACAAACACAAATAATATAATTTAAAGAACGTTACAAACTGTGACGTATTTAAGTTTACAAAGTTTTATCAATCCGTTTGTAACTACTACTAGCTGATAAATCTTACACAAAAATGACAAACAAAAATTAAAAAAGGAATGGCGTTTGATTGGCAAAACATAAACTGGGATGGAAGTTGTACAAATTCTCCTCTGACTTAATCCATTTTTCAAAGCAGTCTGACTTTGTTTATATGAATCTATTGTGAGGTACAACTCTATTCAGTTGGAATCAACTACAATCAGGTATAGCAAAAACTATTGTTCACCTGAGAATAGGGAGCTGTGAATATCATTTAATAACCCTATGTTGATGCAACTGTATTTTACCCTTTCATCTTCATTGAAGCGGTAGCTGTGAGCGAGGAGGAGGAGGAGGAGATTAGTGTTTAACGTCCCTTCGACAACGAGGTCATTAGAGACGGAGCGCAAGCACGGGTGAGGGAAAGATGGGGAAGAAAATCGGCCGTGCCCTTTCAAAGGAACCATCCCGGCATTTGCCCGAAGCGATTTAGGGAAATCACGGAAAACCTACATCAGGATGGCCGGAGACGGGATTGAACCGTCGTCCTCCCGAATGCGAGTCCAGTGTGCTAACCACTGCGCCACCTCGCTCGGTTGTGAGCGAGGAGTGGTACGCTGCGGCAGTTGTGATGTTCTGACACAACCAAGAAAAGTTGCAAACTATGTGGTCTGGCTCCCTGGTTATCAGATCGTGGGAAACTTCCCTAACAGAGCCGTGAAATCCCAGCAGATTTCAGTGTGATGTGCACCTCTTCGCTGATCTGGCCAAACCAGTTTGACTCACTGGCGCGGCGGTGCGTGCTGGAATTGTCAAACGCCAAATGGCCGATTGGTTCCAATGGCTCTGAGCACTATGGGACTTAACTGCTGTGGTCATGAGTCCCCTAGAACTTAGAACTACTTAAACCTAACTAACCTAAGGACATCACACACACCCATGCCCGAGGCAGGATTCGAACCTGCGACCGTAGCGGTCGCGCGGTTCCAGACTGTGGTGCCTAGAACCGCTCGGCCACTTCGGCCAGCCAAATGGCCGACTCATTATGAATAAGTTCACACTCGTGACACACGATATGTCCGGTATGATAAGTAGTTCGACTGTTGGTGCATTTGGAAAATGCCACTGGCTCTTAGCCCGCCACAAGATACAGACCACAAGTCTGACCCACTAGGGTAAGACCTGAAGTTTTCCACCAGTGGAGCATCAGAAAACGGAGAAGGCAAAGCATCACAATCACTTTCTACCAAGCCTCGGCATGGGTTTTGAGACAGCAAAAACGAGACCGCCCTCACATTGCACAAACTAATCGAACTATCCTATACTCATTGAATCTCCCCTTTTGACTGTTCTGTTGGCCTGGTAGCCAATCAAGACACAGCACCGGGGTTCCCACTTTTCGTATCCTGAGAGGAGTCAATCAGCGAATCTTAATCTCTCTTTTCTGAAAAAAAGAAAATTGTAGACTAGGGAGGCTTCGTTTTCACAGTAGGCACACCCATACTTTGGTAAAAATCATCTACCTAGATAGGACCACATATATGTAGAGATCTAATCTTTCCAGGCCAACCATTTCCAAGTTCTGAAAGAAGGCTGCTGCGCTTCCCAGACTGTTGCGCCTGTGAAATATGTTTGTGCCACTCGCTAAGAGAATATGGCGAATTCCTGGCATCAGGGGGTTACAGTCTTGTCTCCACTAAACACGTATACTGTCTGTACCGACCCACTTTCTAACATTAGGTTGCACATAGTTTTATGACCTTATTAACATTTGCGCAAAAGATCAGTTTACAGCAGACTCTCTCAGATGGTTTCCTCCACCCTGTTTCCATCATCTGGCATCCTTCGTGATGGACTGCCGCCTGGTCCACTGTTTGCTAAAGTTATTGAAAAGGCTGTGTATGTATAGTTGATCATTTTATACCACACGATTTGCTATAAAATGTGTAGTTTGGCTTTAGAATTTGTTTAACAACTGAAAATGCTACATTCTCTTTTCTATGTGAGGTACTGGATGGGTTAAACAAAAGGTTTCGAACGCTAGGCATATTTTTTTGATTTAACTAAGGCGTTTTACTGTGATGATCACAAAATATTGCTTCAGAAGTTGGATCATTACAGAATACGAGGAGTAGCTCACAGTTGGTTCATCTCTTACTTTAGCAACAGACAGCAAAAGGTCATCATTCACAGCGTTGAGAACGGCTGTGTTGTGGGGTGTATGTGGGGTACGGTCAAGTGGGGAGTGCCCAGGAATTAGTGTTGGGGCCACTCCTGTTCCTTATTTATATAAATGTTATGCCCTCTGGTATTACGAGTAACCCTAATATATTTCTGTTTCCTGATGACAATAGCTTGGTAGTAAAGAATACTGAGTGCGTCATTAGCTCGGTTTCAAATAGTGCAGTTCATGACATAAGTTCATTGCTTGTAGAAAATAAACCAACGCTAAATCACACTGAAATTCAGATTTTTACAGTTTTTAACACACAATTCAACAAAAGCTCACGTTTGAATTTCACCGAATGGGTATATGATAAGTGAAACTGAACAGTTCGAATTTCAAGGTGTTCAGATAGTAAACTTTAGTGGAAAGCTCACATTCAGGATCTTGTTCAAAAACTTAATGATGCCATTTTTACTATTCGAACGGTATCTGAAGTGAGTGATCGCTCGACGCGAAAATTAATTTATCTACTTTGCTTAATTTCATTCACTTTTGTCGTATGGTATTATAATTTGGGGTAACTCTACCCATTCTAAAAGGATATTTTTGGCTTAAAAACGGACGTTTCGGGTAATAAGTGGTGTAATTTCACAGACTGCTTGACGAACCCTGTTCAAGAGTCTGGGTATTTTTGACATTGGTCTCTAAATATATATATATATATATATATATATATATATATATATATATATATATATAATATACTCCTGAAAATGGAAAAAAGAACATATTGACACCGGTGTGTCAGACCCACCATACTTGCTCCGGACACTGCGAGAGGGCTGTACAAGCAATGATCACACGCACGGCACAGCGGACACACCAGGAACCGCGGTGTTGGCCGTCGAATGGCGCTAGCTGCGCAGCATTTATGCACCGCCGCCGTCAGTGTCAGCCAGTTTGCCGTGGCATACGGAGCTCCATCGCAGTCTTTAACACTGGTAGCATGCCGCGACAGCGTGGACGTGAACCGTATGTGCAGTTGACGGACTTTGAGCGAGGGCGTATAGTGGGCATGCGGGAGGCCGGGTGGACTTACCGCCGAATTGCTCAACACGTGGGGCGTGAGGTCTCCACAGTACATCGATGTTGTCGCCAGTGGTCGGCGGAAGGTGCACGTGCCCGTCGACCTGGGACCGGACCGCAGCGACGCACGGATGCACGCCAAGACCGTAGGATCCTACGCAGTGCCGTAGGGGACCGCACCGCCACTTCCCAGCAAATTAGGGACACTGTTGCTCCTGGGGTATCGGCGAGGACCATTCGCAACCGTCTCCATGAAGCTGGGCTACGGTCCCGCACACCGTTAGGCCGTCTTCCGCTCACGCCCCAACATCGTGCAGCCCGCCTCCAGTGGTGTCGCGACAGGCGTGAATGGAGGGACGAATGGAGACGTGTCGTCTTCAGCGATGAGAGTCGCTTCTGCCTTGGTGCCAATGATGGTCGTATGCGTGTTTGGCGCCGTGCAGGTGAGCGCCACAATCAGGACTGCATACGACCGAGGCACACAGGGCCAACACCCGGCATCATGGTGTGGGGAGCGATCTCCTACACTGGCCGTACACCACTGGTGATCGTCGAGGGGACACTGAATAGTGCACGGTACATCCAAACCATCATCGAACCCATCGTTCTACCATTCCTAGACCGGCAAGGGAACTTGCTGTTCCAACAGGACAATGCACGTTCGCATGTATCCCGTGCCACCCAACGTGCTCTAGAAGGTGTAAGTCAACTACCCTGGCCAGCAAGATCTCCGGATCTGTCCCCCATTGAGCATGTTTGGGACTGGATGAAGCGTCGTCTCACGCGGTCTGCACGTCCAGCACGAACGCTGGTCCAACTGAGGCGCCAGGTGGAAATGGCATGGCAAGCCGTTCCACAGGACTACATCCAGCATCTCTACGATCGTCTCCATGGGAGAATAGCAGCCTGCATTGCTGCGAAAGGTGGATATACACTGTACTAGTGCTGACATTGTGCATGCTCTGTTGCCTGTGCCTATGTGCCTGTGGTTCTGTCAGTGTGATCATGTGATGTATCTGACCCCAGGAATGTGTCAATAAAGTTTCCCCTTCCTGGGAAAATGAATTCACGGTGTTCTTATTTCAATTTCCAGGAGTATATATATATATATATATATAAATATATATATATATATATATATATATATATATATATATATATATATATTCCTTACTATCATTTCTTGTTAATAATATAAGCTTATTCCCAAGAACAAGCTGCTTTCTCTCAGTTAATACTCGGCAGAAATTAAACCTGCATTGTGCATTTGTAAGTAGGCTGTTTAGGTTTTTTTATTGGTAACGCCACCTCTGTATGAAAATCACTGGCTGTGCTGTGTGCAGTCTGTGGCTGCTTTGCATTGTTGTAATACTCGCCATTGTAGTGTTAGGCAGCTGGCTGTGAACAGCGCGTAGCGTTGCGCAGTTGGAGGTGAGCCGCCAGCAGTGGTGGATGTGGAGAGAGAGATGGCGGAGTTTTGAAATTTGTCATGAACTGCTATATTTATATATGATGATATCAAGGTAAATACATTGTTTGTTCTCTATTAATATCTTTCATTTGCTAACTATCCCTATCAGTAGTTAGTACCTTCCATAGTTTGAATCTTTTATTTAGCTGGCAGTAGTGGCGCTCGCTGTATTGCAGTAGCTTGAGCAGAGAAGATTTTTGTGAGGTAAGTGATTTGTGAAAGGTATAGTTTAATGTTAGTCAGGGCCATTCTTTTGTAGGGAATTTTGAAAATCAGATTGCGTTGCGCTAACAAAATATTGTGTGTCAGTTTAAGCACAGTCGTGTATAATTGTTCAAAGGGGACGTTTCATACATTGAATTGGACTTCCTTAACTCTTGTGCAGAAAGGTGTGCAGTATACTACTGCATCCATTTTCAAAAGCTATCACTAGAATTCAAAAATCTTACCAGTAATCCACGCGCCTTTAAATCGGAACTCCTTTTATTCTGTCCCGGAGTTCTTCGAAAAATTAAACAGAATCTTGTAGTACTGTTGATTGAATTTACTTAAACTTATGGCTTGACTTTTTTCGGGTTCATTAACACTTTATTTTAACTGTTATTACTGTTATATTGTAATTTCATGCACTGACACGTTCCATGACCTTGGAGAATTGCTCCTCAATTTGTTCCTACGGAACTTGACGTGCAAATAAAATAAACTAATCTGGACTTTGGTATTTCTCCTGATGCCAACTTATTGGATGGTGACGCTGATGCATATATCTGGCGCAGAATCTGGGTCGAATACCGCTCACCGCCAACTGTACACTCCTTACAGTCAGAATAGATCAGACTTCGGCACGAATTCATCTATACCTCTGAAACTGACCTACAACTCTCAAAAAATCGATGTACAGATATCATAAAATAACACGTGCTGTAAATACAAAATACCAGTTTTTATCATTTGTAGTGCATAAGGATTTGTGATTATCTTCCATTTTCATCTGGTGCCATTCGCCATTTCCTTCTTATCCACCTAAAAAGGTACTCCCGTGACTCGCACTCCACGTGCTCACGCCAACTAATACCAAACTTCGCCGGCGACACACCCCTGGTGCTGGCGATCCACAATCCGAACACCACAAGGCAAACATCATCGCACTACTGGCTATAATCCACAAGCGATAACCACTGACGAAAGAGTATCACCAGTGACAAATATCGCACCATACGTGATTATCCATAACTGTGACACCATTCGAAAACCAACGAGAATACCGCGCTCTACTTGCGATAACCCTAATCGAATCACAGCGAGAAAAAAAAACCTTTTCTAACGTCAGTATGCCTCTGGCGTGGACATCCCATGTCCATCACGCAAGATACCCCGATCGGCATCGGTGGCATGATAAAAATCACGCCAGAATACACTATCAGATCGCAAATCAACTTCTTTGGCATCACTACCTCCCAATCGCTTAGAATGGTGGAACAGGCCCTGCATACGCCCCACGGGGAATGTACACAATATCAACGGAAGGAACCAAACCATTACTACATTCCAAGATGAGCCGCTCTCTGTGGCCGAGAGGTTCTAGGCACTTCAGTCTGGAACCGAGCCACTGCTACGGTCGCAGGTTCGAATCCTGCCTCAGGCATGGATGTGTGTGATGTCCTTAGGTTAGTTAGGTTTAAGTAGTTCTAAGTTCTATTGGACTGATGACCTCAGATGTTAAGTCCCAAAGTGCTCAGAGCCATTCCTCATTCCAGGATGAATTCTGAGAATAACTGCGTCTCCAAGGCTTGTGCAATTGTTTGTGACCCAAAAATGCAATTTTCACGTTGTTCCAACACATACTTATTCTGTGGCGTGACACACTATTAATACAACAATACCCAAGTGTTGAACCAACCAGTTTTATCATAAACCCAAGAGTCTTCCGCCGAAAAATGGGCACATTCCTATCTAAGAAATAATTTTCTATCCGTGAAACATGAGAGGATACCAGTACAACAGAAACTTGCTGTAAAATATCAAAGTGCAAATGCTTAACAATAAATCATCTAAAAAGTGTAAGTGTATACAAATAAATAACAGTACACTAAATAACTATATAAATTACCTAGAACCAAATTATTCTTAATACTAACTTAACAATATAACAAGTCTTATTGTACGAAGAGCTGGCCGCAGCAGCACACTATCAATTCCTACTCGGACTTCTGCCGAGATTTCTGTCTGACGGGCTAGGTCGTCTGATTTCCACTACCTTATTCTGGTTATCACGTTTCCTTTTTTGACCTGAGTTCCAGACCGGCTGCGTGAAGTGGTTAGAATCTTGCATTTCCGTCCTGTTTCTATATTTGTTTTCGTGAAAGTTACCGCCATACATCCCTCGTCTCCTCCTATCATCCCACTGTGGCTCATTATTAAATCTTTGTCCTTGACATTGGTTTCTTGTCACCTCATTCCTATTTGTGTTCTGCCTGTCATTCTTTCCACCAGTGCGCGAGGACTGGAGCTTTCCACCAGTGAGCGAGGAGT
Source organism: Schistocerca americana (assembly GCF_021461395.2). Taxonomy (NCBI): domain Eukaryota; kingdom Metazoa; phylum Arthropoda; class Insecta; order Orthoptera; family Acrididae; genus Schistocerca; species Schistocerca americana. The sequence goes on along the minus strand of NC_060120.1, from coordinate 513,838,307 downwards.
GGAGCGCTGCAGCAGCTGTCGACGAAAATTTTCGATCTAAACAGTTGGCAGTCCTAATTATTATCAGAAAGAAGGAAATTTCCCTCTCACTCTCCCTGTCAGAGGTCTGAAAACACGGCAGATTTCAGTGTGAGGTGCACCCATTCGCTGGTCTGGACAAACCAATTTGAATCACAGACACGACACTGTGTGTAGAAATTGTCAAACATCAAATGGCCGACTCAATACGAATAATTTCAGGGTCGTGACACACGATTTTGAGAGGTGGCATGCCTTTAGATGCACACAGTGACTTGCCCCTTCTCATATTTATATCTTACTCTGGGTAATTCGGTTTGGGGAAGTATGGCCAAGTATTGTCATTACAAGGCTAGTATTAATAACCCAGAAGATATGAATTCCTCTCTAATTGCATGTGGTGAAAAGCTGCTATTGCTTCACACGCGGACTTCCCACGTAGCGTCACTCGTCACCAAGGTGGTCCGGTGACAGGTGAGTTCAACTGATCTTCTAAGGGTTATGCCGACGGGTGTGAGGGAGTTGAGTGGTTGCTTTCCAGACGCCCATATTGTCAAAAGAGCGGGGCGACACGCCCACAGGGGCCTGAAGGACCTGCTGAGGCTAGAGATTCCGTTATTTCGCAGAAACTTCGTGAAAACACTTTCTGACGGACTTCCAGCGAGGCGTGGGAATGACTTGTGTTCCCAGGCAGTCTTGGCGGGCAAATTCCCGCGTTTTCTGCAAAATCATAATTGTGATTGGCTTGCTCAGGGGATAGCTCCGTGTCGTAGCAAAATCGGCGCAGAAATTAGCGCCAAGTATCTTCATTGGTGGAATAGTAGCGCTCCGGCAATAGAGTGGAATTTTCCGCCGGTTTTCGTTCTGCAAATTGACATGTTTTAACCACGGCCACTGTCGTGGGGGCGGGAATGTTCTGTGTTCAGCTTGTACAGAGGCTCTTGACAGGGTCGGCTCTCGCCTTTCGGTCAGAGTAGGTTACAAGACTGAGTTCTCGCTGCTCTGGACAGCCTGCCTTCCGTTGGCTGTTTAATATACTTTCATTTGATCGTAACTGTTTGACGAAGTTGCTAAAGTTTCGACTTCAACGTAACTTTCCGAGTACAGTTGGCAATTGAGCGTTCTGCGTACAAGCGACCTATGTTGTCAGTCTTGAGCAGTTTTGGCTAAAGTTGACTGTATCAGATTTACTGTGTGACTTCACTTGTTAAAATCAATCACTGTACCGTCAGTGAACGTGTAGCGAGCCTTCTTCGTCTCCCTCAGAGGCGCATTTGTGTTGCTAGGAAGTCTTTAGCCTGGAACAACCAGACCAGGATAATTTGTTTTGGGCTATACTCGCAACATTATCATCACCACAACGGGACGTCGAAACAACCAGCCATCGCCTCTGGTATGCCAGATCGTGTCCTTGCAGTTAAGAAGACAGCTTGGTAAAGTATGTCCGCAGCACCGGCAGATTAGGAAATTTAGCTATGTGACAATCAGAGCTCAGCAGAGCGCGCCTGTTCCCGACTTTTCTAAAGTGGTTTTGTCTTGGGTGTTCACTGTCTGACTTCTCACTACTGTAGCAGCAATTAATGTTGGCTGGGTGTTTCCCTTAAGATTTGATTTGCGACGAATTGGCTCCACATAATACTTGGTCATAAATGTCACAATCTAGTTTATGGACAACTGCACCTTCACAGCATTTATTTGAGTATCCAATTTGACGTATTGTAAATGTGTCATGTGTTTTGTTTATTATTTTGTGTTTAGTCATAATAAATCAAACTGTTATTGTGGACAGAACTTTCATTCTGTTGATCAGTAGAGCAACCCTTTCATTTCTCACTACGTTAATGAAACTTTCCTTTATCAAATTGATTTCTATTAAATTAAATTACTGCAGGTGCCAAACTCTTTTCTACTCCACTTGTATGTTCGATTACAGTCAGTTCGCGTTTCTTCTTAATCCATGTGCAACAGCAAAAGTCGGAGTTATAAAATGGGGGGCTTAGAGCATCAATTCCATAAGAAGATTCTAGAAGCGTTTAGTGTTAAATACACTGCTAGCCCCGGCACCTCGCAATTTGTTCGATGATACGCAGTTCCACTGTTGGTACAGTTGGTAACTGCCACTGGCTATTAGTCCACCACAAGATACAGACCACAGGTCCATCCACTAGTGAAAGGCCTAAAATTCTCCACCAGGGAAGGACCAGAAGACGAAGAAGGCAAAGAATCACATTCACATCCGACCAGGCTTCGGTATGGGAGCTGAGTTAGCAAAAACAAGACAGCACCCGATTGAACAAACCATTCAAATCATCCTCTACTCATTGAATCTCCGCTCTTGACTTCTGTAGTCCTGATAGTCAATCCAGACACAGCACTGGGTTCCCATGCTGGGGGAGCAGGCCTCCACTTTGCATATCCTGCGAGGGCTAATTAGCGAATCCAGACCTCTCTTGTGTAAAAAAAGAAAATTTTAGACTAGGGTGGCTTCTTACTCACTCCAAGAACAGCTATATTTTGGTAAAAAAACATCTACTAGGACAGGACCATATTCCCTCATATACCGAGAGATCTAGTCTTTCGAGGCCGACAATTTCCAATTTCTGAAAGAAGGTTGTTAAGCTTCCCAGGCAGTTGTGCCTGTGAAATAGATGTTTTGCTGCTCGCTTAAAGAATCTTGCGACTCCCTGGCGTCAGGGGGGTTACAGTATTGCCTCCACCAATCACGTATTCCAGACGCTCTGTCCATATCGTCCCACTTTCTAACATGAGGATGCACAGGGTTGTATGACTTCACCACTGTTTGCACAAAACATCAATTTACGACCGTCTCTCTTAAATGGCTTCCTCCACCCACTTTCTGCCACACGACCGCCTGCGCGACGGACGGTCGCCTGGCCCATTTTGGCAAATGGCGCCCTTCTGTGCGACCCTAAGCAGAGGGAGGAGGAGAGGGCTTCCGCCAGAAGTCCCTCTTTACCTACGACCCACTGAGCGCTGCTTCCCAGAACCACTCACACGGCCACGTCGCTGCAGTCAGTATTTATGGCCCCCAATTCATCTCTCTCCCGTTCTCCATTATCCCCACTGTGGCCCCTCGGGTACAAGTTCTCTACAGGTTAGACTTGCAGTTGTAAGAACATTCTGCCCACACTTTCGCCACATAAAAATGTCATAAATCACACATACCAAATGTAATATTGGGAAACACCGAGATCATGCCCTAAAACGTAAAAGTTAATCTGACTGACATCGTTATTAAAGTGACAGATGGGCGTGCCGTCGCTTAGTATGTTATGCTTTATCGATCTTTAAATTTAATAGTTTCATTGTATCGCTATATAGTATAAAAATAAGAAACTTATCGTGTATTTTTCAAGGCTCTAGCAGATTTGCCAGCGGTAGAGCATTATTAATTAGGTTTGGTGTTACAAGGATTGAATGGGAGCGAGTCTGGGACGGTGGCTGTTTATCGCTAAGAAATCAGCTATATTTTTTTTGTTAATCAAGGGTTATCTGAATTGTTATGGGAGGAAGTAATCGCAACCCATTTTTGACATATAGTAGCTATAGAAAAAATTTGTAAATGAAGTTGTGATGCAGTGGTGTGCAAAACTTACGGACGGAAGCAACTTTTGCATGATGTGTCACAGCCAGCTAATATAGCTTGATGAAACTTGCACCATACATAGAAACAAACAGCTGCCATATAGTACAGGCAGTAATCGTAAGAAATACGCAATGAGTCTAATAGAAACGATACTTATATTCAAAGACAATAATTACTTTGCAGGAATCGGGATTTATGTTGGTCCCCTGGACGTTTCAGAAGGTGGGACATGGTTCTTAATAGAGTGTGTGATTACCATGGACATCCATGCTTGCTCCCTTATGTGTTTATTAATGAGCTGTTGTGGATTGGCTCTTCAGTTCCTCCACCAACGCAGTTCAAACTGCAGTGTGTTCCTTGGTGCATGTGGGCGTGCTTCAATACATCTCTCCAGTGCATCCCACACATGCTCGATAGGATTTAACTCGGTCGATCGCGAAGACCAGTCCACTCACCGAATATCCTTTGGTTCTAAGAGACTCTGTCTGTGGTATTCAATGCAGTCACTCATTGTTAGCCTTAAAAATGAAGCCATTGCCGAAAGCACGCCTGAAAAGACACGTTGGGGATGGACTATAGAGTTATAATAATTGTGAACAGTGAGTGTTGCATGTTCAGAGATCTGGAGGTCAGTACGCAATATTATGCCACCCTACATCGTAACTCCTGGACCATCACAAGTACCATGTTCGGCAGTACCCCTGGGTGTATTACGAGTTCCACCATGTCGTCATATGAGGGTACGTAAGATTTAGTTATCAAAACATACAACACAAAATGTAGAGTAAAACAGGTGATGTGGCTACCGCCGCTCTTCCACTGCGTCTGCTGAACCTATAAGTGAGGTGCACTTCGGCCATATCTTCTTCAGTACATCTATCCTAACTGGTCCGAGTCACTGTTGTAATATTTCTGACATTACAGCCATTATGTTCAGGTATAAGAAGCTCTTCTTAGAGCAGTTCAGAAGGCAGCAGTGCCGGCCGCAGTGACCGAGCAGTTCTAGGCGCTTGAGTCTGGAACCGCGAGACCGCTGCGGTCGCAGGTTCGAATCTTGCCTCCGACATGGATGTGTGTGATGTCCTTAGGTTAGTTAGATTTAAGTAGTTCTAAGTTCTAGGGGACTGATGACCTCAGATGTTAAGTCTCATAGTGCTCATAGCCATTTGAACCATTTAGAAGGCAGCAGTGGCAAAATGACGTAATGTTGTCTGAGATACCAGAGACAGATGGCTTCTTCGGTACGTTTATTATAAGAAAGACCGCCTAAATTGTGATCCTTCTCTGCGACTGGCTGTCGCGCTCAGAATCTGCGAGTCAAAATGATAATCTTCTGTTATTAATATTAGAAAAATTAAACAGCTTGTTTACTTGAATTTCGTATTAAAGCATCTCTCAATAGCGTCCATTATTTCACAAGTATTAATAACCAGCAGAATAATAAACAACTGCTAAACGAAAAGGCAGACGCAGCACTTCGGAGATCTTCGGATCGCGCCTAACTTGGATGCCGGTCGAAGTGGTTCAGCTGTAAGATCACAGTTGCTTCGGCTGTGTCGAAGGACAGACATGTTGTCTGCCGCGGTCGATGTCAGTTAAGACTTTATTAGCAATTTCTGGTTATTTGGACATGTAGTTGAGAACAGTGTGATAGTAATTACGGAAATACGAAGTACATTATTTTGTTGAAGAATGGAAATTATTTGTGACTCGGAAATGGAATGCGATTTTTCAGTTTCTTTTGTTCTGCTAGTAAAGAGCGAGTGGCATCCCATATATAAAGCTAATTGGAAATTTAATTATATCTAAAATATTTGTTCCTCGCTTAGAGTTTATTCCAGCCTCAAGATATTGGATTTACGACATATGTCCTGCTTTCTGCGAAGGGGACAACAACTATACAAGACTGCAGGTTGGTGAACGTTTATTAGAACTTATGACGGTGGAAGCGAATAGGCACCTCGAATGTACTGCAATCTTAGTACAAATGAGATCAGTAACACGTCGTCTGTGGTGACACAGAGGGGGTATGAAAGAGAGAAATTTTCGCATGTATGTATCACCCTCTCTCTCCCTCTCCCTCTCTTTTTCAACTTGCCGTACTGTTATCGTACAGTGACACCGCCAGAAAACCAAACACAAGACGAAACAGAGCAGTTTTGTACGAAGGCCTGAGGGCGAAGAATAATGTGGGTCTTATTTTTGGCAACATAGATTGGTTGGTTTGTTGATTTGTGGGAGGCGACCAAACAGCGAGGTCATCGGTCCTATCGAATTAGGGAAGAATGGGAAAGGAAGTCGGTTGTGCCCTTTCAAAGGAAACATTTGACTGAAGTGGTTTAGGGAAATCACGGAAACCTAAATCAGGATGGCGGACCCGGGTTTGAACCGTCGTCCTCCCGAATGCGAGTCCAGACCATTGCGCCACCTCGCTTGGTCAACAGCAAAAACCGTGAGTGAATCGACATACAGCACATGTCCTCGACATTTTCGCTGTCGTTCACATACTTTCTATGCCGCTCATACAGAAAGGTAACTCTGCATAACCGAAATTTTGTCGGTGGCGTTCGTATTCACCCCGTTCGGTTTGACACCACTAGTATGGTGGACGACCAAGAGCAGTGTTACTGATGCATTTCGAAACGCTAAGATACACACATGACAGAAAGTCAGTCTGATAAGCTCTCTTATAACCATAGCGTGACAAAAAAGCAGTTAACCCTTTATTCGTTAATTAATGAAGTTAACTTTTGGAATAAGTTTTAAATTAGTTTAAAAAAAACGTTAACGGGGCCTTTTACTTTCGATAAGTTTATTTGAGTCCGTTAGTCGTTAATTAGGTACCTACTATTTATGACAAAAATACAAAAATGACTCAGCGGTGCCCGCGAAAATGATGTTCTGACAAATACCGGTTATGTATGTGTGTGGCTACGCGGGGGTAAACAATCGAGTGCGAGCGAGATTAACTAGGTGTTGGCTGTTTGTTGTTGTTTGTTTACTAAGTCCACATGAAGTATTACTTTTCGTTAGTGTGGACTGACTGTGGGAACTAAATCATGGAAATTGATTCTAGCCCTAACAACAATCTAAAGGAAGCCTAGTAGTAACGCATCTATAAAAATAACAGCCAAGATCAAGTCAAAATATGGCTGGACATGAAATCAAAATACTCATTCATTAATGCGGTATTTATTGAGGAACAGGTTTAACTAAATTTATTAATTAAATATACTTCTCCTATACCCTTGACTGCTGCAGTCAAACGACTTTGTCTCTTAAACGAGCTCGCTCACGGATGAAAACTTCAACATATTGATACTATCTGATTCACCTATATTTTGATTCTCCCGTGATTTAACACTGATAACTAAACAATTATAAAACCAAATGATTAATTATTCAATTATTTTTTATTATATTCGATATGCTACCTAAATTTTCCCTACTAAAACATTTTTATTTAACCAGCGGTAATACGTTAGATTAATTTGCTCATTTCACTACACTCATAACATGAAATTCACTATTACGAGTTAACGATCAACTTCAACTTCCGATAAATCTCCTACAAAGCTATACTCTAACGTTTAACGAAGTTAAAGGTTTTAGTAACAGATTAACGATTGGCGAAGTTAACTTTTTTATTACTGTTGGCTAGCTGTGCTTACTAACATGCTCCGATTTGAAACAGAGACTCAGGCTAAAACAACGGCATGTCACTCCGTCACTACCTTGCACTGCTAATAGGTGGAAGACGAACGCTCCACGCCAGAGCTTTGTTTCCCTGTGCTGGCTAATTACATTCGTGACTCGCGTCTCACTTCCCCGCCCCCCCCCCCCCCCCTCTCCCATCTATTCCTCCATCAGTCTCGCTCACCCCCCTCTCACTCACTCCCCTCCGTCTCCCCAGCAGCACAGCCACGGTCGCAGCAGACACTTGCTGCTGCGGGCGTCGCTCCTAATTTACGTCGACACCCAAACCACAGGAAACAAGGGAAAGAAGCCTTCCGATACGGTGAAGCGGTGACGGCCGGCGTTTTTGAAAGCATCTCCGTCTTATATGGGCACCAGCAGCGACTTTTCTTGCGCCCAGCCGTCGATTATCTCATTTTTGCGCAGTGCCGCGCAGCGATTTCCCAATTTCGGGAAAAATGTGACAATCTCTATTGTTTCGGATTTCCCTTTTACGACAGTTTAATGACCAAAGCCTGTGGAGAGAGCAAGAAAAGAGTGCAATAAATTCCGCCAAAAATGGACAAATTGAATCTCTGAAGTTTTGTTGCCTCTTCGGCATACAGTATACCTGTACCTGCAGAAAAGCGGTTTCGCTGTATTCTGACTGCACGCTTTCTGCAATTACGTACATTTGTTCGCTCCACATCTTGTTACGTCTTAGAATACTTCGCTTTTTTTCTAGGATCGTAGTGTACGAGCTCAAGGTCTGAAAAAGTGAAACAGTCATTGATATTCTATGCTCTGAACACGTGATTTAATTTTTCTCTTTTTCTTCTTTTATATAACTATTATTGTCAACCAATTCGCAAGTATACACTAAAAAGCTCCCTCGTTTTCATTCCCTTTTTACACTTATCGTTGTACCTTGTGCCTGCTAGAGAAACATACTCTATTGAGATGAAAACCAATGTAATTTGAAGTTTAAATCATGAAATCAGTCATCAGCTCCTCCTTCAGTTTCAACTCGAACTTCCTCACTTCCCTATTAAAAAAGTCCCTATTTCCGAACTCATAGCAGATCACATCTTCTTGCAACCTTACATTCAAACCAAGCTTTCTTAAACTATTATCCGATTTTCGGGGCATGCATCTTGTATAACAAATAAGAAACGTCGCTTGTACTGTTATTTCGGACCTTTGATGGCTAAGTTCTAGTTGTTTGCAAATTTTCGTTTCTGCGCACCCTTTGCCTCTTCTCCAGCGCTGAATGTGATTGTGTAGGTGACTGTGACGATTGCACTTAGGTGCTTAGTTTCTAGTTTCTTTTGTTTCTTATTTGTCTTGGTTGTGTTGAGGGTTAAAGGGTGAAACGTAGTAACAGTACATTACCTGCTTCTCTCGAATAGCACTGATAGGGCCACCTGCCTTAAAGACGCAATCAGATAGAAGCATCGCCATTAACTATCTAAAATGTTCTCATCCGATATGGCACTGTAGATATTTCTGGAACCAAGCCCGGGATTTTTATGTTGGATCGAGTAATTAAGAAATGTACTACTCCATTTCTTCCCCATTCTTCGGCCTCTTCATCTCAGAGTAACTCTTGTACCCTAAGACCTCAATGGTTTGTAATATGTATTCCAGTTTCTGCTGTACAGTTTCTACCTTATAAAGATCCCTCCAGTTCCATGGAAGTTATTCCCTGATGTCTTAACATATGTCCTATCATCCAGTCCTTTCTTCTTGTCAGCGTTACCCATATGTTCCTTCTTCGCCGATTCTGCGAAGAGCCGCCTCATTCCTTACGTCTACGTAGTTGTCAACATCCTTCTGTAACACCAACATCTCAAATGCTTCGATTCTTCTCTGTTCCAGTCTTCTCACAGTCCACGATTCATCACCACACAAAACTTTGCTGGAAACGTACATTGCCAGAAGTTTCTTTCTGAAATTAAGGCCTATGTTTGATACTAATAGACGCCCTCCCTACCTGTGCTACTCTGCTTTTTATGTCCTTCCTTCGTGTGTCATGGGTTTTCTGTTTACCAGATACCACAATTTCTTAACTTTCTCTACTTTGTGATCACCAGTTTTGATGTTAAGCTCTTCCCTATTCTCATCTTCTATTCCTCATTACTTTCGCTTTTCTTCGGTTTTACTCTCAGTTCATATTCTGTACTCATAGACTATTCATTCCATTCAAGGATTATATAATCTTTCTTCGCCTTCACTGAGGACAGTAACTGAACTGTATATTAATAGAAACCAAAGCTGAACTTTACATGTCATTTTAAGATCGACTTCAGCATCACTGAACACAACTCACAACAGTTTAATCGTGAAACATTTGTCATCATATCTGGCTGTCAGCCAATAACTCTTTGATCTGACAACTGGCAGCAAAATATACGGCTTAATCACTCATGCACATCATAAAAAATAACAAAACTCAGGCATACATATAACAGCGGAAAAATGCTCCTATCGGAGAACAAAAGACGCGAATACGTTTCTGCTCAAAAGACCCTGGCTTGAAAGTAGGGTGCCAGCAGCGTCACTCTATCTTCCTCAGCATCTTAAAAAAATTATCCAAAAATTTGGTATGTGAACTTATTCCCGCTATTTTTTACATGCAACTCACCTCTCTTCCCCTCAAGTTCCTGTATCTGTGCCGGCCGAAGTGGCCGTGCGGTTAAAGGCGCTGCAGTCTGGAACCGCAAGACCGCTACGGTCCCAGGTTCGAATCCTGCCTCGGGCATGGATGTTTGTGATGTCCTTAGGTTAGTTAGGTTTAACTAGTTCTAAGTTCTAGGGGACTAATGACCTCAGCAGTTGAGTCCCATAGTGCTCAGAGCCATTTGAACCATTTTTGAACCTGTATCTGTAACTCGCTCATACCCAGTAGTCCATCGCTGTAAGTCTCTCATGTCCACCCAGTTCCACTTGCCCATTCTCACTCAGTCATTCAACCTCATTGTCATTATCTCTTTGTGTCTCTCTAACTGCCATTGTCTCCTTTCTCAAAGCCCCATTCTCCTTCGTTCTGTCTTACTACTACCTTCTCTTCTCACTGTCATTATCTCCCTCCTGCTCTTTCTTGTTGCTACTATCATTGAATTTAACTGCATTATTTACTAGTCATCAGTAATAAATTGTATATTTTACTAACTGTAAAGTTTTCAGTTGTTTTTGATAACAAACTAGTGTTTAAGTATGTACAGTTTTGTTAAACCAGCACCTCATCATAATGAGCCAGCTCGCCATCGCTTTAGATACTTATCAACAGAGGTGAGCTGAATCTCGGTTTCTCAAACTAGAAAACTCCTTCGTAATCGGCACCTGTCCTCTATATTCAAAATCATATCTAATAATAATAGTATCTTCTCGTTAAATTAAAAACAATGTCAAATCAGAAAAAATTCTCAAATTAAATTCTAATTGCATTAATGCAAAGAGTAGTGAATTCCATCATCTGTCGTCTTTAATTTCGTACCTGCGAACCACCAACATTATTGTGTTCTATTTTCTTTGAAAATTACAGAGAAGAAAACCACACTTTTCCTCTGGAAAACCATATTCTACGATTGTCTTGTCTACCAGAAAGTAATGTGGGCACGTTTATAGTGCATAAAGCCTCACACTTTCATGGTATTCTTATATTCTTATATTGTTTTTGTAAAGAAGCTTTTAACCACATAACCACGGAATTTTGTTGTGTGCGTCTTGTTGTTGACACTCGCAAATAATGCGATGGATATAACCTTCTGAAGAAGGGCATTAAGTACCCGAAACCGGTGAAAAAATTAAATTTCTTTCATGCTTTTGGTTGCTTATTATGTCGTTACATACAGCTACGGTTGCCGAGGCCAGATAAAATACCATTCTTGAAAAGAAAACTTATGTAGTGTAGATTGAATAATGGAAGCGGCAGAGCACAGAAATCGAGCTATAATTTCCTCTGTTGGACTCGAACTGTCATTGTCATGGTTACGCGGGTTTTGTTCACCAAGTGTGTCAAGATTTCGCTGCAGTGTGACGCTAGCCACTCGAGGCTTAAATTCTTTTCAGTGCACATTCACTTAGTGTCTGTGAGGTCTTGCCTAAGAAAAGGATAACTGAAGGAAATTTGCTGTGGCAGTGACTCAAAGCACACTCACCTTTGATGACGTGCGTTGCCAAACCTGCTTCATATCTGTAAGGACAAAAATTACCCTCTTCTGTATCCCTCCAAAAGGCAGCTATCTCTGTGTGGACGTGTCGATGACAGTGCCGCTGAGTTATGTTTTAAACTGTGTTAAATATTACTGGTGTAGTGTTGCATCTGAAATCGTTCAGCGAATATTTGAGAAGTATTTACAAACGCACTTGTGTCACGATTTGGGCAAACTGGTGCCAAAAATGAGGAGGGCACACGCATCAAAAGTTTTTGAACCAGCTGTTGCGAACTCGGACTGTACAGTTACACTGGAAGAAGGAAATGAAAATATGACTGAACTATTAAGAGACAAGATTCATGATCTGAAAGCTGTTACACTTGAAATTGAATGTGAAGTAAAATATCAAGAGAAACTTCTAAACCGCGTGGCAGAAGATTTTGAGAGAACGAGTGGCCTCTTGAGAAACACAGTGAATGGCGTCGTTCGTCTCAGAAGACAAAGTCGTAACCATTACTTGCTGTACCTATTTCTTCTATCATTTGCGGCCTTTTTTACACTTTGGTTCTTTCTAAAAATGAGATGATGCTTGTTTTCTGAAACTGAACTATGTACAAATGTTACTAAAGAAAACGGAAAAACGAGTAACACTTTTCGTTTAAAAATTATATATCTGGTTTTGCTTTCAGGTGGAAATATTTTGTCGGCTGTGCTACATAATAAAATTGCGGAAGCTGTACTAATACCAATCTAAGCGTATAGTGAATGTTTGCACTATATTAGGTATGTTCACATATAAAGGTAGTTAGCAAAGGAAGAAAACTAGCTGAGTTCGGGAACACCCAACTGTGCGGTGGAGCTCGACTCGGAGTAAGCCGCTTATAACCAACGTGGTACAAGAAAATTTTCACGCTATCTGACAGCCAACGGAAGAAGAGGTGGTAGCATACAGATTCTAATCGCCACACTTTGCCCTTCTATTCTGGATTTAAGTCGTAATCTATCTGCATTATAGAGCGGGGGCACGTGAGGTTTGTGATGGTAATCCGTGCGTCGGCGGTCCCGGTGAAGAGTGGCTTTTTAGCAGCAAATGTTTCGCTATCTCTCTTTCATCAAATAAGACACAAACAAAAGACACTATAATATATGTACACCCATTACACTCAGTAGTAAAACGCAACGATCACATTTCATGAAGGAAGAGTGGTACTACGTGGGAAGGAAGAAAAACGTTTTCAATTAGGTAGATGGACCTAAACCCAATCAACTCTGTCATAAGACTCTAACAAAAAAGTTAAGTTACTGATTTAATAATATGTTAAGTATTTGTTATCGAAATAATTACTTTTTTGGGGAGCTGAAAGTAATAAGGAAACGTGGTATAATGCAAGAACGTGTGTAGGGCTCCTGTGTCGGGAAAGATATGCTAAAACAAGCTGAACAGTTCTTTAGCAACATTTATTTGCACTATCATGAACATTTCAAACGAGTCGACATCGAGATGGAACCATCTTGACCACATTATTGGGCAATTATTGTAAAACCCTAACTTAAATATGTACAGAATATGGTCAACCCAAAATCATTACATCCAACTGAAGAAAATGAAAACGATTTATTCGTCATGGTTATAGATGAAGAAGCAGGAGAAGTATTTAAGTTTTTCCTTGCACAGCTTAAACCAGGTAACTAGTGTGGCACACGTTGCGCACACAGTAGCAAATTAACATACCTGAGGTGAACAGTATACTCTTCAGCGTGAATTGGGTACACTGACCAGTCAGAACATTATGACCACCTGCCACTTTTGGCAGTGATAACAGCGGCGACGCGTTGTGTTATAGAAGCTATGAGGCCTTGGCAGGAGGGAGCTGACACCACGTTCGCACACACAAGTCACCTAACTGCAGCAAAATTTCGGAGATGGGGGCGATGAGCTCTGACGACACTTTCAATCACATCCAAAACGTGTTCATCGGATTCAGATCTGGCGAACTGACAGGCAAGCACATCCATTGGAAATCGCCACTGTGTTCCTTGAACCACTCCATCATACTCCTGGCTTTGTAACAAGACGCATTATCTTGGTGAAAAATGCAGCTGCCATCGGGAAACATGCATTATCTTGGTGAAAAATGCAGCTGCCATCGGGAAACATGATTGTTGAAGGGGTGTACGTGGTCTGAAACCAGTGTACGATACTCCTTGGCCAAATGATGCTTTGTACGAACTCCACTGGCCCCATATATGCCCAAGTGAATGTTCCCCAGAGCATGATGGAGCCCCTGCCAGCTTGTCTCTGTCCAGCAGTACAGGTGTGAAGGAGCTGTTCCCCTGGAATACGATGGATTCGCGTCCTTTCATCAGGCCATGCAACGCTCTGTCCCTGCGCCGAAGTCCAGGGCCCACGGTCACGTGACCATTTCAGTCGTAGTTGCCGATATCGTGTGGTGTTAACACTGGCGCATTCATGACCCGTCGGTTGTGGAGGCCCATCGTTAGCAGTGTTCGTTGGACCGTGTGTTCCGACACACTTGTACTCTGCCCAGCATTAAAGTCTGTTGTTGGTTCCGCCATAGTTCGCCAACTGTCCTGTTTCACCAGTCTCCCCAGCCTACGACGTCCACCGTCTGTAATGAGGGGTGGCCGCCCAAACCCACGACGCCTGGACATGATTTCACCATGGTTTCGAGCCACGTGATGAAGACACTCAACACAGCACGCCCCAGACACCCGTCAAGTTGTGCAGTTTCCAAATTGCTCGTGCCGAACATTCGGGCCATCACAATATGCCCCGGTCAAACTCAGATAGATCACGTGCCTTCCCCATTCTACACACACACATCATGCTCACTGATACTAGATGCACCGTGCGTGTGTCTGACAAGCAGCCATTCCTCACCAGGTGACGCTGCTGTCGCCTAGACGGGTTTATATCGGCAGCAGGTCGGTGGTCATAATGTTCTGGCTGATCAGTGTGTTTGTTAAAGCTCCATTGACAATATAACTTTCAAAGGAGTTGGTTCCAGGAACACTGTTACTAATTTGAAACTGATTCACTGAGGTGGACGACATGGCTTTAGATTTTTTTGTACTTCGGTGCCCTTTCAGAAAGTGTACAGTACACAGATTGTCATTAAAGCTCGTGAGAAGCAGAAATTGTGAGACAGTTTGTATAAATCTAGTCTGATCTCAATACGGTCAGCAGCAACCACACAAAGCGACACGACTTCTTTCAGTGTCCGCTTTGGAAATATACGATTATACGATTTCGATGTCAAGAATAAGCGATTTGGTAATACTTGATACTCCACTTCTGTTCAAATAACAAAAATGGGGTTAACTTTCATTCATAACTCTCAGCTCGATACTGGAGGGAAATGAGATAAAATTATATATATTATAAAAAACCATTTATTCCAGTGGAGACGGGAAAATTATTGAGTAATGTATTGTAAGAGACCCTGTTAACAGTTGTTAGACGTGTGAAATAACTAGTATTAGTGAGAGAAATCGCTAATAAAGTTTCTGAATGTGTGCTGATCATGATATTGGAGGAATGGCGTCACCCCGTAGCAGAATGTTTCGCAACTGTGATCTGCGACTCGCATAAAAAGTAACATGCGGGAGAGTAAGTGGTTGGTGTACCTGGTTCCTATTCCTTTGAACAACCAAGGAGCCGCATTGTATGGCACACCAGTAATTCGACACCACGGTGTATAGTATTTTTGGCGTAAAAATATGACGCCTCTTTGAGAAAAAAAAAGCAAAACAATGTGTCTGCGCCACCGAGGATGTCATTTTGAATGGAGAATGATGCGGAGGGGTATCGATCTTACCCTTTTCAGGGGACCTTCTTGGCATATACCTTGAGCGACAAGGAAACCACGGAGGACCAATAATGAACGACTTGATGGGGATTCGAACCCAGGTCTTTCAAATTGTAACTACAGCGGTTCTAGGGGCTTCAGTCTGGAACCGCGTGACCGCTACGGTCGCAGTTCGGATCCTGGCTCGGGCATGGATGTGTGTGCTGTCCTTAGGTTAATTAGGTTTAAGTACTTCTAAGTTCTATGGGACTGATGACCTCCGATGTTAAGTCCCATAGGGCTCAGAGCCATTTAAACCATTTTTTAAGTGAATTGAATAATAAAAGAAGTTCATCAAGTTCAGCTTTTGGGCCATCAGACAGGAATAAGGCATTCCGCATACTTTCTGTAACAAACGATGTTTTCAACAAGTTTATTTTTCCCTTCAAAAAATCTTGTTTTCGAAGTGACTAATGAATAAGTTAGCTAGGAGACTTGACATGTTGTCCATAGCTAAGCCTTCTCTTTGTTGGTATATTTTACTTTTAAATGAGAAATGGTTATGAGGCAGTACTAGTTCAAGCAGATCGACGAACTCTAAAATCTCTGATACGGTTAGTTTTTGTGTTTGATAAGGTTTGCCCTGATATTTCATTTGTCTCTTTCTGAATGGATTAGAAACGTCAGATGACACAAATGTAGCCTCTCTGGGGATTTTTGCATCTTCCATGAGCGTTGTTAACTCACATTTACATTCTGAGTATGTGGTTTAAAAACCTTTTTATTAATGCTAACGAAATTCCATGTGGTGTCACTGATGAATAACTTACAGAACAGCTATTGTGTGAAATTTAACAACGCTCTGCAGTTTGTCTACCATCCAGCCAATCATGACGGTTTTTTTTAATTTTTTGACTATTTACGGTCTGCATACAGCTTTAAAAAACTACACAGACTGCAACAACCATGATATAGAAATGATATATTAAAGCGGGAGAAACATTCTTTTTACCACAATAGCCACAAGCAATGTTTTTCTGCAGGGCTGCCTTTCCTATGTATGTAATTTCGTATTTCACCACATCGACAAGTACTATAATAGTCAATACTTTCAACAATTATCGACTCAATAGAAATGCATGTTTGTGTACGGACAGGATACGGTTTGCAGAAATGCGAGTTCAGGCGAATATTTTAATGTAGATGCGTACAGAGGGCAGTGCAAGACGTGTTTCCTCAAAACCCACATCCTAATCCTCTCATCACAGAGCACAGACTTAGCATGAAAAGCAACTCACTTAAGAGCAGTGGAACAACAGCGTATGATTGATAAATAATTCAGTTAGTTTTGAGTACAGGCTACGTTGTGGCGATGTGAGAAGCTCTTGCTCAGGTCCTGGTTGGGTGAAGACCTACACTTAACGTAATGATAAGGGGCCATACCCCGAGTAGCGTAAGACAACCAATTATTTTTACTGTACTCATTGTAACGCCCCAAGGACAGAAAACCCCAATTAACAAACTTTGTGGAAACTTAAAGTAGGGAAGTGAGTCATCTTGACAGTGACGGCAACTATTGACGATAAAATCTACACTGGTAATATATTTATTAACACCTATATCATTCAAATACTGAGAATAGCATACAAAAAGGAGAGATAAAAGGAAAGGATTATCATAGATTCCTTATCAAATATCTATAGAATAAATTCACAATCATATGAAAGAAGGATAAATCCAAGAAAGTAATTCAGTCAAAGATAACATTTACCATGGAACAGAGTTGTAGCCACATCGAAAAGGAAATTCAATGCGACTACAATGCAACTCGGATATGGAAATGTTCAGTTAGTTGCTCCTGAGTCACTCTAAAGTACTTTTGCGATAGATGTCTGGACTCAAACGCTATTAGATTGTTTAAGTTTTGGAAGTTTGATCATTCGTGAGGTAGAGACTGAAGTATGGCACAGTCATTCAACTGATTAAAGTGAATCTTTACCGCTCTCAACGCGACGGTATAGTAAGACGAGTGTTAGACTTCATATGAATGATATTGGTTTATCGGGCTTAGCCTTCGTGCTGATGAACAGTTACAAACCTTGAGAGCAATGGATCAACGACAGAAAAACAATTCGTAGTCTTGAGTAGGATACAATAAAACGAAGACACAAAGAAAGACAAGTACGCCGATTAGTCAAAAGTTGTCGTCAGCGCCACGATCTTGAATGACATATCGGGCTGCGTGTATTGTAGGGATAAACAATTAATTACAGAAAGAACAATAAAATCTGAGTCAAAAGGTGAATCTTACGTGTCGCCTAACTCTTTAAGCATTTTAAGTGACTAAGTGAGTGCATGAATAATGGACAATGAAGAGTGATTAGTTTAAACCTGTATTACGGCGTATTAAAAAAAACATTTACTCCAACATAAGTTATCTCTGGAGTTACGTCGGACCGTTGTTAATAACTGGACGTAGCAACAGCATAGCAACGGAATAGTAGACAGCAAATTCTCATCCTCGCTATGTATGATGCGAAAAGCGACCGTAATGATGGAATCAAGAATCAAGATTTTATTTCATCACGGAACTAACCGGGCTTAAAAATAAAAATTAACGATTGCAGTTTACCATTTCGCACAAACTGAGAAGACTCTTGCGGACAGATGACAGAATATTTGTAAACCACGCGAGGAGTTGTGTTCTTACGAGAGTTACAGGTGCTGTTCCACGTCACACCGACGGGGACGAACATCGTTACGAGTCGCGTCTCCTCCCAGCGACCATCTTTTTTTTTTTTTTTTTTTTTTTTTTTTTTTTTTGCATTTATACGTTACACACACACACACACACACACACATTAGAATCAAGTGCTCAACTTTTTGGATGGTGCATCTGCGTTTTGGCGTATACACCGCAGTTTTACCAATATCCATATTTGGTGTCCTACCAGTTTCTCTATTGTACAGCCAATACTACCAGTTTCTGTATCTGGTGCCATTCGACTGAAATTTTGCGGACTATGCAATGTTCTCATTATTTTAAACTGTCAATATATCTCACCACACTGGAGAACCTGATCCCCCCACTACAAATCAGATGCTTCAAAAGGAGAGCAACAGTGCGTGACTGATAAGTAATAGAGGTACTTTTCAAGCATTACATTAATTATGGGTGTTGACTCGACGTTTACACCAGTATGTGTCACAAGTGAGATGCCGACGCTACACTGACGTGACGAACGCGTGACGGCATCGAGACGTCGGCGTAACGCCTATATTACGCCGTTGTGGCGCCATGTATAAGTCGTACACGCTGGTGCGAAGCCGTCAGATCGTTTGGATACTTTTGGGGGAAAAACCAAATTAATTTGTTCAAAAAATGCCCAAGCACTAAGCTAGAATGGGGAGCATATTGCTTGAAAACAGTGGTGACAGCGAAATAATGACAGCACTCGCAATCGAACAGTATAAAATAAAAGTACCCCAAGGGTGGAAGACACTGAACTTCTAAGTCATTGGTGCCCTGGGGCCCGTTGGTGTAGCGCCATTTATGTGAAAACTCTGGAGATCTTTTCAATAAAACAAACTTAGTTAATACCCTACAGTTTTACTGTTCATTTCTACATATTTATTTCTCAACTAGCCACCCAGACGATGAACACACTTCTCCCAACGAGAGACCAGTTTGTTGATACCGTCACAGTAGAATTCTTGACTTTGTTAACGGAGACACAACCTCACCTCTGCTTGCACCGTCTTATCGCTATCCAGGTGAAGTCCTCAAAGGTGTTCTTCAAGCTCAGGAAACATAAAAAAAGGATAGGGTCAAGTCGGGACTGTATGGCAGATGATCGATGACAGTGAACGCCAGGCGTCGGATTGCTGGTGATGCTGCAGCTCTGGTGTGTGACCTGGTGTTGTCATGCTGAAGTAGTGCTTGCTCCATGTGTGGACGAAATCTTCGAATTTTAACCTCAATTACAGCACGCTGTTTCTGACGCAATGACATTTTTGCGTTACACACCGCCATTTTACTCGCTATAGTTCTGAGCCCTCTAGCGGCGGAGGACTGTAAATATGTAGACACGAAGAATTAAAGTCGTAGAATCCAGAATGAGATTTTCACTCTGCAGCGGAGTGTGCGCTGATATGAAACTTCCTGGCAGATTAAAACTGAGTGCCGGACCGAGACTCAAACTCGGGACCTTTGCCCTTCGCTGGCAAGTGCACTACCAACTGAACTACCCAAGCATGACTCACGCCCCGTCCTCGCAGCTTCACTTCTGCCAGTATCTCGTCTCTTATCTTCCAAACTGCAGAAGCTCTCCTGCGACCATGCAGAACTAGCACTCCTGAACGAAAAGATATTGCGGAGACATGGCTTAGCCACAGCTTGGGGGATGTTTCCAGAATGAGATTTTCACTCTGCAGCGGAGTGTGCGCTGATATGAAACTTACTGGCAGGTTAAAACTGTGTGCCGGACCGAGACTCGAACTCGGGGCCTTTGCCTTTCGCGGGCAAATGCTCTACCAACTTTTTTTTTCCATTCGAGGGCAAGTGCTCTACCAAATTATTTTTCGCTGACCACTTTTTCATTTTTTTTATTTATTTATTATGGGGTAACAACAGCAAACATAAACTGCTGCTAGCATTTTTTTTATATAAGACGATGACCTTTATAAAATAAAATATTTCTGGAAAACGTAAATAAGTGGACTTTTTTCTTGCAGTCTTGTGTAAACTGAGCTAGCCAAGCAAGACTCACGCCCCGTCCTCACAGCTTCACTTCTGCCAGTATCTCGTCTCCCATCTTCCAAACTTTGCAGAAACTCTCCTGCGACCATGCAGAACTAGCACTCCTGAAAGAAAGGATATTGAGGAGACATGGCTTAGCACTTGCCCGCGAAAGGCAAAGGTCCCGAGTTCGAGTCTCGGTCCGGCACACAGTTTTAATCTGCCAGGAAGTTTCAAAGTCGTAGAATGTTAATGTCGTTTGTTTTCTTTAAAAATCTTGAAGAATTTTCACACACAAAAAAATCTGGATCATCACTTTTCAGCACGCTCTTTAGATGCAGCAGGTGCGTTCTCCCGGCGCCCCATATGCCGCGTTGCGCAAGCGCGGCCTTGGTCGCGGATGTGGCGGCGCGTCCTCTCCTACTCAGCCGTCGCGCGTGGCTGTGAAGAAGCGTGGAGGAGACGGGAAGGCGTGTCGAGCGCGTGCGCTTTCTGCGCGCTCTCCTACCATAAATATTGATGAGCGCCACTCGCCACTAATCACCGCGTTTCGATGGCAGACGATAGCTTGACCTCCCCAGGACGGTTTTCCTCCGTGCCCGAGAACCAAGGGCACTCGCGGCACTTACAGTAATCGTCTTACGACCACAGTTACACATGAATTGCGTGCTCGGCGCGCAATTCAAAAGCCATAATAAAAGTTCCGTCGGTTCCTTGTATTGTACTTTCGCAAACGCCTGCAGAATTCCAATAAGTTGTAATCTTCCTGCTGCATTGCCTGGCGCTGAAACGTCCTCTGAGACATTTAAGTGACTGTAGTCGATGATGTATGTGCCTAAGGTTACGATAAGGCGATATTACGTTTCGTTCTAATTTGGGGTATATAAAATAGAGTGTATGGCGACGCAAATGAAATCGAAATAACAAAACAACAACTGCCTAAGGCAGGCTGTTCCAATCGAGCTCCAGGGAGCCGGAGCGCTCCGTAGCGCTCACTGCGACAGCTCGGAGCTCGCGTGGAGGGAGCAAGCGAACTCACTGGCCCCCTGGCCGCATGCAGCCGCAATTGACGCAATAATCCTTGTTCAATGACAGCTATGACTAGCCGCCGGAGCCATGTACCTCTATTGGAGAATACCTTCCTATTTATTGAGAGGGGTGGTCGGCCGCAGTGCCTTGTATGTCATAAAGTATTTAATTCTGCGAAGAGGTACAATATACAGCGACATTACACACGTCTTCACGCAGCGCACTACGATCAGGTAGAAGGCGTTGCGCGCAGAGAACTGGTAGCCAGGCTTAAGAACGACATACCAGGACACGTAAGATTAAAAACGGTTTCGTAACACGGAGGGTATCAAAACATGCAACATAGTTCGTGTTCTGTAATGCGTTTGTGATTTTCAGGTCAATGAGAGCGGAGAAAACACTACTGAATCTGCAACTCGAGAAAGCTACAGGG
Organism: Schistocerca americana; assembly: GCF_021461395.2. Taxonomy (NCBI): domain Eukaryota; kingdom Metazoa; phylum Arthropoda; class Insecta; order Orthoptera; family Acrididae; genus Schistocerca; species Schistocerca americana. The sequence continues at coordinate 513,816,841 of NC_060120.1, read as the reverse complement.
TCGCTCACATCATTGCGACGAGTGGGAAGCCGTTTTCGGTGGGACCACTTGTAAAATCGTGCATGGTAGCAGCTGCAGAATGTTTTTTTTTCGAAGGGAGGTGCAGGCAATTGAAGGGGTTTGCCTGTCGAAGCAAACAATGTCTCGTCGAATCCTGGAAATGGCAGTGGATTTAGAGACACAGCTCAGGAAAAAGGCGGAGAGCTGTGTTGCATTTTCGCTAGAGCTTGACAAAAGCACCAACACATCAGACTGTGCTCAGCTTACAGTCTTTGTAGGTGGTGTCGACATGGAGCTGCAAGCAACTGAAGAACTCTTGGATGTGGTATCACTCGATTACATCGCAACAGGGCGTGACATTTTTGAAGCTGTTTGTGAATCAGTGGACAATATGAATTTGCCGTGGGATAAGCTCCGTTCTGTAGCGATAGACGGTGCACCACAAATGATCGGGCGTCACCAATGTTTTGGTTCTCGTTTGAAAAATAAACTCAGGGACGAATTCGGGAAAGACATTTTGACTCTTCATTGTTTTATTCACCAAGAGGCACTGTGCGCTGAAACAGAAGAGCTAGGTGGCGCAATGAAAGATGTCGTGAAGTGTGTGAATTTTGTGCGGAAATATCCCTTTTTCTAGAAATGAAAGGGGAAGAAATGCGTTGTCTGAAAGATATAAAACGGATATCAGACTTGGCGTTCCTAGCTGATATAACTATGCATCTGAATAATTTAAATCTGTCATTGCAGGGCATTGACATGCACGACCAGATCAAAGCGTTCATGGAAAAGTTACGTTTATTTGAAAGGCAGATGGGTAATGGACATTTGATGTTCTTCGATCGTCTTGCTTCTTTAAAATTACCTGAAGGTACTACTTTCGGCAATTACCAAGCAAAGTTAAAGCAGCTCATCACGTCGTTTGAAACATGATTCCGAGACCTCACTAGTTTGGAAATGGAACTTAAGGTGTTCAGCACTCCGTTTTCAGTTTCCCCCAATGGCTTGTCATCGTCACTTCAATTGGCGATTATTGATTTGCAAAATTCAACTTTGTTGAAAGAGAGGTACTAAAACACGTTGGATTTGTCACGATGGTATCGTTCATTACAGCACAAAACATTTCCCAAGCTTCACAACAATGCCGCTCAGATCATGTGGATGTTTGGATCTACATATTGTTGTGAGCAGCTTTTCTCATCAATGAAAAGCGTAAAAAGTAAGGAACGATCGTTTCTTCAGGATGCAACAATGAAGGCCATCCTCCACATTAACGCTGCGAACACTTTGACGCCTGATATTTCCGATATTGTAATGAAAACAAAATGTCAAGCTACAAAGGCCCAATACATTAGTAGGCAATTTCTTGTAAAACAGTTGTTTCTTATTTATTTCCTGAACATCGTATTTCCTGGTGTAGCATGTCACCACATCTTAGCAGCTAAGAGTATGAGGTTCTCGATCTTGTAAGACGCAGCTGGCACATCAAAACGCTTGCTTTGCCGCCTGCCTCAGCCAGCTGTACCGGCGTGCCGGCCCACTTGAATGGTCACAGAGAGCGAGCGACACGGCTCCCTGGAGCAGGGAGCGCTCTGCGGCTCACAATGGAGCCGACGAGCTGGAACAGCCTGGCCTAAGGATCGTCCTAACATTGGTGAGCAGAAACTTTCTCTCTGGAGTGCACATATCTCAGTAAGTAGAGCAAATTATGGTTCCGGTACCACGTGGATGATTCAGTCCTTGTGCAGAACCTGTTGCGAACATAGTTAATAAACAGCTTGGAACTAGTCCGTTTCCGAAGCTAATCAGTCAGTTTGTCTGACTGTCCTGCGGTGGATCCGTTTTCATTTCCAGCTACTGCCATACTGCCAGCAATTTTTCTTTGAGGTTGGAGGTGGAGAGCAGAGGGTGAAGGGGGGGGGGGGGGGGGAGCGCGGAGGATGACTGGAAGTGGGCACACTCAACCTCTTGAATAACGTCACTGCAGCCAATCGGCAACGCATCTTCCTCAGGAAAACATCACAAAAATTTCGCATGAACTCAGACGTCTTAACTCACATCCACACGACACACGAGCACCTCTAAGCACTGCAGGGTAATGATATCTTCCCTGATTACATCAGGAGATATCAACCGGACGTGCAATGCAGAAATGCTGCTTCAGTAATCTAACAGTGCAAGATTAAGAAAGTGATGATTTCAGGTAGTTAATTAGCAGTATTTTTCTCCAGTTTTGGCGGAACAGGTGTGTTTGTTGCTGGATACGATCGCAGAATAGATAATCCCTCAGATACATTTCAAAGATACCTGTTGCCAGCTTTTTCATTTTCTCACCGACTATTTTACCCTTCTCAAGATCCATAACATTTATTTTACAACTATCTCTGTGCTATTAGGCCAGTCAGCTTCATTACGTATTGATTCTGAAACAGCCGTAAAGTCTTTCCATTTGCAAGTCATCGGAAAGGTAGTCGTCGCAAAAATGCGAAGCATCTAGTGGATGCCGACAACGGGAATTTTTCTTACACTAGGAACACCTGATAACAGAAAAAGTAATTTCAGGCACTGCACAGTAGTTACTAATTTTGGTTAGACACAAGTGGAGTGCAGTAAGACCTGGTCTTGGCCGTTGTTCTGCATACCAGGAATACTTGATCCAATTTGCAAAATGCAGCAATGCCTGAAGTTTGACAATACTGTTCCGCTGATAAACCTGAAATGATACAGAGTTGCCAGAAATTATATTGCCTGACAATTTTCCGAAAAATGCTTTAGACTGTTGAAAATTTTTTTATCAAAAGACTGTATCTCAGAATTAGTTCCGGATGGTTTCCGAATTATATTAACAGTCTTTCCGTCGGCTTCCTAAAGACAGAAGTGTCGTTATGCCCAGGCCAAGAATCCAACAAAAGCAATGGCTTGTTTTCTGCAAACGGTAAGAAGAAGTTTCGCATGTAATACTGGTAACTATTCTCTCCCATTTTTCCACATTTTGCTACCTCGATTACAAGACTTTCACTAGTAAACAGTCCTTGCCTTTTAAATTTTTGGCGCTAATTTGCCTTGATGTTACTGCAGGTAGAGACAGAGCCGGGAAAACAGAAATCCACTGATACTTATCAATGGCGTTGTTGTTACGAATCTACCAGAGCATTCATCGACTGCACGAGCGACTCTCTTCTTTTCTGCTCGAAATCATAAAATGTGGCTTACACGAAACCCAAATTACTGGCTTTGCACACAGCATCACTTAGGGGATAGCAAGAAGCTTCGTCTTCATGTCAGCTAAGAATTTCCTGCAGTATTATCTATTAATGACATGTACATGTTTACTTGCCGGCCCCTGTGGCCGAGCGGTTTCAGGCGCTTCGGTCCGGAACTGAGCTGCTGCTACGGTCTCGGGCATGGATGGGTGTGATGCCCTTAGGTTATTTAGGTTTAAGTAGTTCTAAGTTCTAGGGGACTGATGACCACAGATGTTATGTCCCATAGTGCTCAGAGCCATTTGAACCATTTAGACCGTTAACTTGAACCAAACTTCGTAATTTTGCGACTTCCTTTTCCGTGTAGTTTCCTGAAACTGTTTAACAATGTCAAGAAAGCCTGGAAATCTGTAATGTTCACCTGACTTGCAATTCACCGTCTCATATGAGTAGCCTAGATGTGAAAGCCGCTAAATGCATTTTTTGTCGATTCCGAGTTCAGGACACCACCGTATAGATTTTTTCAGCGCCTACGCAATGTAAGAGGTTTCAGGGTGCAAAACCCCCTAAAAACCGTTGAAAATGGGTGTCCGTTTGCCCCTGTTGAAAATTCACTTACTGAACTTTGTCTCAGGGTGCAAAACCCGCTAAATATCGAACGTTTGCAAAAGCCGCTAAGTTCAACAGACATAGCGGTCGCCATGCCATATCCGAATGCAAAGTACGCCAACCGACATCACACTTACCAATCTAGATATTGAATGTTATCTTTCAAAAAATGGTTCAAATGGCTCTGAGCACTATGGGACTTAACATCTGAGGTCATCAGTCCCCTAGAGCTTAGAAGTACTTAAAGCTAACTAACCTAAGGACATCACACACATCCATGCCCGAGGCAGGATTCGAACCTGCGACCGTAGCAGTCGCGCGGTTCCGGACTGAAGCGCTTAGAACCGCATGCCACACCGGCCAGCAGTTACCTTTCAGTACGTTACGATTAGAAGGGATATTTTTCTTATTTAGAGTTAGATTGGCTGCTCTGTAGCGAAAACGTACGCAACAATGAAGCTTTCGAAATACAGGGTGAGTCACCTAACATTACCGCTGGATATATTTCGTAAACCACATCAAATACTCACGAATCGATTCCACAGACCGAACGTGAGGAGAGGGGCTAGTGTAATTGGTTAATACAAACCATAAAAAAAATGCACGGAAGTATGTTTTCTAACACAAACCTACGTTTTTTTAAATGGGACCACGTTAGTTTTGTTAGCACATCTGAACTTATAAACAAATACGTAATCAGTGTAGTTTGTCGCATTGTAAAATGTTAATTACATCCGGAGATATTGTAACCTAAAGTTGACGCTTGAGTACCACTCCTCCGCTGTTCGATCGTGTGTATCGGAGAGCACCGAATTACCTAGGGATCCAAAGGGAACGGTGATGGACCTTAGGTACAGAAGAGACTGGAACAGCACATTACGTCCACATGCTAACACCTTTTTATTGGTCTTTTTCACTGACGCACATGTACATTACCATGAGGGGTGAGTTACACGTACGCACGTGGTTTCCGTTTTCAATTACGGAGTGGAATAGAGTGTGTCCCGACATGTCAGGTGAATAGATGTTCAATGTGGTGGCCATCATTTGCTGCACACAATTGCAATCTCTGGCGTAATGAATGTCGTACACGCCGCAGTACATCTGGTGTAATGTCGCCGCAGACTGCCACAATACGTTGTTTCATATTCTCTGGGGTTGTAGGCACATCACGGTACACATTCCCCTTTAACGTACCCCACAGAAATAAGTCCAGAGGTGTAAGATCAGGAGAACGGGCTGGCCAATTTATGCGTCCTCCACGTCATGGTAATGTACATGTGCGTCAGTGAAAAAGACTAATAAAAAGGTGTTAGTATGTGGACGTAATGTGCTGTTCCAGTCTCTTCTGTACCTAAGGTCCATCACCGTTCCCTTTGGATCCCTACGTAATTCGGTGCTCTCCGATACACACGATCGAACAGCGGAGGAGTGGTACCCAAGCGTCAACTTCAGGTTACAATATCTCCGGATGTAATTAACATTTTACAATGCAACAAACTGCACTGATTACGTATTTGTTTATATGTTCAGATGTGCTAACAAAACTAACGTGGTTCCATTTTAAAAAACGTAGGTTTGTGTTAAAAAACATACTTCCGTGCATTTTTTATGGTTTGTGTTAAACAATTACACTAGCCCCTCTCCTCACGTTCGGTCTGTGGAATCGGTTCGTCAGTATTTGACGTGGTTTATGAAATATATCTAGCGGTAACGTTAGGTGACTCACCCTGTATACGCCGGTAAGTGCAGTTCAGTTGATCAGTAGGATGTTTGTTGAAGTATTTGCGTGGGTGTTTTGAAGAAAATAAGTGATTTTGATGGCGATTGAAATGCATGAATTGTACAAACGAAGTGGGAGTATTTGAAGTAGTAGCAATTCTCCAAGACGTCGAACCTATCGTTGTAGCTGCAAATCACCAGAACGAGACCGAGGGCCACGGTCCCTCCCGGAAAAGGAAGAGGCGTCCTGATCAGTGGAAAAGAAACGTTTCCAAAACAGAAAGGCAACAACACGGAAAGTGTTATTAAAGCCACGTTTTTCGATTAAAACTGTGTCGACAATAATTGTTATGACATACGTGGAAGGATTAGTGAAAGTTAGTGGTAACTGGCATTTCCAGACTCAAAAAGCCAAAAAAATCGAGTTTACGAAAAGCAAGAACAAGAAGATTTATTTTGATCGTGGAGAGCTCTTTTACAACTTTGCCGCTGGAGAGGAGAATAGCATTCCCGAAGAGGCGAAAAATTTCAGAAAGGAAACCGCCCAACACCAATCACAGCTGGTATAGAACTTTCAGGAGCGAAACTTGGAGACGTAAAAAAGCTTTCGGAACCCCACTTTGGTGAAGACTGGGCGACCAACGACAAACTCAGATTCTATACCGAGGTGTTAGACAAGAATGAATGCACACCTGGAGTCACTCTTGCCGCTGTCAACCATCAGAGGAAGCCGGAAGCAGTTTTGAGTGGATGGTCGATGTCACTTAAAAGCAATTTTTATCTAATTTCATTTTCTAGAATTTTTGTCGCTTTTTTAACTAAGATGCAACTTTCCGCCAATTTTATTATTTTCTAAAATGTTGTGGGTGTTTTACTAAGATGCAATTTGGAGCTCATTTTATTTTCTACAGTACGTTGTGATGTCAAAAACGTGATGATGTATTTTTTTAAACTAATGTTGAATGTTCATATTTGTTCTCTTTTTGACGTTAAGCAAGTCACGTTTCCCTGGTAAAATGACGTCATCTTCGTATTTTTATATGCCAATTTTGCCGGCCGCGGTAGCCGAGTGGTTCTAGGCGCTTCAGTCCGGAACCGCGCGGCTGCTACGGTCGCAGGTTCGAATCCTGCCTCGGGCATGGATGTGTGTGATGTCTTTAGGTTAGTTAGGTTTAAGTAGTTCTAAGTTCTAGGGGACTGATGACCTCAGATGTTGAGTCCCATAGTGCTCAGAGCCATATGAACCATTATGCCAATTTTGCAGAATTTTTCAGGCTTCTCTTTGAAATAAAACGTATTCCGTTTATATTTGCAATAATAAAATTCCACATTTCTACCATTCCTGACAAATCACCGAATGTTTGTTTTGTAATTGGATCGATGTGTTCCCAAAACCCGCTAACTGCATAAATCGGGAGCGAAAAGTCAATATTTCACTTAATATTTAACGTATAGAACATAACTGCAGATTTCAGTCATTAAAATAAAATAAATGTCGTGTGACTAGGGCCTCCCATCGGGTAGACCGTTCGCCAGGTGCAAGTCTTTCGATCTGACGCCACTTCGGCGACTTGCGCGTCGATGGTGATGAAATGATGATGATTAGGACAACACAACAACCAGTCCCTGAGTGGAGAAAATCTCCAACCCAGCCGGGAATCGAACCCGGGTCCTTAGGATCGACATTCTGTCGCGCTGACCACTCAGCTTCCGGGGGCGGACAGTCATCAATACCACGTAATTAATTATTTTTAAATTACTTTTAAAAGGAAATGAAGTCTTTAACTTTAATAATTTGTGGGTTGAGTTTTTAGCGGTTATCTCAGTTTCGCTTATCATGCAGTTAGCGGCTTTTGCATCTGGGCTACTCATATATATTCCTCGGTAACGGTGCATTGACTTTCATTCTTTGGAATAGTATATTTTTCATACTTTTGCCAGTTACATTTTGGCGCCTGTTTCGTAATTCGTGCAAATCTTTCTTCGATTTGTACATTTTATGTTCAGATTTTGTGAATGAAACCGGCTTTGGAGACTGCTTAAGTTCAAAAGCTTTCTCCCTGTTTTATTTAGTGAAAAAATATACAGCCCTTTCGATCTCAGTGAAAGCTATCGCTGTAGATGTTTACTTTGGGCTTCGAAGGTACTTTATTTTTGTTCTGGACTTAAATTACCACAACAATCATCCTTCGAACCACAATTCATGGAAATGTCGGAGTTAATTCCTGATCCTGAAAATGTTTCCCAATTTATAACGAAATGTCAGCATTGTTCGAACGAGTACGTAGGAAATTAAACCAATATCCAATGCATATGTACTCAGTGTTCAGGAGAAGTAGGAGATTTCGATTGTATACCACGTTCTTCATGTTTTGTCTTAGCAAGGTTGGAAACATTAATTGTATTCCACATTACAGGTGAAACGCTGGAACCTGCACAAAGGCAGCTGCTATTGGCAGGCCCAAAAAATCACAAAATTGATTGAATTATGACTCCATTGCTAACAGTCGGCAATACCGCAAAGGCAACTACACTCCTGGAAATGGAAAAAAGAACACATTAACACTGGTGTGTCAGACCCACCATACTTGCTCCGGACACTGCGAGAGGGCTGTACAAGCAATGATCACACGCACGGCACAGCGGACACACCAGGAACCGCGGTGTTGGCCGTCGAATGGCGCTAGCTGCGCAGCATTTGTGCACCGCCGCCGTCAGTGTCAGCCAGTTTGCCGTGGCATACGGAGCTCCATCGCAGTCTTTAACACTGGTAGCATGCCGCGACAGCGTGGACGTGAACCGTATGTGCAGTTGACGGACTTTGAGCGAGGGCGTATAGTGGGCATGCGGGAGGCTGGGTGGACGTACCGCCGAATTGCTCAACACGTGGGGCGTGAGGTCTCCACAGTACATCGATGTTGTCGCCAGTGGTCGGCGGAAGGTGCACGTGCCCGTCGACCTGGGACCGGACCGCAGCGACGCACGGATGCATGCCAAGACCGTAGGATCCTACGCAGTGCCGTAGGGGACCGCACCGCCACTTCCCAGCAAATTAGGGACACTGTCGCTCCTGGGGTATCGGCGAGGACCATTCGCAACCGTCTCCATGAAGCTGGGCTACGGTCCCGCACACCGTTAGGCCGTCTTCCGCTCACGCCCCAACATCGTGCAGCCCGCCTCCAGTGGTGTCGCGACAGGCGTGAATGGAGGGACGAATGGAGACGTGTCGTCTTCAGCGATGAGAGTCGCTTCTGCCTTGGTGCCAATGATGGTCGTATGCGTGTTTGGCGCCGTGCATGTGAGCGCCACAATCAGGACTGCATACGACCGAGGCACACAGGGCCAACACCCGGCATCATGGTGTGGGGAGCGATCTCCTACACTGGCCGTACACCACTGGTGATCGTCGAGGGGACACTGAATAGTGCACGGCACATCCAAACCGTCATCGAACCCATCGTTCTACCATTCCTAGACCGGAAAGGGAACTTGCTGTTCCAACAGGACAATGCACTTCCGCATGTATCCCGTGCCACCCAACGTGCTCTAGAAGGTGTAAGTCAACTACCCTGGCCAGCAAGATCTCCGGATCTGTCCCCCATTGAGCATGTTTGGAACTGGATGAAGCGTCGTCTCACGCGGTCTGCACGTCCAGCACGAACGCTGGTCCAGCTGAGGCGCCAGGTGGAAATGGCATGGCAAGCCGTTCCACAGGACTACATCCAGCATCTCTACGATCGTCTCCATGGGAGAAAAGCAGCCTGCATTGCTGCGAAAGGTGGATATACACTGTACTAGTGCCGACATTGTGCATGCTCTGTTGCCTGTGTCTATGTGCCTGTGGTTCTGTCAGTGTGATCATGTGATGTATCTGACCCCAGAAATGTGTCAATAAAGTTTCCCCTTCCTGGGACAATGAATTCACGGTGTTCTTATTTCAATTTCCAGGAGTGTACTAATTATTATGGATGTTAAATGAGTTGCAAATTCGAGCGAATAGTAACAGTGAACAGTTATGTCAGCGAAACCATCAACGGAAACTTAAATTGCATTGTGGCGTGTTATCTGTTTACCGATGTGCCTTCAACCAAGGACATGGGTCCGCCGTGTTCCGCATACACTGCTCGCTATAGCTACGGCAGAGGAGTACATTCCTCAAGTCACCTAGTGAACTACGAATTTGGCAATTTTCAACATTTTTTTTCAAAAATGTTTGCAGTGTGTCTAAACAAATAAAATTTTGACACTATGTTTCTTTCGGTGTATTCTTGCTGTATATAAAATTTCAGAGCAGTTTTTGTCATGTCAGTTTGGACATTTGCCTTTCACATATACATAAAACACTAAATCAGTCAGCATATACAAAACAAAGTATTGGGTACTTTTCGATGCTATCTGTGGTCCTTTTAATTTGGACTTGTTGGCAAGAGCACAATAAACAAAAGACAAACGCAATAGTAAAACAAACGCAATAGTAAATATCTCATGGCTGCCACAGTGTAAAGAAAATTCACATTTTCCTCCATAATATACAATATTTAAAAATGTATTAATACAAGGTATGACTGAGAAAGCTTCACATTCACGCATTGACAGTGGGAAGTGAAGACATTGAGTAGCAGTATGAGACTTCTGTCGAAGCTGTAGAATTAAAAGGAAAGAAAAGAAAAGAACAACACATTTAATTAAATAGTGGAAAGTAAGATATCATGTCATCACTTGTGTCTTAGCGCATGTAAGAGGGAGGGCTGGGGAAGAATAATGGAAATTGATTTTCGTGTCGACATAAGAGGCCGCACTGGGTCCTACGGATGCGCTCAGTGCAACAGGACGTAGACAGACGGAAATGGGAGTGGCGGCGGGAAGCTTTGGCGGGCATTCTTCCGGGGGAGTACACGTCACCGCACTCCCTGCTGTTACACGGAGGCTCGCCCAGTGACGTAGTAGGGTGGCGGAGGTGTCGAGTAGTCGTGCTTCCAGAGGCGCCGACGTGCACGACTACCCTCCCTCGTGCCGCGCGCAGGCGAAGCCGCCCAGTTGCCGAACTGTGAACAGTAGACACCAGCGCCAAGTATTGCCCCCAAGCACCTTGCGCGCTTAGACAAAGTTGCGCTCGACAGTCAGCCATCCCCGTTTACTCGAAATCTGTTGTTGGCGAGCGTTGTCATTCCTCAAGTCGGAAGTGACCACTTTATCTATTTCACTTATCGCGTTGTAGCTCGAACCGTCACAGGTAATGCTGGCTTGTCAGCCGATTCATGAATTTCACTTCAAGGACACAATATTTTACAATTAGTAACTTATATACAAGTAACTATTTTTGGTTTCACACACTAACGTACACTCACTTTACTAATAAACACTACAGCACTACAATATAATTTCCAAGCAATCGCTGCCTCTTAGACTTCCAGACACGTTCAGCGACTCACAGACACAATGTTACAGACAACACGGAAAACATTTAATCACGTTGAATTTGCGTGTAGAATTAACCTGCAGTCATCCAGGAAGTTGAGAAGTCTATTGGTTCTCTCTTTGTTTCTTTCTGATTAAAAGCAACTTGAAGTCTTAAGACTCTAAATTAAGCTACACTTCACAGATGTTTGCACAGGACTGCCAGCAGGACTGCATGAAGTCGCGTAAAAATTACGAGAAACAGTCATGATAACTTACACTCCTCCAGAGCAAATAATGAAGTGATTTGCATCTGGTAACGTCACTTATAAAACAACCTGTAACAAGTAGGAGTGTAGAGTAGTTTGTAACATTTAACATGATGTAATACTATTGTATTGCTGTCGGCGTGGGCCATGGGACAATTTGAGCCCAATTGCATGAGGATTCAATCCAAAAGTTTAATTTTTAAATACATATGTGCTAACCACGGAAATACTTAGTACAGAAGTCAGCAGCGGCTCTACACCACACATTCGCAGTTACGTCGCTAATGACTCGTCACCGTTCTCATGCATCATGCAAGTTCTTTCTTTGCCAATAATATCGTACACTTTCATCCGTCTCTATGATCACTACTAGTCATTTTTCATACAGCATACAACTTTTGCCAGCGGACGCTTCTAGCACCTTTCCAGAGCGTTCTATCAATCGAGTTGGTGTTAGCGCTACCCTGAGCAGTCGATTCTGTCGCTTAGGTCTTAAACAGCCTCGTATGTAGCAATCCACGCTTCGTCTGAATAAACCATTGGCAACTTTAATTCTGATCCTATATTTTTGCGCAAACACGTAATGTACAAAGGGAGATCAAAAAGTTCGATCCTTCGAAAGCCGTACAGTCCAGAATCGGCCTGGCAATCAGTCAAAATCGCCGTCAGCATTGAGGCAGTAATCCCATCGATGCACCAGGTTGCACTTACCCGTTCGGTATAACACTGTGTCGTGCTGCGTAAAGAAGTCCGTAACTGCCTGCTGCACATCCTCGTTCGTTAGGGCCGGCCGAAGTGGCCGAGCGGTTCTAGGCGCTACAGTCTGGAACCGTGCAACCGCTACGGTCGCAGGCTCGAATCCTGCCTCTGGCATGGATGTGTGTGATGGCCTCAGGTTAGTTAGGTTTAAGTAAAGTTCTAGGGGAGTTATGACCTCAGAAGTTAAGTCCCATAGTGCTCAGAGCCATTTGAACCATTTCGTTCGATAGGAATCGTCGACCCTTCATCTTAATTGCACGGCGTAATTTCTCCAGCACTGCGCAATACCGTTCCCCAGTGATGGAGACACCAGATTCCTTGAAATCAACAAGCGATGGGACCCGTAATCAAAGAACGGGATGAGCGTCACCTTTCCAGCAGATAGCTGGAACTTGGCATACAATTCCACAATGGTGGTTTTCGACAGACATGCTGCAACATACACACTCTTCATTCTCAGATAGATGTCTACCGCTGTTCATTCTTCGGCAGCCAAGAAAAGAACAGTAGTACGTTGGTCCTGCTTGGGCGCATTTGGTAATGACGTCGCAATGGTTCACATTTCCACATTTACCACACCCCCTTCAGAAAGATATGAACACCATACTAATCCCTTCCCTACATGTCGGTGCTTATGTACCAGCATCAGAGTCGCGCTGTTTCACATATACGCTGCAGCAATGGCCACAAACGGAAACTTTTTGATCGCTCCTTGTGTGATGCTTCTTTTAAGCCAGGTCTTCTCATTCGTATATGATGCCTTTTTTACTCTGGCATCTTTTGGAACCATACACAGATTTTTTTTTGTAGTTTCTCGCTAGTATTGAAGTTCAGTTCTCTGTGACAAAATCTGAGAGGTTGATATTTCGTTGCGCAGATCATACTATCACAGAAACTGCTCCATGATAAGTGATTCATACATTTTGTAAATGAGATATCTATTGTATGCACATTGATTCTTCTTCTTTTGGGTAGATGCATTCCTACTCTGCTCAACAAAGTGTCCCTCCTGGCATAATTTGCAAACTCAACTTTGCAAGTCCGTCAACTTCATCAAAAATGTCACTCCTTCCCCTTGCTTGTCATTCATAAAATTGAGACGTAACAGCAAGGTGTCAGGACTGTCAGTGAAGGAATTTTCCGCTGTCATTTTTCGTGACTGGACTATGAGGTAACTAGGGATGTGTGATGATGATAGATACATTGCTAGAAATAATATAGTATATCCTTTTAAAGATTTCCCATTCACTCAAGATTTATTGCTGGAACAGTGCATATGGAGTACATGGAATTATTACATTTACGCCGGCCAGAGTGGCCGAGCGGTTCTAGGCGCTACAGTCTGGAGCCGCGCGACCGCTACGGTCGCAGGTTCGAATCCTGCCTCGGGCATGGATGTGTGTGATGTCCTTAGGTTAGTTAGGTTCAAATAGTTCTAAGTTCTAGGGGACTGATGACCTCAAAAGTTAAGTCCCATAGTGCTCAGAGCCAATTTTTTTATTACATTTACAGACAAATAGTACAAGCAGTTATGGAGAACCAGGTATTGACTCATGCTGAAATCCAGATAAATGGGTGGTGTAGCCTCCATGGGCGGCAACGCAGGTGCTGTCTCTGACATCCAGTAGATTGTACAGATGGCGAAAACTGTGCTAGGTTATGTCATGTCACACCTGCTCGATGTGTTCACGTAGTTCTGTAAGAGCTGTTGGTTGACGAATGGCACGAATCACTTCTCGTCCCATCACATCCAACACATGCTGGATTGCTGACAAGACCGAAGGTCATGCTGGCCATGGAAGTTACTGTACGTGTTACAGAGCACTCTGAGTTCACGAGCAGTGTGTGAGTGAACATTATCCTGTTGGAACAATACATCGCGTTCCTGTTGCAAGAACAGCTAAAGAACGTTTCTAACAACATTCTGCACTTACCGAGTGCTGGTTAGCATCCCATCCAGAAACATAAAAGGTGTACGAGAGATGCAGAGGCAGAGACAGCGCTCACCATGTGTACGTTGCACGTGCAAACGACCGTCACCTGTGTGCAGGCAGAATCTGCTGTCATTGCTGAAGACGATCACGCTCATTCCATTTTCCAGGCGATCCTCTAATGGCAAAAGTCGCGCCGTGCACGCTGGTGCTATGGCGTGAATGGAATGCGGGCTATAGATGCGTGTGCCCATAGTCCCACTGCTGCCAACCAGTTCGCAACTGTTCGTGTTGACACGTCTGGGCTCACAAGCTCTTTTATGTGTTCTGTGGTAGCTGTACGATCCGCCACTGCCGCCCTCACAATACGACGATCCTGGCGGGCGTCTGTGCTGTGTGAACGTTCAGAACCTCGTCTACATTGTATGAATGTTAACGTGACCACTGATATCGGCATCGTTGCACAGCTGACCCAGTACATACAGCATGTGTGACAATTCTCCATAAGGACCATCCCGCCATTTGGAGGGCTACAATTTCCCTTTAAAACCCGCTCAGTTGGCTGTAGGAAGCACGTGTGCATCTCTGTGACATGGTTGGCTGCTTGCTTCGCACGTTTGCACCACACTGAGCTTTCTGGCTGTGAGCATTCCTTTTAATGGATAGACACAGATGGCGCTCTGGTAACTACGCCAGCTACCCCCGGGTATCACATGCTGCCATTGAATCCAAATCGACGTCGTCTTTCCGGGTGTACTAATTTTTTTCCGGCTGTATATTTACAAAATATCGTTTTTAGAAGTTTAAACATCGATGTTTCAATAACAACACAGATATCTCTGAAACATCTTAATATCGATGTTAAAGACAAAATATCGACTTCCCATGCTAGCAAAGAACTACCTACTTGTTACCAAGGACAATAATGTTTTCGTCATTTAAAGGAATCTTTTTGGGAATTTATCCTATAACATCATTGCAGCTGTTAGTGGAGTAAAAACAGTATTTGGAAGAAAAAGTGGTTTGTCACATACTCAGTTTAGTTTAAAAGAATCTATTGGAAATACTTACAAAATGCTGGAGCTGATTACTGCCATGAAAAGTTACGTGGTTTAAACACAGAAAAATTGCGAGTTATGCGTCAAGAAAAGAATCCGACCACAAACTATTTCAAGAAGTATCTGCTATCTGAAATTCAACGTTTTACACGATTTTCGTAGTTGCGTCCAGTCAGTGCTTACATCACTGATTTCAACGCTAATGCGCCACCCGTGTTAACATCTGCAGATATTATAGATCTGCAGATGGTTGTCATTTTCTGTGGACAATAGAAGTGGCTACTCAAGAACTTTATTATTAGAAAATCACGTTACAAGTAGTAGAGTAATCCCAGTAACAAGACTGTCGAATATCGAAATATTTGGTACGTGATCAGTAAAGACTATTAGAGATAATCTGAAGAGCGACATCATAACAGAAACCAAAAGGTAATTTGCTACGAACTGAATTTGTTAGCACTCTTGTCATATCAACATTCAAGAACACACGCTTTCAAGATGTTTGAACATATTCGAAGGTTATCAGAACCATCTAAGATTCGCTTGCAGCTGTTGTGTAAGGTGGCAACTTGAATGAATACCAATTTCGTACCTACATGAGATTTTATCCGTCGTAAAAAGTAGATGAATATGTCACCTGACATACTTCAGCGATAATGAGCAGATTTGCCTATCAAAATGTACAGCATGTAACGCAAAGGAATGACGCTCAGTTCGACAGTATTAACGCGCCGTACCCAAATCCTGCATGCCAATGAACAAAAGGTGAAAAAGCTGCTTGAACAAACGTTTTTGTTTGGGGGCAGACGCGAGTTGCACCATCACGGCCCGAGTACAATCGAACGCTTCTAAAAGGGGTTGGTGATCCGCAGCGAGAGGGACAATGCGCCGGGAGATACATCGAAGAGAGCACCTTGCAACAGAGAAATTCTTTAGAAAAACTGCGTTGGGGAATTTCCAGAAGAATACAAACAGACCAGCGACGCAGTTGGTCTCATGAGATGCCTGTAGTGATGAACGCGTGTAACTTTTAGCCGTCAGGAGCGGGCACAAAATGTCCGATTCGCGGAAATAAATACGGAATAATAGAAAGAGGCGATTTTTCGACGCAGTTTAAAGGTAGGCCTTTTGCGATTGGCAGAAGTACACAAGATAAAAGGAAAGTTCCCATTGGTCTGAAAAAGCCTTGACATGAAGTGCGACAGGACACAGGTGGAGGATAGTTTGCTACGAAAGAGACAAGACTGAAAACTTTGTGGACTCTACTCTCATCCAGCGTCAAGTGTAGAACAGAGTGTGAACACTGCGTTCACTTTGGCTGACATTCAGCTAGAAATTATCTGAAGAGTCGTTGAGCTCCAACTGTGGAGAAACGAAACAGCCACGTAGTTGATTGTTCTTGCGAGAACTGAGAGGGCATTGAAGTATACACGTTGCACCACCATCTATGCGCTTGTATATCCCCATATTTTCCAGACTAGGGATCAGTGCATGTTTTCTCACCTAACGAGAAACATAGAACAGTTTCAGCAGATAAAATCAGTAAAGATTTTGACTAGCTTTTTGTCGGATTTTCAGAAGGCGAGAGCAGCCGTGCAGCCGACAGCACATCGCAGCTAAAAGGTAAATGCCGCTGGCATAGGTGTAAGCTTGTTGGTTCACCAGCTTGCGTCCACTGTGAACTCGAGTACCCCTGAGTAATCTTTTGCTCATCTTGTCACAAAACACTAACCATCCTCCGTAGACTCGATTGTCATCCTAAATATTACCGAACTTAGAACCGGAATCGGATGATTTGCCGTAATATTGGCCAACTTCAAGGTGTATATGTAAGAAAAATCTTGTAGAGAACCTTCTGCTTAAATTTAATATTGTTGTGTTCAGTGTTGGCTCAAATGGCTCTGAGCACTATGGGACTCAACTGCTGAGGTCATTAGTCCCCTAGAACTTAGAACTAGTTAAACCTAACTAACCTAAGGACATCACAAACATCCATGCCCGAGGCAGGATTCGAACCTGCGACCGTAGCGGTCTTGCGGTTCCAGACTGCAGCGCCTTTAACCGCACGGCCACTTCGGCCGGCTGTGTTCAGAGTTATTTCTACTAAAAAGGATGTAATGTGTTATCTTGACAACTGTCCTGACATTGTCATGTCACAATCTATGTAAATCCGTGTAATTCTTTGACAATAATTCTGAAATTAAACAAATTGTGTACCGCTAAACACCGATGTGCTGTGTCATACATTACTGGCCATTAAAACTGCTACATCACGAAGATGACGTGCTACAAACACGAAATTTAACCGACAGGAAGAAGATGCTGTGACGTGCAAATGATTAGCTTTTCAGAGCATTCACACAAGGTTGGCGCCGGGGGCGACACCTACAACGTGCTGACATGAGGAAAGTTTCCAACAGATTTCTCATACACAAACAGCAGTTGACCGGCGTTGCCGGGTGAAACGTTGTTGTGATGCCTCGTATAAGGAGAAGAAATGCGTACCATCACGTTTCCGACTTTGATAAAGGTCGGATTGTAGCCTATCGCGATTGCGGTTTATCGTATCGCGACTTTGCTGCTCGCGTTGGTCAAGATTGTTAGCAGAATATGAAATCGGTGGGTTCAGGAGGGTAATACGGAACGCCGTGCTGGATCCCAACGGCCTCGTATCACTAGCAGTCGAGATGACAGGCATCTTATACGCATGGCTGTAATGGATCGTGCAGCCACATCTCGATCCCTGAGTCAACAGATGGGGACGTTTACAAGACAACAACCATCTGCACGAACAGTTCGACGACGTTTGCAGCAGCATGGACTATCAGCTCGGAGACCATGGCTGCGGTTACCCTTGACGCTGCATCACAGACAGGAGCGCCTGCGATGGTGTACTCAATGACGAGCCTGGGTGCACGAATGGCAAAACGTCATTTTTTCGGATGAATCCAGGTTCTGTTTACAGCATCATAATGGTCGCATCCGTTTTTGGCGACATCGCGGTGAACGCACATTGGAAGCGTGTATTCGTCTTCGCCATACTGGCGTAGCACCTGGCGTGATGGTATGGAGTGCCATTGGTTACACGTCTCGGTCACCTCTTGTTCACACTGACGCACTTTGTACAGTGGACGTTACATTTCAGATGTGTTACGACCCGTGGCTCTACCCTTCATTCGATCCCTGTGAAACCCTACATTTCAGCAGGATAATACACAACCGCATGTTGCAGGTCCTTCACGGTCCTTTCTGGATACAGAAAATGTTCGAATATGTGAAAAACACTGATAAGAAGAAGGAACGGAATGATAAGAAATCTATTAAGACTATCGGGAATAACTTAAACTTCGCCTGGCTGCTACAGCAATCGTCTGCATTACCGCCTGTGGTGTGTACACTACGTACCAGTCTGGGTGTTTCAGCGTGGGTCGATACGTAGTACCTCAGAACCGCTTGGGCTCTGCGAAGAAACTGTGGGCAACAGAAGAAATACTTCAGTTGATCGATGAAAGAAGAAACCAAAAAAATGTTCAGGGAAATTCACTAATACAGAATGCAGAAGTCTGTAAATGTAATTATTTCATGTACTCCATATGCACTATTGCAATAATAAATCTTGAGTAACTGAGAAACCTCTAAAAGCATGCACTATTTTGTTTCCGGAGCTGTATTTACTTAGAGGAATCCCTTTCGGTATGGCTGTTTCTTTCGACAAAGCCGATGAAATAAAACATAACAGTAAGGCAAGGAAAGATGTTTTGTCGAGAAATGTTGAAAATGTCAAAGTCTTGGGTCAGACAGGAGCGTAAGGTAGTCGTCGGCCGCCTTTAGTCTCGCTGCAACACGGTCGCGGCAGCTACGAACAGCCGTGGCGACAGACAATGGTGCGCCGTGTCTCCAAGCGGGCAGCCGGCGCGATTGGCAGCAGAATGTACGGATGGCCGTGTTCCCGGTCATTCCTCGAATTCCGTCTGCCTTTCGAGGGGCGCTACTTCTGCCGAGACACGTATCGGAAACGCTGTCCACATACGCCGTACCACCAGACCGGCTGACGCCTCTGCAATTGTTCGCGCCGATTACTGCATTACTCGCCAAAGCAGTAGTGGGAACTAACTTGGTCACCGCCGTCACTTCTTACAGCCACGTTCCTGTTCAAAGTAGTGCGCGTCGTTACTGTGGTTGGGCGATGTGTATAACGATCCCACCATCGACGTCTAAACGTAGATAGCTGATTATAATCGACTCCAAAATGTCGACATTTTTAACATCGATTGTAAATGGTGAATTTATAGAACAGCGTAAAAATCAACATTCACATACACATAATACTATAGTTATTAATAGACACAGCTATAATTAACACATTTATTAATAAATGAATACAACAGTAATTAAGGTTACATGTCACGCTGCATCTTGTCTATGGACTGTCAAAACAACATTTTTGTGAGACATTTCTGTTATTTTTGCTGTCGTTGTAGAGCTCAAAAAGATGTTCAAATGTGTGTGAAATCTTATGGGACTTAGCAGCTTACACACTACTTAACCTAAATTATCCTAAGGGCAAACACACACACACACATGCTCGAGGGAGGACTCGAACCTCCGCCGAGACCAGCCGCACAGTCCATGACTGTAGCGCCCTAGATCGATGTAGAGCATATCCTGCTTTTACAACCGTCTTTGAGTGGATACACATCTCGAATATTTACGTGCAGTGTTTTGTAGCTTTGAACAAGTAGTACTGATGGCAAGATTCCATACTTTAACAGATATTATTTAAGGCGCTTCGTCAGATAACAGCAGAACTTTGATGGTAGGCCTGTTCCTTTTTACACTTAGAAAATTATTTTTTCCTTGTACTATTTGATAATTTTCACCCCATAAATCAAATCTGATTTCTCTGTTTCCCTGTAATGTGCTAACGAGTTGCCTTTCCGCACTGGCAGTCGTTTCAACTCTGACACTCCACTCCTCTTCGCGTTTGTCAGACATCAGCAAAAACACCCAGTGAAAGCGTTAGCGTCACTATCATAAATGACTGGAGTTAGGAGTAGACCCTTATCCTACACTACTGGCCATTAGAATTGCTACAT
Source organism: Schistocerca americana (assembly GCF_021461395.2). Lineage (NCBI taxonomy): Eukaryota > Metazoa > Arthropoda > Insecta > Orthoptera > Acrididae > Schistocerca > Schistocerca americana. The sequence goes on along the minus strand of NC_060120.1, from coordinate 513,796,800 downwards.
CAAGAAAAAATGCAGATGATAAACGGGTATTCATTGGAAAAATATATTATACTAGAACTGACATGTGATTACATTTTCACGCAGTTTGGGTGCATAGATCCTGAGAAATCAGTACCCAGAACAACCACCTCTTGATACGCCTGGGCATAGAGTCAAACAGAGCTTGGATGGCGTGTACAGGAACAGCTGCCCATGCAGCTTCAGCACGATACCACAGTTCATCAAGAGTAGTGACTGGCGTATTGTGAGGAGCCAGTTGCTCGGCCACCATTGACCAGACGTTTTCAATTGGTGAGAGATCTGGAGAATGTGCGGTCGCGCGGTTCCAGACTGTAGCGCCTAGAACCGCACGGCCACTCCGGCCGGCTCTTGATCCGGAATGTCCTTTTTGCCGGTGCTAGTATCTTTTTGATGTCCTCCTTGCGCCGTTCCTCATTTGATATTTTGCTGCCCACCTAGTTGAAATCCTTAACTTCATCTACCTCATGTTCTCATTTGTGCTACTTCTCTTTAATTTCTTCTTTCTTCGATTTATTCTCAATCAATATTCTGTACTCAGTAGACTGTTTATTATATTCAGCAGATCATGTAGTTCTTTTTCACTTACAATGGGGATAGCAATGTCATCGGTGAATCGTGTCATTGATATCTGCTCAGCTTGAATCTTGAATTTTAATTCCACTCCTGAAACTTTCTTTTATTTCCGTCATTGCTTCTTCGATGTATAGATTGAACAGTAGAGGCGAAAGACTCCGTCCCTGCCTTACAGCCTTTTTAATCTGAGCACTTGGTTCTTGGTCTTCCACTCTTATTGTTCCCTTTCTTGTACATGTTATATATCACCTGTCTGTCTCCCTATAGCTTACACCTATTTTCCTCAGAATTTCGAATATCTTGCAGCAATTTACACCGTCAAACACGTTTTTACAGATCAACAAATTCTTGATTTTTCTTTAGTCCTGCTTCCATTATAAACCGCAACGTCAGAATTGCCTCTCTCGTGCCTTTAGGTTTCGTAAAGCCAAACTGATCGCCAACTAACACATCCTCATTTTTTTTTACCACCCTTCTGTATATTTTTATTGTCATAAAATTGGATTCACGAGCTGTTATGCTGATTGTGGGATAATTCTCGCATTTGTCAGCACTTGCAGTCTTCGGAATTCAGTGGATGATATTTCTCCGAAAGTCTGATGGTATATCGCAACACTCATACATTCTATACACCAAAGTGAATAATTGTTTTGTTGCCACTTCCACCAATGATTTTAGAAATTGTGATTGAATGTTATTTATCCCTTCTGCCTTATTTGATCTTAAGTCTTCCAAAGCTCTATTAAATTCTGATCCTAACGCTTCCCTGTCGACTGCTGTTTCTTCTTCTGTTACAGCAGACAGATCTTCCGCCTCATACATGCCTTCAGTGTACTCTTTCCTTCTATACGGTCTCTCTTCTGCATTTAACAGTGGAATTCACGTTGCACTCTTAAAGTTACCGCTCTTGTTTTTAATTTCACCAAAGGTTGTTTTGTCTTTCCTATATGCTGAGTCAGTCCTTCCGACAATCACTTCTTTTTCGATTTCTTCACATTTTTCAAGCAGCCATTTCGTCTTAGCTTCCCTGCACTTGCTACTTACTTCATTTTTCAGTGATTTGTATTTCTGTATTAGTGAATTTCCCTGAAAATTTTTGTACTTCCTTCTTTAATCGATCAACTGAAGTATTTCTTCTGTTACCCACGGTTTCTTCGTAGTTACACTTTCATGCCTATGTTTTTTTACAGGTTCTGTAATTGCCCTTTTTAGATATGTCCATGTCTCTTCAACTGTGCTGTCCACTGATCTATTCCTTACTGCAATATCTGTAGCCTTAGAGAACTTCAAGCGTATCTGTTTATTCCTTAGTACTTCCGTATCCCACTTCTTTGCGTATTGATTCTGTCTGGGTACTCTCTTAAACTTTAGCTTACTCTTCATCACTACTACAATGTGATTTGAGTCTATATATGCTCCTGAGTACGCCTTACAATCCAGTATCTGATTTCGGAATCACTGTCTGACCATGATGTTATCTAAATGAAACGTTCCCGTATGTCCCGGCGATTTCTAAGTAATCCTCCTCCTCTTGTGATTCTTGAACAGAATATTCGCTATTACTAACTGAAATTTGCTACAGATCTCAGTTAGTCGTTCTCCTCTCTCTTTCCTAGTACCAAGCCCATATTCTCCCTTAACTCTTTCTTCTACCCCTCCTCCTACAACCGCATTCCAGTCCCTTAAATACTTTATCTATCTCTTCATCTTCTGCTTGCAATGTCGGCAAGTATACCTGACTTATCGGTGTCGGTTTTAGTTTGCTGTCGATTTTGCTGAGAACAACCCTATCACTGAACTATTCACAGTAACACACTCTCTGCCCTACCGTCAAATTCATAACGAATCCTACTCGCATTATACAATTTTCTGCTGCTCTTGTTACTACCCTATACTCATCTGACCATAAATCCTTGTCTTCTTTCCATTTCACTTTACTGGCACCCGCTACATCTAGACTGTGCCTTTGCATTTCGCTTTTCAGATTTCCTAGCTTCCCTACCACGTTCAAGCTTCTGACATTCCACCCCCCGATTCGTAGAACGTTATCCTTCCGTTGGTTATGCGGTATTCTTCTCATGCACACTTCCCCCTTGGTAGTCCCCTCCCGGAGATACGGCATCTTTTGCCTATGGAGATATCATCATGACACCTTTTTTCAATTAAAGGCCGCATGTCTCGTGGATACACTTTTAGTGTTTTTCAATGCCGTGGCCGAGCGGTTCTAGGCGTTACAGTCTGGAACCACGCGACCGCTATGGTCGCACGTTCGAATCCTGCCTCGGGCATGGATGTGTATGATGTCCTTAGGTTAGTTAGGTTTAAGTAGTTCTAAGTTCTAGGGGACTGATGACCTCAGATGTTAAGTCGTGCTCAGAGCCATTTGAACCAATCTCCATTGCCTTCTGCGTCCTCATGCCATTAATCATTGCTGATTCTTCCGCCTTTAACGGCAATTTCCCATCCCAAGGGCCAGAGTGTGCACTGAAACTCTGTCTGCCAAGTCTTCGGCCGCCGGTGCCGATTATTATTCGAAATTTAAACGGTGGTGGAGTTCGAACTCGGTACTGAGGTCTTTCTGATTACTAATCAAAGACGCTACCCCTATTGCAGACAAGACCGGGGATCATGATGGCCAGGGAAGTTACAACAGATCTTGCAGATTATTTTGAGTTCCATTTGGCAGTGTATGGGTGAGCATTATCCTGTTGGAACAGTACATCACCTTCCTGTTGCAAGTACGGTAAAAGAACAGGTCTAACAACTTTCTGCTGGTTATCCCCCCTTCAGAAACACCAAAGGTGTACGAGAGTTGTAGCTTATCGCACCCCAGACCAGGGGCGTGGGATGGAGTCAGAGGTGTGCATCCACGTAATCCTATAGCTAATAACCGGTCCGCAACACTTCGTGTTGACACATCTGGGCTCACAAGCCCTCTTATTTATAATGTAGCTGTACGATCTGCCACTGTCACCCTTACAGTACAACGATCGTGGCAGGCGTCTGTGCTGCGTGGACGTTCAGAACCTCATTGAAGACGTGAGAATGTTCACGCGTCCACTCATACCAGCATCGTCGCACCACTGACGCATAACGTTGTACTTGTGTGGCAATTCTCCGAAATGGCCATTACACCATTCGAAAGGCCACAAACTTGCTCAGTTGGCTGTAGGAAGCACGAGTGCGTCTCCTTGGCATAATTGGCTGCTTGCTCCACACGTTTTCATCACACTGAGCCTTCAGGCTGTAATTATTCCCTATTAAAATGTAGGCACAGATGGCACTCTGGTAGGTATGCCGCTACGCTATCTATTGGCGGACTACGTTGAAATCTGTGTCAGTACATCTCCTATCCCACAGGTAGCATATGCCACCGTCAGATCAAAACTGACGTCGTCTTTCCAGGATACTAATTATTTTTTTCTGGCAGTGTACATTTCTCGGTCTGACTGAAGGTCCATTGAGTATATCCCATACTATTTCTCGAAACAACTTTTCGACATCTGCAGATGATTACGAGTGTTGCTGGTGACATCCGCGTGGCAGAGACAAAACTCTCGGGACCACTAAGAGGATTCACGCATGCGTGGAAAAATAGTTTGTATCATTTAGTCAGCTTTCATGCATTATCTCTTTTTAGACCGGTGCCTCTCGAAGGTTCTTTGGCACTAACTGGTAATAAGTTCCAGGTGGACGTCCTTTATTTCGCCACGCAGGTTACTCAACCTTTTTTATTATTACCCATGAATATTTTGAACAGATTGACGGCGTCAACATGTATAGTCCCTGTCCCCCCACGCTTGTCAGTCGATCTATAGTGGACGTTGAGAAGAGAGCGCTTGAATCAGCAGTCTTAAAATCGGCTGTGCTTTGGAGGCATGTAGACGGAGCTGTCATTGTGTGGCCTCGTTTAGAATATAAAGTGATAGAGTTTATATGTCGCCTTAACACCGTTCATAGGAGCATCCAGTTCGTTACTGAATTAGAGAAAGATGGTTGTATGCCTTTTCTTGACGTTTTGTAAGACATAAGAATGATGACTCTCTGGAGCATTCACCTTAATTCAACAAAAGCCGATTTGTATTTATAATCATCGAGTTGTCTTCATCTGTAACAAACTATGAGTGTGCTTAGAACACTGTCTCAGATGAAAATAGTTTGTCTAAAGAGATAGCCCATCTAAAGACAGCGCCACAGTCAGTTAAAATCAAGAACAAGGAAGTGGGTAAATAGGAGAGCACACAGGCGAAATCTTCATTTTGTTTGCAATATTTCTAGTAAAATAGCAGAATTCTCCGCAATTTTTAGTTGAAATTGGTTTTCCGACCACCACCTTGTAACCTCCAAACAGTTTACTTCCGTAACCTCGGAATAATGATATGACTACCCTCTCAATAAAAATGTGACTCATATAAATAACCTTTCAAAACTTAACTGACTGTGAACCTAAACTGGTAAATCTGGACGTCAGCAATGCTGCGTCATGACCCTGAAAAATCATTCTGAATAAATTGAAAATTCTTAGCTCAATGAAGTCGCTGGATAATGCGTATATATCTGCTCCTATAAGAAATTTTTCTGGAGCAGCCCAGTGCCATGCTGGCCACTAAATATGTTATGTATAAAAAGAAACAACTCATTTTTCTTTACGATAATCGGGATGAGCATGGATAGGACATAGTGCAACCTCCCAACAGTTTACTTCCGTAACCTCGAAATAATGATATGACTAACCTCTCAATAAAAATGTGAGTCATATAAATAACCTTTCAAAAATTAACTGAGTGTGAACCTAAATTGGTAAATCTGGACGTCAGCAATGCTGCGTCGTGGCCATGAAAAATCATTCTGAATAAATTGAAAATTCTTACCTCAATGAAGTCGCCGGATAACGCACATATATCTGCTCCTATAAAGTCTTTAACATTTTTACAAGAATTTAAATACATTGAGAATTAAATAAAGTGCACACACATTGTAAAAGTCTTTACCATTTTTACAAGAATTAAATATATTGAGAGATGAAATAAAGTTCACACGCATTGTATAAGCCTTTAGCATTTTACAATAATTTAAACACACTGAGAAATGAAATAAAGTGCATACACACTGTAAAAGTCTTTAGCATGTTTACGAGAACTGATCATATTAACAACTGAATTGAAGTGCACACGCACTGTATAAGTTTTTTAGCGTTTCACAATAACTAGAAAAAGAATGGCAAGGACAGCATCATGGTTGTAGCACAGTGGGTTGCACATAGCTGCACCAAAAGTCCATATCTTTCTATAGAAGCACAACACCAAGTGAGACAATCTGAAGTTCTCTTTTCTGAAGTGCTTATCAATGCACCCAACACACTGAAATGTTGTGACAGTAGGTCCATAGTGCATCCAAGACACTGAAATGTTGTAACAGTAGGTCCATAATAACGTCTCCGTCGTTCAAGGTGGTGGACAGCTTGAGATCAACGCCACGTTTTTGTAGAATCCATACTCTTACATCAACGTAGAATTAGTGCAAAAACCAAACAGAGTGCTCCATGATCATGAGGATGGACAGGACAATGGATATCGCAGTAATTGGTGGTAATTAGGTCAGAAGGTGAAGGATACATTAAGTCTTATGCTAGTCATCATTCAGAACTACACTAGTGTATCATATGATTTGATTAATTATTGGAATTCGTTGGCTAGTTACAATGTGTTTATGTGGTTCTACAAAACATTATTCAGTATTGTTCACAAGTCGTCATTCAAAATAGGAGGTATTGCGTGTAGCAACAAGCTGCTAGTGACTATATTTGATATCAAGCAAGTGACATAAGACATATTTAAAATGTATGACACTGGAACTAGTACTCAAGGTGTTTAGTCCAATAATACATAGACATAATGCAACTAATACATCAGAAAAATTTGCATTATATTTAGGACTAGCAATATATCTTAAATTGGTAGCATTATTTAGTTGTATACTGGTAATAGTTGGGACTAGTAATAAAATTTTTTTGTGTTAGCAATACATTGCGTTGGGATCAATAGTCAATCGATAGGGCATGAAAATCTTTGCTTTTCACTTATTGCTTGAACAATGATTATTAACATCATTCGTCATGAGTCAGCTGTAGTAAGGTTATCAAACAAGTACAGTATATGTGATCACATTCATGAATGATAGGGACAACTGGGTAAAAAAAATGCAAGTACTAGAACAGGTTTAATAACTAAGTGCTTGTAGAATATAACATAACGACCTATTTCAAAAATCATTTTAATGTCATGGAAAGCTTTCCCTAGAAAAAATACAAAGTGGATTATTAAGCTGAAAGAAGAAATGTATATTACGCTGAAAAGTGGTAAACTTCTAATTAACAGGTAATGAAATGTGTACTTAATATGAATGTACTCTAGCTGTCTTTCCCAAAACATTCAGTCATTATACTATGCGACTGTCAAAAGGAACTGCAACAAATACCTAAATAACTACATAGCATTTCTTAACTAATAGAAAATATATAAACTTCATCATTATCATCATCTGCAAAGAAAAACTTCATTATTCATATTACCATATTCTTGATATAGCTATTCATCATCATTTATTATCATCTGCAAAAAACAGACACTTCATTATTCATTATTCATATTACCAATTTCTTCATACAAATATTCATTATCATTCATTATTTCATATATTATAGAGTTTCTTACTTCTAGCATATTTCATCACTAAAATTAACATGTGTTGCTTTGTCTGACAGCCTACCACAATCGCCTCATATTCTGAAAGAAAAATAGTTAGTCAAAACTGCTATCATATGGTCTGTATAGGATATTCTTGTTAATGCTTGTTAATTCTGATCCATTTACTTTTCATGACAAAGTATTGCATCTTCTTTCTTTCATTCTGATGGTAAAATTTCCATTTCGCAAAAAACCACTGTGGTTGTTTAATTTACTTCTTTTACACGGTATTGGTTTCTGAAAATGATGTATATGCATTTAAATCATATACCTATTAAATGAAAACTAGTTTCTAGTGATAATGACTAATCATTCAGCATAGCATGACAGAAAACATATTAGGTCAAAATCATAGGCAATTTTAAAGTGCAAAAATGTACACACAGTATCATAAAGTAGTAGCAAAAAATGTAGAATAGTCAAGATATTGGGATATAAGGCAAAATGTCTAAGTCAACTGGTGTTTGTTATATCTTAAAGATATTATAGTGCATACAGAGAAAATTCTACTTTCGATAGGAAAACTATCATATGTACATAAAAAAATGGAAAATGAACACGGTCTGATGTATAACGACAAGAAAAGCGACCTGCTAACCTTACTTTGCCGGGCACTTGCCAAGAAAAAATACGATCGTCATCAGTAAGTAGTCACATAAATATAGGTGCATAAGTGGTCATATAAATATCAGGAATTGGCATTATAGTGTGATAAGTCATAAACTATGTTTATTCAATAAAAGTTTTAATGTTGGAAATATGGTTATTTCCCTTGGTTTTTCTGGTTCTCAAAGTTTCGACGTGTTCTACATTGGGGTGAGGAATGCTGCGAATTCTATATGGACCAGCGTATAGAAGCTCAAATTTACTGCATCTACTCTTTCCTCTGTTGGATAAATAGCGTGTGCGTACTAATATCTTCTGTCCTATGTGAAATTCAGGGCGTGTACAAACCTGTTTTTGCTGTATCCTCCGGCGCCCTGCGGCACGTTTCATGTTGTTGAACGCAATGTCAATTATTTCATGGTGGCGTAGTCGACGAGATGTAGGAAAAGGTACTAATTCTTTAATTTTGTCGGGTAGTTCAACATTTTTCAATATAACAGTCGGAGATAGCATAGTAGATTCATTTGGTATTGAGTTAATTACATCCTGGAATGAGAGTATGTGTGTGTCCCAATCAATATGTCTTTTATGGCAGTATATTCCACATATTTTACCAATTTCTTTAATTAATCGTTCAGAAGGGTTCGAAGAAGCGTGATACCTGGATATATAGATCAGAGAAATGGTTCTAGCTCGTAACATACGCGTCCGTGTTGCAGATCGAAATTGTGGCCCATTGTCGGAAATTACATTCAATACATGCCCTACATGAAATATAAAATGTTTTACAAATGCATTCGAGATAGATTCAGCAGTGGCTTTGCGTAAAGGAGTGAAGGTAAGCAATTTCGAAGTAAGTTCAACAGGGACAAAGATGTAACAGAAACCTCTATTAGTTCTGGGAATCGGTCCAAAAATGTCTACAGCGGCCATATGTCTCAATTTAATGGGTACAATGGGATGTAATGGAGGAATATGTGAAGTCGTGTCTGATTTAGCTATCTGGCAGATTTTACGTGACGCTAAAACTCGTCGAATGCGTTTCTCCTTGTTCGCAAAATAACAGTTCTGTCTCAGTATAAGAAAACATCTTCTGGCTCCATAATGTGCGTAACTTAAATGAGTTTACCAAATTAATTTGTTAATAAGCTCTTCAGGAATACATAATACCAGTTTTTGCTGTCAGGGTGAGAGCACCGAAACAGAATGTTGTTGCGTACAATACAATTATTTCTAATGGTAGCGTTATTCCTATCTTGCCAAAGGTGTTTAATTTCTTTCCGTATGTTGTCTTTGATCTGCTCTTGTGCTATGTCTCGCAATGACTACGAAATAAAATTTTAAAATGCAACTTGTTGAATATACATGAGGCTAAAATTTGCTTGGCAGAAGTTGGTTGCGATGCCTTGCTGATTGTTCCTGAGAGAACGAGATAGTTCATCTGCTACAATATTTTGTGTACCGGGAATGTGAACAATTGTAAAATTAAATTCCTGTAAATAAAGCTTCCATCTGCTTAACCTGAAATTTGTAAGTTAAGCGGAAAGTAAAAACTGTATAGCTCTATGATCTGTATAAAAGGTTGTATGTCTTCCATAAAGAAAATTCCTAGATCTGGTAAATGCCCATAAAACACATAATGGTTCAGGTTCTGTAATAGAATAATTGCGTTCAGCAGGTATCAGAATGCAACTTGCAAAGGCCATGTTTTTAATTACTGTAGCACCGTCTTCTTCAATTTCCTGAAAAATGCGTACGCCTAGAGCGGTGTTAAAACTGTCGGTAGCAATGGAAAAATTTCTGGTAGGATCCGGCTGTGATAAAAGTGGTGCGTTCAACAAGGCGTGTTTGATATTAACAAACTCAGACTGTACTTGGATATCCAAGGGCCAAATAGCGTTTTTACCCGTCAGCTGGCATAATCTAGGGGTGTCTAAAGCAGAGTAATAAATAAATATACGGAAAAAGTTAATTAAACCCAGAAAGCTGCTTAGTTGTTTCTTGGTCGTTGGAATAGTTATCTCAAGTAAAACTTGAAGTTTTTCCGGGTCAGACGCAATGCCTTCTGCTGAAATTACATGTCCGATAAATTTTATGGAAGTTATGCCAAAGTGCGATTTGCTACGATTAACTGTGAGTCCTTGTGCACGAAAAGTTTGCAGCACTTGTTCAAGAATCAAATTGTGTTCAGACCAGTTAGCTTCTACGATAAGGATGTCGTCTACATAAGTTGTGATTCTGTCTTTAAGTTCTGTCGGTAGTATTCAAACCGCTGAAGAAATTGTTAGACCGAACGATAATTTGCAAAATTGATAACAATCACCAAATCAGAGAAATGCTGTGTAGTTTCTGCAGTTCGGATGGAGCTGAAGTTGCCAAAATCCCGATTTTAAATCTAATGTGAAATAAATAGCAGTACTATGAAATTTCTGTAGAAGTTCTTCTAGTGTCTGTGGGCGACCTGTTTCATTATTAATAATGTCGTTGATATGACGCGAATCAAGTACGAGGTGAAGTGAGCGATCCTTTTTCTTAACAATATGGAGCGGGTTTATGTGCGGACTAACTCCCGGTTCCATAATTCCTTGGTCCAGCATAGCTAGCAATTCTTTCTTGAGTTTTCTCTGTAGATATATGGAATGGGATAATGTTTGGCTTTAAATGTGTTGTGCTGTTTAACTTGAAATTCATACACAAAACTGGACATACTACCATGGATGTTGTCAAAAACTGGAGCTTGCTGTAAAAGAACATTGCATAGCTCTGTACGTTCATCTGTTTTACCTTCTCAGAAATCATTTGCATAACATCATAGTCGGCTTTGTCTGGTGTATTGTAGTTGTGTACATACGTATCTGTAAACAATGTGGAATGACAATGTATGTTACGCGATGTAGAAATGACCTCTGTCCGATTAATTACCTTTTCTTCTGCAGATAAAGCATGCTGAAATTCTAATGCCAGTTGTACTTTTCCATACTTTAACATTAAATAGGAATTTTGAAAGTCCGTAATTGCGTCGTGTTGTACCAAAACATTCGTACCTAAAATAACGTCTGTTGTCAATAAGGGAACAATCCAAAAATTTGTGTGGAACGTATGACGTGCAATAGAAAATGATAAGTGTGTCTGTAATTTTACATCTACTCCTTTACCAGATACTGCTCCGTCCATAACTGCGAAAGGGTTGCCGGTGCAGGATATTGTGCACGAAATGACTTCTCGATTATGTCCCATAAATGTTCGATAGGTGGCCAAATCATTCTCTCGAATTGTTTAGAAACCAATCGTGAATAATTGTGGCGCGGTGATGTGGACCACTGTCATCAATGACAACTTCCTTCGTTGTTTGAGCACATGATTTCCACGTATGGCTGAAAATAGTCTCCAAGTAGCCGCAAAAAACCATTTCCAGTCAATTATCGGTTTAGTTTGAACAGAGGACGCAGCCCACTCCTTATAAATCTGCGCCACGGAAGAACTTACCATCAGATCTTACCAGTTGACGTGTGGACCCATCTGACTAGGCCATGATGTTCCAGTGGTCTAGGGTCCAAGCGATATGGTCACGAGCCCAGGAGAGGCACTAAAGACGATGTCGTGCTGTTAGCAAAGGCGTTCGCTTTGGCTGCATTCTCATGACGGAAGCGTTCCTCGTACGACCCACATTAATTTCTGCGGATATTTCACGCAGTATTGCATGTCTGTTAGCACTGACAACTCTACCCAAACGTTGCTGCTCTCGGTCGTTGAGTGAAGACCGTCGGCCACTGCACTGTCCATGGTGAGAGGTAATGGCACATATTTTGTATTGTCGACACACTCTTGACACTGTGGATCTCGTAGTACTGAATTCCATATTTCCATAAATGAATGTTCAATGCTTCTATCTACAAATACCAATCTGCGTCCACAGTCTGTTAATTCCCCTCGTGCGGCCATAATGACTTTGGAATCGTTTCACACGCATCATCTGAGTAAAAATGACAACTCCGCTAATGCATTGCCCTTTTATACCGTGTGTACGAGAGACTACCGCCATCTGTATATACACTTTGTGGTCAAAAGTATCTGGAAATCTGGCTGAAAATGACTTACAAGTTCGTGGCGCCCTCCATCGGGAATGCTGTAATTCAGTATGGTGTTGGCCCACCACTAGCCTTGATGATAGCTTCCACTCTCGCAGGTATACGTTCAGTGAGGTGCTGGAAGGTTTCTTGAGGAATAGCAGCCCATTCTTCGCGGAGTGCTGCACCGAGGAGAGGTATTGGTGTCCGTGGGTGAGGCCTGGCATGAAGTCGGCGTTCCAAAACATCCCAAAGGTGTTCTGTAGGTTTTAGGTCAGGATGCTGAGTAGGCCAGTCCATTGCAGGGATGTTATTCCCATGTAACTACTCTGCCAGAGGCCGTGCATTATAAACAGGTGCTCGATCGTGTTGAAAGATGCAATCGCCATCCCCGAATTGCTCTTCAACAGAAGGAAGCAAGAAGGTGTTGAAACATCAGTGTAAGCCTGTGCTGTGATAGTGTCACGCAAAATAACAAAAGGTGCAAGCCCCTTCCATGGAAAGCACTACCACACCATAACGCGACCGCTTCCGAATTTTACCGATGTCACTACACATGCTAGTAGATGACGTTCACTGGGCATTCGCCATACCCACACGCTGCCTTCGGATCGCCACATTGTGTACCGTTATTCATCACTCCACACAACGTTTTTCCATTGTTCAATTGCCCAATGTTTACGCTCCTTACACCAAGCGAGGCGTCGTATGGCATTTACCGGGGTGATGTGTGGCTTATGAGCAGCCTCTCGATTATGAAATCCAAGTTCTCTCACTTCCCGTCTCACTTTCATAGTACTTGCAGTGGATCCTGATGCAGTTTGGAACTCCTGTGTGATGGTCTGGATAGATGTCTGCCTATTACATAATGGTTCAAATGGCTCTGAGCACTATGGGACTTAACATCTACGGTCATCAGTCCCCTAGAACTTAGAACTACTTAAACCTAACTAACCTAAGGACATCACACAACACCCAGTCATCGCGAGGCAGAGAAAATCCCTACCCCACCGGGAATCGAACCCGGCAACCCGGGCGCGGGAAGCGAGAACGCTACCGGACGACCACGAGCTGCGGACGCCTATTACATATTACGACCCTTTTCAACTGTGGGCTGTCTCTGTCAGTCGGCCTGTGCGCTTTTGTGATGTACGTGTGTTTTCCACTTCACTATCACATCGGAAACAGTGGACTTATGGGTGTTTAGGAGTGAGGAAATCTCGAGTACGTATGACACAAGTGACACCCAATCACCTGACCACGTTCGGAGCGCCCCATTCTGCTCTCTCACGATGTCTAATGACTACTAAGATCGCTGATATGGAGTACCAGGCAGTAGGTGCCAGCACACTGCACCTAATATGAAAAACGTATGTTTCTAAGGGTGTCCGGATACTTTTGATCACATAGTGTATTATATCGCTATTACATGACCTTTGTCGCCTCATTGTATTTACTCATCCAACTAAAGGTCAACAAAATATCTTATGTCATCATTTACCTCTCAGAATATATTTAACGAAATAGAACATCAAAAGGTCTCTATTTCACTATCACAGCCCATCCACAAAAGGAGTGATTGTGCCACATCTAATTAATTCTTGTAGAATAGTCCAACACTTGAAGCTAATCGAACATAATATCTTCCTCGTATATAATTTTTGTCATTACCTATGTTAGGGCATGTATTACAGGTATCCTTTATGAAAGGTAATGATTTCAAATTTCATCATGTTTACCGTTGACAACTTACGCGAAAGGTAATCGCCTTGAGGCTGAAGCTCGCTTTTACGTCCCTGCTCGCTTGCAAATAGATTTGTCTTTTTAATGCGTTCCTTCTTGAGCAAACTCAAAAGAAAAATAAATAATTGTGCTTGCTCACCACGTAAAAATCAATTTATTCCGTGAAAGATGTTGAGCACACTTAACCGTGTATTTCTCACCCAAAATGGAATGTACTGACAGATGAGATAAAGCGTCGCTATGTCAAAGTCGGTAACGAACTATTCCGTCGTTAAAAGGCAGTTTCCAAACAAACAAACCATCTTGATACTGTGCAATAACGCTAAACTGACAGGTAACTAAAACACAATAACACCGAATAACTACAATAAGTGGAGCGTTTGACAATTATTGCACCCTCGTCTTATTCTAGGCGTTTACCGTGTGCACGAAAGTAGGCTATTCTATAAAGAAGGTTAATAACACAGGCCAACGAAAATTTTTTTTTGACGTACTTCTTCTTACTTTGATAGCTGATCTTCATAGATTATTATGAGCTGAATCTAAATCTAGCCTTAGTTTTTTTGTATCACCCATAGTTTTCGAGCAATATGCTTTTTACTATACACTATAAAAATCCTCTGCTATAGGGTAAAAGGGGAAATTAGTGAAACACTTTGTTACAACATAAGCATGGTTTGTATGTACAGTAAGCTACTTAAAACAAGGATATGTGTTGATAGAGGTTACACTTGTCAGCTGGAACTGGATTGTATTTTCTTTGTCTTTTTTCTTTCAAACTTCTTGTGTAGCCTTTTCTATGATGAGTCGCTTGCTTAACTTCTCGGTGAAGTGACCAACAGTAGTTCCCCATCATGTTGGTGTTCCAGCGGCCTTGGTAGCGTTTTTCCACCATGTCCTGGCGAAAACGCTCTCCTTGCTCCTCACTAACATTTCCCATATTGTCCAGGAAGTAATCAAGTTGACTGTTCAAAAAGTGAACTTTCAGGCTCATTAAACACCCTAAAATTTTAAACTTGTTTAACATTGTAGCTATAATAGAAACATATTCTGGGTCTTTTCATGTCCTAAGAACTTTGTAACGATTTTCTTGAATGATAACCATGCTTCCTTCTCATTTAAGATCATCGTGAATTCAAAGTTAACATAAATTTCCTAATGTCAGGTCCGACAAAGACGCCGTCTTTTAGTTTAGCTTCTGAAAGGTGTGGAAACTTTTGGCAGAGATGCTTAAAACATGGTCCATCTTTACACCAGGTTTTAAAGTCTCCCTCACAGGCCAGTTCTTTCTGCACCAGTGTCTCTTATTTAGCACTATTCCTAGGTTTTCATAGCTTTCTTACATATGTACAGAACGTCCAACAGGTATAGATGCATACATGTTACCATTATGTAATAAAAAAGCCTTTAAACTAGTTTTGGATGAATCAATAAACAGCCTCCAGTCTTCCTTTTTGTATTCAGTACCAAACTCATTCCTCAGACCGGGAATGTCTGATCAGTACACTAAATCACCTTCTTGTCGAAAAAACTTGGAAAATCTCTGCTCTCTCTCTCTCTCTCTCTCTCTATTCACGTACGTGCTGGTTCCATCTGACAATAAGTTCTATTATTTTAATCTAGAGCCAAGAAATCCAGCTTTTTCTTTCGTTAAGCCCAGATCCCTAACCAAATCATTAAGCTCGGTTTGAGTAAATAATTTGGGCTCTAGACTTTATGTATTACAATGGAATTCATGATCATCTGGTTCATCTAAATCACATTGTACATCAGAAAATACTTCTGTTGGAACAGAATTTAAATCATCTGGTGGTTCAGGAACTGGCAAATCTACACCTTGCCCTACTGGTCGGATGGCGGATGGAAGGTTAGGTTAGCTTATTACCTTCCTGTTTTTCGAATTATGGTCAGTAATATCAACACTACAAATTGCTCTCTGTCCAAAAATCACACAAAGTGTGATATATATATATATATATATATATATATATATATATATATATATATATATATATGGCATAGGAGAGTCAGTATATATATATATATATATATATATATATATATATATATATATATCCTCAGCATTGTTAAGAATCATTTTTCTATTAATTAACAATTAAAACTCTCATCCTAAAACAAATGTCACATTTTAAAAATAATCTAGACTCATCTATTAAACACATGAGTAAATTCTAGTCTATATACTATTTATATAGTGTATAAGCGCTTAGGTGTTAAATGTTAACATTACACTTGTTATATTTACTAAATACAGAAGATACTTATCATATAAAATGTTCCTACCAATTAACAGACTTCTACACATTAGTGTAATTGAGATTCTGTAATTATTTTCTTCATAACTTTTTCATACATCTCTATGCCAGAAATTTCTGTTCATGGCTAAAGTTTATGTGTTTGAATTAATTTTAATTAGACTGCTATGTTTCAGTTGACAGTAAATAAAACGCCTTCTCTTAACACAAAATAGAATCGACGTTTTTTGCCAGCAAATGTTTTTCAGCAGTGCTACCAACGTCATTTACATTCATTACACCTCCTTTTTAAATTATTTTAACTGTATAAAAGCTGCTAAATTATTTAAAAAATCGCTTAATTTAAAAAATTCAACTGTAAAATGTGAATAAATTGTGGGTGTTACAATTTTTTAAGTATCGCATTTGGATTCCCACCCCAAAACACATAGGAATAAGGTATTTTCAGCAAAAAGTTTTTCCATCGTTGGCCTGTGTAATGGGTGGCGTACACAGAAGCAGACCTTTTAAGGAAGAAAACCGACTGCGTTCTCAACCACGTAATCGCTAGTTCCCGCTTGCAACACTGTTGGAAAACAATTGCAGAGTTCTGCGGTCTTCCAACATAATGATTAATGATCGTGGAATCACGGAATGTTAACCAAAATTCAGGCAAGTTACAGATTTTCAGTTAACTATTGTCGATTCAGTAGTTTCTGTAGATCATACAAGGATTTTTTAAGGCGGAAAAACTTTACTTTGCATTTTGAAACATAATTTTTTCCATGAATATGTCGTCAAAGTGTTTTATAGTCGTCTACTTCACTATTTCCTGTGCTAGTGTCAATGTAAATTCAAGGTAGTGCAGATAATTCTTCCTTATAGTACTGTAATTGTCAATCTTACAAGCAACAGTCAAATACGACACGTCGAAACCAGCCCTCAATTTTTTTTTTTTTTTTTATACACGGGAAGAACATACCAAAAGAAACTCAGTTTCAGAATTTTAGCTGCTAAGACACAATACAAGTACTTTTCTAAATATTGAAAATTGCCAAATTCCTTGCTCACCACGTGGTCCGCAAAATGTATACTCCTCTGCCATAGTGGTAGCAGACAGCGCTAGAGCAAGACGGCGGACACATATCCTTGGCCAACGGCACATTCGTAAACAGATAACATGGCACAACGCGATCATAGTTCATAAAGCGAATTTCAGTTTCCGTTGACAGTTTCTCTGACAGAATTGTTCACTTAATATTCACTCGAATTTGCAACTTATTTAATATCCGTAGTAGTTAGCAGTTGCCTTTGCAGTGTCGCCACGTGTTAAGAGTGGAGATAAAACTGAATTAAATTTCTTTGTGATATCTTCTTATATGCTTGCTAATAGCATCTGCCTTTGTATAGGTTCCAGAGTTTGATGGTAATGTGGATCCAGTTAATGTTTTCCGCCTTGCAAAGATGAAATATGACAAACGTAGTATGCAACCCAAATCACTTTCTTTTCCTGAAGACCTACATTTGTATTATTTATTACTTAATTTCTTTGACATTCACCGTAATGATGTCGAAATTTCGTTAGAAACCATGGAAACATCAGAAAAAACAGGAAATAATTGAGACGCTTCTATGAATTGTGGTTAGAATGATGATTGTTTTGCTAATTAAGTTCAGAACAAAACTATTGCACCTATATATACAATAATAGCTCTCAGTGACAAAGTAATGTCTGCAAATTTTTTGGTTAAACTAAGAAGGAAGAAAACGCATAGTATTAAGCAGTGTGCGTTGTCTGTTTCGTTTCGTAAAATCGAAACATGATTTGTATAAATGGAAGATAGACCGACACAAAGTACAAGATGTGCACCGAAATGAAACTAAAAAAAGTGTGAAAGAAAAACTGTTCGAAATATTTTGAACTGTTTGTGAGAGTAAGACAGAGGGAGGTCTATGAGGGTGGGTGCTCTGAAGTGCAGGTGAGATGAATGTTACTGATTTCCAGGCTTCTCCGACCTGGTTAAACAGACTCAGGAAATTATACGTAAAAGAAAGTCCCAAAATTACGAAGTTTGCCTCCGATAAACGTATAAGGAAGATGCCATCAACAGGAAACACTACAGAGAGAAAAAAGTGTACAAACCACTGTTATAGCTGACTTGAAATGAAGCTTCTTATTATCCCCTAAAACGCTGTGTATAAAGCCAGTCAGTTTCGATCAAGAACTGCGTGCACATTGCACTTTACCATTTCAATCGAAAAAGTGACAGTCACTTGGACAGTCCATGAATGCTATGCTGTATTCGTAAACAACAATGCCATTGCCAAATATCAGTGGATTAATGTTTCCACAGCTTTATATCTGTCTTCAGAAACATCGGGCCAAATTAGAACCAAAATTTAAAAAAGTGCTGTTTACTTGCTAAAATGTAATCGACTTAGCAAAATTTAAAAATTGGAAGAGAATAATTTTCAGTTACATCTTACTACCATTATCAGAAAATAATTCATTCCTTTCGGTGGGCACCTGACCTAGACGGAAAGACACCTCTGTCTTTAGGAGGACGACGAGAAAGCCGTTAATGTAATTCGGATTCCACCCAGAACTAGTGTGATACAGCTTCCCGATAATAACTTTTTCAGCTCTGTAAAGCATTTTTCATAAAACTGTCATGCAGTATAATTTCCGATAGTTGTTCATCATTTCAGGTTTACCAGCGGAAGAATATTGTTAAACAGTCGTTTCTGTATTGCCAGTTTGCCTCACCACATCGTACGAATTTGATCAAGTATGCCTGGTACGCATCACGATAGGCATTACAACCGCCACAAAAATTTCTTTCTCCATTCCAGTGCTGTGTAAACAAAACAGTAACTACTTTGAAGTTCTTGAATGCATTAATTTCTGTTTTATCATGTGTACCTGGTGCAATGGAATGTTTGTTTTCGTCATCCAGAAGACACTTCATATTTTTGTGATGACTGTAGGGAATAATCAAGGAACTGTTTCATTTTTAGTAAAACATACATTATTCAGATATTATTATAAGAACTGTGGTACAAGAATCGTCTTAAAATATTTGTTGTCTAGAAGTTAAAGTCCTAATTGATAATTTCGTCTGTAATGTATCTTCCTAAACTGCCTTGATTTTCTTTCCCCTTGTAGTCACTTTCGTAACAATTACACCTGCAACAGTTTTAACTTTCGATGTTAAGTGCACATTATTCAAATGATTTAAGACGTTTTTGGCATGGTTTAAGAGATTAAAATACGGGTTTGTGCTCATTGGACTTGGCGTTATATGGGGCACACCACTACGTTCACTTGTCACAGCTGCGTCTGCTTATCCGCTGAGTCGCCCGCTAGGCAAGAAATGTTATAAAAACCATAGTTATAAACGGTTTTTCGTATTTCCAAGTCTGTTTTCAGTAGATAAGATGATTAAATCTTTGGCAAGTTAGATATGGCATAAATGAGTAAGATCTCACGATGGCTGGTGCCTCAAAATAATGCGTGGCACAGAAGTTGTGTCTTCAGTTTTTGTAATTTTCTATTCATCGTAACTACTGGCTTTTCTGTCCATACTAGGTGCCATTTGACACATGTTCCTGTGCATACATGTGAGTTTGTGTCGTTACAACTTGGCAACGTCCTCGCATAATAGTGATCTGTGCAATTAATTCTCGTTACTGCACTGCTTTGACTTTTGCTGTCACAAAATACGAAGCGAAAAATGTGGCACGATGATAAAGTGCCTTGTTGGAGCAGGTGTCACCGCAAAGGTCGGAGTATTTGTCTCTACCGTTCAAACAAGAAAGCGGTCGGACGCTGAAAAAGTGGCTTGAAGCCAAAGAGTGTCCCTCGCATATGTAATACACTTCTCGTAAACACATTCTTGAAACCAACTTCAGACTGGAAGTATACTCGTATGCTGATTATTAATGACTGATTCGTGCTATGTTGTAGAGAGAACTTCGCTGTCACTTTAGTGTTTGCATGTTTGCTGTAGCATTTCTGTTCTTGCAATTCGATAGATGTTGACTTTGAGTGAAGTAAGTGCACAGTTCGGTAAGGAAAACGATTTTGTCTCGGTTAACGACAGACTGATCATGTCTCGTAGGCAGTGGTTTCTTTCTATGGCTCACCACGTTATGCTACTGTGTGTATCTCAGTTCACGAAAAACGGTGATTCCCATTGTCACCACACGCGGAAAATTCTCCTGCCGGAGCACAAAAAAACGCGAATACGTTCCTCTCTGTGTCTAGGGGCGCTGGCACGGTAGCTCAGCGTGTTCAGTCAGAGGTCTGCCCACCCTCTGTAATAAAAAACAGAGTAAAGGAATCAACGATCAACTTAACCGGATGTCTTGTGACGTCCGCCCAGACCAAACACAACGAACATAACTGAACAAAATGCTTAAAATAAAAGGGGGCATAGCGTATTTGATTAATAAACAAAACATTTTCGGTGCTTGGCTCGAAACTCGCCACTGTTTAACTTTTGATTAATAATCAGCAATGGCGGCTGAGGATTTCCGGTATAAGAAGTCACACTCATTCTGCCATTCTGCGTAGAAGCGGACAGAGGTTCAGGGCATTCTCTTGTCTTTGGGATGGGAAACTGCTCCTAAAGGCGGAAGAATCAGCAATGATGAACAGCATGAGGATGCAGAACGCAATGGAAACCACTGCATTAAACACGCATAACGTGTATCCACACATGTGGCTTGTAACTGAAAAAGTATCATGATGATCTCTCCGTTGGCAGAAGATTCCGGAATAGTCCACCATTCGGATCTCTGGGAGGAGACTGCCTAGGGGGAGGTGACCATGAGAAAAACATTCAATAACCAGCGAAAGGATAATGTTGTACGTGTCGGAAAGTGGAATGTCAGAAGCTTGAATGTGGTAAGGAAGCTAGGAAACCTGAAAACGGATAAGCAAAGGCTAAATTTAGATATAGTAGAGTCAGTGAAGTGAAATGGGAAAAAGACAAGGAATTCTGATATGATGGGAAGAAGGTAATATCAACAGCAGCAGAAAGTGGTATAACAGGAGTAAGATTCGTTACGAGTAGGAAGGTAGGACAGAGAGTGTTACCGTGAACAGTTTAGTGATAGATTGTTCTTATAAGAATCATCGACAGCAAACCAGCACCGACAACATTAGTTCAGGTATACATGCCGAGACGCAAGCCTAAGTAGAGAAAATATATCATCATACTGAAAGGATAAAGGAAGACGAAAATCTAGTAGTCATGGGGGACCGAAAAGCAGTTGTGGGGGAAGGAGTAGGAGAAAAGATTATAGGAGGTTATGGGCTTGGGACAAGGAATGAGAGAGGAGAAAGACTAATGAGTTCTGAAATAAATTTCAGCTAGTAATAGCGAGTACTCTGTGCAAGAATCACAAGAGGAGGACGTATACTTGGAAAAGACCGGGTGGTACGGGAATATTTCAGTTAGATTATATCATGGTCAGGCAGAGATTCCGAAAGCAGTTACAGGATTGTAAGGCGTGCCCCGGAGCAGACATAGACTCAGATCACACTGTAGTAACGATGAAGAGTAGGTTGAAGTTTAAGACATTAGTCAGGAAGAATCAATACACAAAGAAATGGAATACGGAAGTACTAATCAGTGACGAGATACGTTTCACGTTCTCTAAGGCTATAGATATAGCAATAAAGAATAGCTCAGTAGGCAGCACAGTTGAAGATACATGGACATGTATAAAAATTGCAATCACAGAAGTTGGATAAAAACGTATTTACAAAGAAGGTAAATACGAAGAAACAATACTTCAGTTGATCGACGAAAGAATGAAGTATAAATATATTCAGGAATACAGAACTACAAGGCGCTGAGAATGAAATAGCCAGGAAGTGCAGGGAAGCTAAAACGAAATGCCTGCATGAAAAATGTGAAGATATCGAAAAAGAAATGATTGTCGGAAGGACTGACTCAGCATACAGGAAAGTCAAAAAAACCTTCGGTGAAATTAAAAGCAAGGGTGGTAACATTGAAGGCGTTTATGAGGGGGAAGGTTTGACTGATGAGATAGAAGAAGAAGCAGAAGTCGGTTTAGAAGAGATAGGGTATCTGGTATTAGAATCAGAATTTAAGAGAGCTTTGAGGACTTAAGATCAAATAAGGCAGAAGGGATAAATAACATTCCATCAGAATTTATAACTCATTCGGAGAAGTGGAAACAAAAATACTATTCACGTTGCAATGCAGAATGTATATCGGCATACTATCTGACTTTCAGAAAAATATCATCCACACAATTCCGAAGACTACAAGACCTGACAAGTGCGAGAATTATCGCACAATCAGATCAACAGCTCATGCATCCACTGCAGATTAGCACTGGAAATAGCACATTCCTGGCCACCAAGAGAAGTCTACTAGTATCAACCACAGGTGTTAATGTGGAGAATAAATTTCTGAGAATGTATGTTTCGGGCACACCATTGTATGGTAGTGGAACATAGACTGTGGGGAAACCGGAACGGAAGAGAATCGAAACATTTGAGGTGTTATACTACAGACGAATGTTGAAAATTAGGTGGACTGATAAGGTAAGGAATGAGGAGGTTCTGTGCAGAATCGGAATACATGGAAAGCACTGGCAAGGAGAAGGGATAGGATGATAGAACATCTGTTAAGAATCAGGGAAAAACTTCCATGGTACTTGAGGGAACTTTAGAGGGCAAAAACTGTAGAGGAAGACAGAGATTGTAATACTTCCAGGAAATAACTGAAGATGTGGGTTGCAAGAGCTACTCCGAGATGAACAGGTTGGCACAGGAGAGGAGTTCGTGGCGGTCGCATCAAATTAGGCAGAATACTGATGACTGAAAAAAACTAAGCATCTCCCTATCATTGCCTCTACCTATATGTGTCTCCCTCCCACTGTCTCTTTTCTCTCCCTTTGATTTACAGTGTATCCGACTACCACTGTCTCCTATCTCGCTTACATTGCCTCCATTTGTCTTTATTCCCCAATGCCGGCCGGTGTGGCCGTGCGGTTCTATGCGCTTCAGTCTGGAACCCCGTGACCGCTACGGTCGCAGGTTCGAATCCTGCCTCGGGCATGGATGTGTGTAATGTCCTTAGGTTAGTTAGGTTTAAGTAGTTCTAAGTTCTAGGGGACTGATGACCACAGATGTTAAGTCCCATAGTGCTCAGAGCCATTTGAACCATTTATTCCCCCCTGTCACTGTCTCCACCACACCCCAGCAACTCAAACATTCTAGGAGTCCAACTTATTTTCCCCCATACGCACGTGTTCAAAATTCGGGTCCAAAATGCGCCCTCACCTATACCTCCATTTTAAATTCATCCTGCCTGGGAAGGTCAAAAAAATGGTTCAAATGGCTCTAAGCACTATGGGACTTAACATCTGTGGTCATCAGTCCCCTAGAACTTAGAACTACTTAAACCTAACTAACCTAAGGACATCACACACATCCATGCCCGAGGCAGGATTCGAACCTGCGACCGTAGCAGTCGCGCGGTTCCGGACTGCGCGCCTAGAACCGCTAGACCACCGCGGCCGGCCCTGGGAAGGTCCAGACCACCCCTAGCTTATGTATGGTCTCCAGTCATCAGTATTTTTCATTTCCATTGTCTCCTCTATCTTTGTCTATCTCTAACGATCTCTCTTTCTCTTTTACTGCCACTGTCTTCCACTAACCATCAGTATCTCCTCTTCCTCTAGCTTCCACTGCTGTTGTCTTCATCCACCTCAGCTTAGTTTCACTGCCACGTTCTGTCTCCCACCTTCTCTCTTTCTCTCCCATTGGCACTGTCTTCCCTCTTTTCCAGTCACTTTTTCTCTGCTACTCTCTCAGCACAAGAAGAGTATGCCCATTTTGTGTTTTGTCCAGAACTGAAATGGGGGTTACCTACTATACTGATATCTTTTATCAAATGTAGCCGGGTGGTGAAACAGCAGACATCGGTCAGTGCACGATAGTGCATGGTACCAATATGTTCCAAAAAAGCCGCTAGAGAAAATGTGACTTTTTCGGGGGCCATATCTCGGTTTCTGCTGACCACAGATATAAGGGATCAACTGTTCTGGATAGCCCTTGGCTTAGAGACAATTTGTATACCTATCGGAATAACAGGCATACAGTAACTAAAATAATCATAATTATTAATAATAATTAATAATAATAATAACACGATCCGATTTTCCAAGAGCAAGATTGTATAGAACGTTTAAATTCAGTTGTATAATCTCGAGTCTGGTAAGTTGTAAGTAGGCTGTTTAGGTTTTTATGTTGGTAACGCCACGTAGCGCTCTGTATGAAAATCACTGACTGTGCTGTGTGCAGTCTGTGGCAGGTTAGCATTGTTGGAATTTCCGCTATTGTAGTGTTGGACAGTTGGATGTGAACAGCGCGTAGCGTTGCGCAGTTGGAGGTGAGACGCCATCAGTGGTGGATGTGGGGAGAGAGATGGCAGAATTTTAAGAGCGAACGATCTGGACGTGTGCCCGCCAGAAAAAGTAAATTTGTAATACTGGATATCATGAACTGATATATATATTATGACTTTTGAACATTATTAAGGTAAATACATTGTTTGCTGACTACGCCTATCAGTAGTTAGTGCCTTCAGTAGTTGGAATCTTTCATTTAGCTGGCAGTAGTGGCGCTCGCTGTATTGCAGTAGTTCGAGTAACGAAGATTTTTGTGAGCTAAGTGATTCATGAAAGGTGTAGATTATTGTTAGTCAGGGCCATTCTTCTTTAGGGATTTTTGAAAGGCAGATTGCGTTGCGCTAAAAATATTGTGTGTCAGTTTAGTGTTGATCAGAAAAAGTAAAGAGAGTAATGTCTGAGTACGTTCAGTTTTGCTCAGCTGTTTGAAAATCAAATAACGTAGAGGTTTATCAGCAAAGTAATTCATTAATTTTTCAAAGGGGATGTTTCAAAGTGACAGTTATATTAATTAAAGACTTTGGTTTCTGGTTATTACAATTATCTATGGCCCATCTTTACAGTCCACCCACAGTGTCTAAAATATATAGTATTAGTATGTACCTGACCATTTGTGTTTTAATTACAATGATTATTCAGTTTTTTTTACATTCAAATGAATACTCTTATACTTACGACCATGTGACATTTACTATTTACCATTGGACTGTACACTGGTTAGCAAAAACATTATGACTACCTGCTAGTAGCGTGTTGGCCTACCTTTCGAACAGATTATAAAATTGATTTTGCGTGACAAGGCATGCATGCATACGACAAGTCTTCGGTAGATTTCAGGAGGTATGTGGCACCAATTCTCGAAAATTATAGAACAGTGGTATGTGGTGGTGGTGGTTGTTGGGATGTTTAAGGGGGACTAAACAGCGAAGGTCATCAGTCCCCCAGTGGTATGTGTTCCCGCAGCTGGAATTCAGTAGTGTTCCAGATATGTCCCATCAGGCTCAGAAAGGTGAATTCAGCGGCCAAGACATGAGAGTTTACTATCACGCTCCTGAAACCATTGTAATACGATTCTGGCCTTGTGACATGAAAAGCCATCCAGCTCAAATACGCCATAGGCGTTTGGGAGGTTTCAGGCAGCTTGTATTCATGATGATGGCGTATCCTGACACATTCGGCGACATGATGTAACAAGAAGCATAATTCGTCTGACGAACAGACACGTTTTCGTTGTTCTATAACTGATGAAACAAATCAAATTTCGTTTTGTTTTTTTTTTTTTTTTTTTTTTTTTTAGAAACAGATTTAAAATTATTATCAGAAAGCACCTCTAAATATCAAGTTACAATTTATTCAGAGGCAGAAAGAACAAATTGTTGACAGTATGAGCTTTCGGGCTAAGAACCTTGCCGCTCCCTTTTGACACAGCCGTAGTCACGACCGCTCTCAACAACCTCTGAAAGACTACACAGGTGCAAATCTGCAACACACCAGATTACTTTAAACTAAAAAATTTTAACAACTCACACAAGCACATAAACTATGCACCCCGTGGGAGGGATGGAAATGGTACAAAACACTAACATTAAAAAAAAAAAAAAAAACAACTTTACAGTTTAAGGGTGGCAACTTTATACACTAAAATAACCATTTAAATAAAAACCCATGAAATGCAGTCTTACGTAAAATTTAGAAGGTTAGCCAAACATGCTCTACATTACACATATACCGCATGTCAAGTTGATAGGCAAGATAAAAACATATTTCAGGAATTCGGCCGTTACACTTCAAGCAATAAATTCGTTAACACCGAATCCGACAAATATGACAGAGACAGCTATTAACGTATGGCAGATTGACAGGGAGATTACTGAACAACCCGAACCGCAGGTTTCTCTAACCCGCCCCTACTCCAAAAGGGAAAACGGACCACCCAATTCATAAATAACCATCTTCCCGCGGGTGGGCAAACGGAGAAGAATGGTGGGACGACCCCAAAACAAAAAATGGCTCTGAGCACCAAGCGACTTAACTTCTGAGGTCATCAGTCGCCTAGAACTTAGAACTACTTAAACCTAACTAACCTAAGGACATCACACACATCCATGCCCGAGGCAGGATTCCAACTTGCGACCGTAGCTATCGCTCGGTTCCACACTGTAGCGCCTAGAACCGCACGGCCACTCCGGCCGGCCCCAAAACAAAGCGGCTGGTGACCTCACCAAGAAAACAAGTAGAATTTAACAAGTAAATGAAACAACATATCTCAAATCACTTAACTTCTAATAAACTGCGATTTCTGGCGAAGACCTGGCGCAGCACCCCCAACGCTCTCCCGACCCGTCCGCTGCCAGCCGCTTCAACGGCCGCAGGAAGGCGCGCCAATCTCCCGTCTCACGGCGTCGCAGCTCGCCCCGGCCAGACCGATGTCGTGGTTTCACTCCTGTTGCTCTCGTGTCAACTGCGAAACCACTACCCCTTTCTATACGGCGCGGCACATTGGACTCACGTGGGGACCTGACATGCGCCGACGCTCAAGACGGACAAGTCATCTCGTGCCTCAGTGCGCGACCGACCAACCGACCGATCCAATCGCCAGTGACCGTTGCCCAAGCAACTCGAGCAGACTTGCTGCGTCACGTGCAGACTCAGATGCAGGAAATCAGCCCCGACCGGGCGACCACTAGCTGAGCTCTGTTACTGGCGGAGTGGCAAGACTCTCATTTTGCCGGCTTTAAAGTTTGATCCAAACGACAGACATACTAGCACCCCGAACGGCAGACAGACGCTAACTGCCGCACAAATGCGAACGAGACACAGACCAGCAACTGGTGGCGAGTGACTGACCCAGACTCACTCCGACTGACCAACTGCCACTGGCGAGCTTATAGCCCACCTTAAATGCACGTGAACAAACAACCTTTCCCCTTTTCCACCAGAGGGAGACACCAAAGCTACGATTGCCACAGAGGCGCCACCGCCAGAAACGGAGGGCGACTGCTTCACACAACGCGCTGCGGCGCGCTCTTCAAAACAGCATTTTTTTCAAAAAAATGGTTCAAAAGGCTCTGAGCACTATGAGACTCAACATCTGAGGTCATCAGTCCCCTAGAACACAGAACTACTTAAACCTAACCAACCTAAGGACATCACACACATCCATGCCCGAGGCAGGATTCGAACCTGCGACCGTAGCGGTCGCGCGGTTCCAGACTGAAGCGCCTAGAACCGCTCGGCCACCCCTGCCGGCGGCAATTTTTTCCACGGCTCACCTGTGCTCACTGCAGTCGTAACTGACAGAATCTTTGGGTCAGTATGGGAACGCACAGGAGCACAAGGCGCTTAGCCAGTCTGATTATTGGACATAATTCATTGATTATTCAGAAATTAAAAATTACTTTCATGCAGGTAGCTGTAACCAAGCTATAGTTGTAGGCTCCCAGGGTGAGTTCTTGCACGCCCTGCGTGCCAAGACAGCCTGTCCTTTAGGGCAGAAGCAGTTCATTCCAGTTAAAGCTGCTGACGGGGCATGCCTTCAGCCCTCTGATGGATACACTTATGTACCCATGCCACCGAGTAGCTAACAGAGAGGCGTGAGAAAGTAGTAACATGGTGGTTGGTGACTGTGTCTCGGGGAGCAGAAGACAGTGGAGTCGCTCTTTTGGTTTTCAGCTTCGAGACAGAGCTCTCGCCATCCATCCCCGGCCCTGCCACTAGCCACACGAACGTGAACCACCACCTCGCCCGTTTTATATTCAGCTCATTTCTTCAGCCAAACCCCGCTTCCAGAGCGAGCCCGTTCGGTACTCCGTCATTGAGATTATAACCTAAGTGTTCTTTAATTAACTCTGTTATTTTATTGCTTCCCTTCTGGCGTCCCCTCTCAGCCGCCTCCATACCAGTTTCGGATTCGTACGCACAAGCTATTAGCTGTGAAGCCCCGTATTCAGTAATACGCGCTGGATGTGGTGCTCAAAACATTTTTGCCTTGAACAGTATTTTTAGTGATAACTGCCACAGATGCCACCTACCCTGCTTTACAGAGTGTGTGAGCGTCCATGTTCTGAGATGCTACCTGGACGTCAAAAATCTTGTCGCCTACCCGTCGTTTCACAGCCCCTCAACCACGGTAAACAGATGCTCACAACAGAATCACACGAACAGCCGAAGAGCTCGCCATTTCCGAGACGTTCGTTTCAGAACATCTGCCCGATTTGCACCCTTCTATGTCGTTACAGTAATTTCACATTAGTCTCTGCTCCGTCACGTGCCCGCTACACTAACTGGCTACAGAGTTTTCGCTTGTCAGTGCGGTATACTTCCACATATCAAATTGGAAAAAGCATTTGACAACGTAAAATGGTGCTATATCTTCGAAATTCTGAGAAAAATAGGGCAAGCTAAAGGGAAAGATGGGTAATACATAACACATACAAGAACCAAGAGTGAACAGTGAGTGTTCAGATTAAAACTGACGTAGGCCAGGGAAGTAGTCTTTTGCTCCTTCTGCTCAATCTATACATCGAAGAAGCAAAGCCAGAAGTAAAAGAAAGGTTCAAGAGTAGAATTAAAATTCAAAGCGAAAACATATCAGTTTTTAAGATGCACTAATGACATTGCTATCCTCAGTGAAAGTGAGGAAGATTTACAGGACGTGTTGAATGGAATAAACAGTCTAACAAGTACAGATATGGATTCAGAGTAAATAGAAGAAAGGCTAAAGTCATGAAAAGTAGCAGAAATGAGAAAGAAACTTAAATAAGAAGTGGGGATTATGAAGTACTAGATGCTAAGGAATTCTGCTGCTACATGTGGCAAAATAACTCATGAGCGAGGAGGACATAAAAACCAGTGTACGACTGGCAAAAAGAAGTCCACTAGTGTTAAACATAGCCCTTAGTTTGAGGAATAAATTTTTGTGAATGTACATTTGGAGCACAGCATTGTATGGTAGTATAATAATAAAAATACTCATGATACCATGAGAGTAGATACGGCCAATTTTTATAGTTTTAGGAACAAAATCGGTGTAGCCTTGAGAGAACTATGTGCATCTAAACATTAACCAGCTATACCACCCCTTGTAATAGAACCTCCTACAAAACTACCACATCTGTCTCTTCCCATGTGCCAAAAAACAAACACCGTCTGTGTGTTGAAATTGAGCATATATCATATACATGCGTCGCTCCACTGGAACTGGTGGCCAATGGTCGAAATTGCTTGCATAGAACTGCATTAGGTTTTGTTGACCATATCCAACAGACTATCAATCACAAGAGATACTTTCCGTATTGTGCCTTCAAAAGCAATTTTGTATATTGTTTCTTGAGCTGTATCACAACCAAGCAGTGTATAAAGCAATTTAGTATATTGTTTCTTGAGCTGTATCACAACCAAGCAGTGTATGACTACAGCTTTTTACACTGCCATACACTTCGTTTCTTTACTATGACTTCGAGGTCTGTGTCAGGTGCTAAACTGACATTAGCACATTTCGATCCATTGCCTCTCACAGAAAGCTGAACATCACATGGAGCAAACTATGCAGCACCCACAACACACAGGTTGGTAGAAATAAAACACAGAGGCGATGTTTCTCGTTGACAAAAATATGGAAGACATACCAACATATGGAAACTAGAAGAGTTTGTGGCATTATAGAGCATTTCAAACAGCTATCTTAAGGTGCTAATGACCTACGAAGTTAATGTCATCTTCCACAGTGATGGGTATAATATAATAAAAAATACAAAAATAAAGTTTTAGGTATATGGAAATAATGAGATTGACTTCCCAGCGCGTCGGACAAGCACAATAAGCTGATCTATGCCTGTAAACAGGTATAGAATCTTTTCATATTAGTTCCACATAAAGTAAATAGTCTTTCTCTTGTTTTAGATGCATCCTTACCAGCTAATAATGTACTATGTCCGATCACCGTATCCAACTACAAAATCTGGACCATGTTCATCATTACTTTTGTGATCGGATCTTTATAATAACTCCGAAGTACACAGGTGAGCTTCTTAGGTTTTTATATATTGCAGTACTACTTGGGATGATGGTCCAAACAATTTTTCACTGGTGAAATAATACTATATTCCTCCTTCTACGCACATAAAAAGTACGGACTTTTTACTTATTCTCACACTCAAAATGGCTACCGCCGATTTCGCTCTAATATAACGTGTGTCTACCTTCGTTCACTAACAGAGACCGAGTCCTCCATCTTACCGAGGAGCAGGAAAAACATCTTACTTTTTTTAACATTTGAAAATCAAAAATACATGACGGTAGGCGCAGGCTCTACACCGAGTTACCACCTCACCTTTTCTCTTACGAGGGGTCCACTTGAACGTGGAGCCCGATTTTGTAATACATTTCAAGAGGTTCGCAGGAGAGCTTCTGTAAAGTTTGGAAGGTAGGAGACGAGATACTGGCAGAAGTAAAGCTGTGAGTACCGGGCGTGAGTCGTGCTTCGGTAGCTCAGATGGTAGAGCACTTGCCCGCGAAAGGCAAAGGTCCCGAGTTCGAGTCTCGGTCGGGCACACAGTTTTAATCTGCCAGGAAGTTTCATCTGAGTAGACTGCATGAAACAGGCTGTGATGATCAAATTTCTAACAAAACTAGAAGCCAAGAATCTGCTGCTATTTCAAATGAGATATAAACTTTACTGACATATCGGTAGAGCAGAGTTATGAAGCAAAAATGTTAAATGTAAGCAAGCAGATGGTATTTTTTTCGATGTATTGGAAGAGAGAGATGCAGTAAAATCATATAGGAGGTTCTATTACAAGACAGACTCTCATGATTTGTTTCGTAAATGAAAGTGTGATATAGCTTCACACTGGTAAAACGGCACATGTACAAAACAGCAACGCCCTCTTCAATTATAGCTGGTTGTTGCCTAACGTAAAATGATTGTGTGTTTACAGACACGTGAGAAAATGCGAGACAGGCTGTATTCTGTAACGTTAGTTCATGTATCTTAAATGTTTGTAATACACACGTTCATGACAGTTTATTTACAGACACTTATTTTAAGGCGAGAGATCCACTCAGGTCTCGTAATTTGACTATCAAGTTGAAAGAAATTGCTTAACATAGATGCTACTTCTTCAGAGTTTAAATTCTCGCTTATTCTTTTTTTACTCCGAAGATGATTTAGAAATAACGAGGACATTCTTTGGGGATTGTTATTTTTTGCAGCAAAATAGTGGAAGTTTCATTTCCAGATTTTACGCAGGGTGGACATGTATAGGTGGTGTGTAGCCCAAACTCTGCAGTCTGGTCGTCTGTAATTGTCGGCTATGCTGCAGTTTTTTCCACTTCGTTGGATGTGGAAACATAATAAGATGCGAATTGCATCCTACAGTCGAACGTAAAAATTAACCGATTTATGCTCATGAAACTAAAAACTAAAAGATAATGAACTGTACCTATTTTCGTGGAAAGAGCACATTCATTATCATTGTGACTGTGTTTACTTTTTTTAAATAGATTCTTGCGTTTCCGTTAAATGCAGTATTACAGTGCAGTGTTTTCGCATTCAGAACGGTGGGCACTTGCTGGGGTAGGCCTTCTGTGTGTGAGGTCACCAACACAGCTGTACCCGAACCAGAAGGTGACATGTGGGACAGTGTGGGGGAGGGTGGTGCAGTGCCACTCTATTTCAGACGAACAACAAGCTGCGTTTGGCGTGGCCCTCATTTATCACATATTTTTTTATTGGCTTTACATCCATGGCGAAGGTCATATGCCAGAACCATCGCCTCAAGGCGGGCCGGGTGCCACTCCTTCGCTGTCGGAAGGGCAGTAGGCTCCAGAGAAACCATGCGGTAGCAGTTGAACGTTTGAAAAAGCAATGTCCCACCATAGGTAGAGGGGGGGGGGGGGGGGGGGAGGGAGGGGAGGCATGGGTTGAGGAAGGAATTCCCATAATTTCGCTAGTTCCCAGCTGTACATCGAGGAGTACGAACGTTCAACTACCACCTATCTGCCATCTTTTGGGACCAAGATTTACCCCAGTACATGTGTTGCATTGTGACCTATTCATTATTAGTGCTTTTTTTTTTACGACAATTTCGATGTTTAAGTGAAATAGTGAAGCGTTTTCCATCAGTTGTGATAGTGTGGATTGGTTTGGATTACCTGGGTTGCTGGGTGATAGTCTAGCAGGTGTCTGTAGCGAAATCTGACTTCAAACAGTGATGGATATAGTCCTCAGCTGTATGCTTACAGGTAATACACTTATTAAATTCCTCTCTGCCCAAGAACAGCATCTCATTAGTTGAGCGTATTTCCCACCAAAAAAAATAGACATTACTTCGGCTCCGGCTTTTTTTCCCGCCAGCTTTTAGGTGAACGGTAGAGTTTAAGTACGTCTGCCACTGGTTCCGATTGGTATTGTGAAAAATTTTTCCCAGCAGGATAGCATCATTTGTATGGTATCGTCAATTTTTGAGCTATACTGTGATTTTAGACACTCCTTGTGTAGCACTATGCATATAGTTGTATAATTAGGACCGATCTTTATGATCAATTAAATAATTAGGACTGGTCTTTACTTCAATTTCCCAACCAAACTAAACAAAGTACACTAACGTAACCTTCCTCTCTTGCGTCTGGGCAGTTCCCATGTGTTGGGGGTGTACTTTAGCTCTCTGTCCTGACGGACAAGGGGTCGAGTCCCAGAGAGGGCCTGCCATTTTGAATTTCCCTCCAATTCCCAATTGGGAGATGGGACGTCAGCACACTCTTACAACAAATAAATTCCCAACAAAATTCAAATTCCTGCCAAAATTCGAAATTCCCCCAATGGGGGGTGGTGGGTAGGGGGAGGGGAGGGGGGGGGCGGGGACCCACGAGCAGGCTGAGGAAAACACTTGATTTCATCTGGGGTACAGGTTGGGGCTAAGCGTGGGTGGGGAGATGAGGGTAATTAATCGATCAATTTAATTAATCTGCATATTAATTCCATATCAAAATTGCGCCAGCATTCCATCTCCCTAATAGTACAGTCATACTTCATATGCAGCTTCCCAATGGTGGCAGTGATCGAAATTATGTTAATGTGAATGCCTTCGAACCACTGATTTTGCGGAACGAAAGGTGCGAATTAGAGCACTGAATTTCCTACTAATTGTACTCCGCTCATTCTTGAAGCAGTGCATTATAAAGTCCAAAGGCGACGGTAGTCAACAACCGGCCGAAAGTCTCGCCCCCGAACCTTAGGGACGAGGAATATAGAGGAGGCATAAGCAGATGTAGAAGGCCTAATAGCTCCCTGCTCAAGCATTTTGGAGATCTTTCTCCTTAGTATCTTCATCTTAGGGGGTGAGAGACGATATGGGGACTGCCTGGCGGGAATATGGTCAGACAGACGAATATGGTTGTCAAGAACATTAGTAACACCCAGTCTATCATAGAGAAACTCTGGGAACCAACAAACCCCCTAGTTCAGAGGCCTGCTGGAAAGAAAGATGGGTCTGGTTAAACTCACTAACCTTAGCATCAACAGCCAGCATTCCCGCATCTCGATGCACCTTACGTTTAGTACATTCACAGAAAATTTCTGACCAGAAGCGAACTTAAAGAAGAAGGTGTGCCCTGAATAATCCAAGACAAGACTAGTTTCACCGATAAAATCACATCTCAAAATCAAATCAACCGGCAGCTCCTTAACCAAGGCCAAAGGCAAGGGCCACGAGAAATCCCCAACCGAGATACTCCCTCGGACCCAACCATGCAGAGGCAACACCTGCCCACTGGCAACCCAACATCTCTGCACCGAAGAAGGGACCGGCTTAAGTCTCGCAAGATGACCACATTCAAGAAACCATTCCAAGTTCAACAATGAAAAGGAGCTACCAGAATCCAAAAGGGCACAAATAGGATTGCCACTTACTTGAGAACAAATATAAGGCAGTGGGGTTGATGATCGAGCAGCGACACGGGCACACCAGGGTTTAAAGGCTCGACCCCGGGGTCGCTGCCCAGCTGGGCGTCATTTATTGATTATGGTGTCCGCGGCCGAACGCAAGTAAGAACTAAATGCCCTCTTCAACCACACCTGAAACAATGCCGCGATTCCCCTTTAGCAGACTCAGCTGATGTTGGTTTCCGGAGTTCCCCTCGGTGACGCCCACAGGCCGAACTTTAACTTCACGGTGTCTGTCGTCCGAGAGCGGCAACGCGGATATCGCTACAACGGCGGTACAAAGTTCTTTCCAAGTGGAGGGACGACCACGAAAAACAAAATGTGACTTATCCGCCGCTCGCATTCCCATCAGGACAATTGAAACTAACTCCCGTTCTGGCAAGTCGACTTACATGACCAAACAGGCCGTCTTTGTCCACGTATTGATGCGACTCCTCCCTATCTTGCTGCATGTGCCAAATATAGCGACACTCGAGCTGTATACGAACTCCCGTGGTCAGTCTTTCGCTGATCACAGGCTCCCTCAACTGCTCCAATGAAAACCCTTCCGCCATGGCCCTGGATACCAGAGTCCTCAATTCGCCTCTAGCTAAAGGATACAATAGAGACAAAATTACCTGATGCGAAACACCAAACGCATCAGCGTGTTGCTCAAAGCGAACTAAAAACCATAACAATCTTTCAGTTTGCTCAAGTCGGTCTATAGCTAATTCTGTGATGTCTCGAAACAGGTACACCAGGTGATTAGGCAATTTAGCAAACGCCCCGGCTGACCCCTCGTAGAACATAAGAGCGTTATTCCCGGGTTCGCTAGCGCACCACCCGGAAGATAACAAAACCTGCTCCCCCGTCCTCTTCCCATCAAGCTCTAAACATGTGACCTTAAACTGCAATTTATTAACCAAGGACCCCCAATTCAGTGGTTGATTCCTTATCACGATCCTCTAACTTTAATGCCCTCAAAACATATATCCGGTTGGTTAAATGTATCAACTGTGCCGCACCCTGTCTGACTGCCACTAGGTTGAGTGCTCTCTAAAAAGCCGATGTTGTCCTTAAGACTCCTAACAGCTTTAAACAAAATTCAGTGACTGCCTTTGTCTCAGCCACAACATCTGACGTGATGTCAACTGGCCGAAGAACAGTAGCACGCAAGTGGACTGCCAAGTCCGGAACACTACCCTCAACAGGCTGGCGTCTGATCGCCAGCTCATAAGTGAGTTGGTCCCTCCTCAATAGGCCGATCCCGGGGCACTGCCGGACCGCCATTACAGAGTTGATCACCTAAAACAGAACACAGTACCAAAGGCAAAAATCGTACAACTCTAACCGAGTTTAACAAATCAAACCAACAGTAACTGAAATGGCGATATTACATTCGTAACCACGCTCTGCTACCAGTTGAAACCTTATAGTCAAAGGAAGGCAGGATTCGATTACGATTGTGGATGGGGTCGTGATCAGTTACCATTGGTTGCCTTTTACAGTTACAATTTATTTCAGCCAATAATTCCAGACCCAACAATAACTAAAAAATACCACACGTTATTAATGAAGGAATAAACAACTGTGTAAATAATAGTGTTTTCAGTGAGTTACAATTTAGCAAACTACAATTAAATACATATACAACATATAATGTTTTAAAAGCAAGCCACTGTGATCTGGACAGAAGGACTTACACGCCAGGAATGGCAATAAATCAAGAATTGTTTAAAACTCGCTGCAACTTACAAATTACAGGTATTGAAATACTAAAAGCAAGTCGCCAGAAACACATCAGACGGCATCAGGCGCCAGGAATGGCACTAAATAAGGTTTTAAAGGCTTACTGCGTAAATACAAATACCAAATTGGAATTTTAAGTCAGGCGACCACAATCACGGCTGAAGGCCTTACACGCCAAGAACGGCAATAAATTAAGAATCGTTTAAGAACTCGCTGCAATTTACAACTTACAGGTATTAAAATGTTAAGGTAAGTCGCCACAAACACTGCAGAGGGCATCAGACAGCAGGAATGGCAGTAAATAAGGTTTTAAGGCTTACTGCAAAAACACAAATACGATATTAGAATTTTACGGCAAATGACCACAATGACGGCTGAAGGCCTTACACGCCAAGAACGGCAATAATATAAAAAAATTTGAAACCTGCTGTAAAACAGCAAATACAATAGCAAAAGTTAATTAAAAATCAAGCAACTGATCCAGACGGTGCTTCAGGAATGGACCTCTGAGAAGGTCCGGTAACAAACACTTTCGGGAGCGATGAGATAGGCAGCCGAGAGTTGCATTCACTTCACAAGATGGTAACTCAGACTAGTGGCAGTCTAACGAATGACTAATGATAATCTTGCCGAAGCTACTTGACGTCCGATAAACCAAATGCAACGATGGAACAATACGCCAAATCCGGAAGCAGCGGTCTGCACTACGTCCCCAGAATACTGTGTTTAGAGCCCCCGGAACGAGAAAGGAACCACTACCACCATAGTAGAAGAATCACCAACCGGCCTACAATCAAGGAAGCCGTCAAAACTACACGCCTTATCGGACAGCAGCGGCAAGGCATGGAAACGTACACTGCCGTTGCATACAGTAACCCCCCCAGGGAGGTAACTGTGGTATTAGCGGCCACCATCCAAGGAAAATTACCGCTGGTTGAACTTAACAAATTATAACAAGTTGAACGCAGTAAATAGTAATAAGAAGTCGAGGGAAGTTAATCATATCCGCCTTCCCAAAGCACTCCACTCGGTGCTCTTCGCCTCGGCGACACTACGAGCAGCAGCACGAATCCAAGTCACTGGAGAATCGCGGGATATCACAATGGTGGAGGTTTCTGTACGTGGATCGAAATGCACTCATCGTAAAGCTTGCTGGATCCGGTTTACGACGAGGTCGTGCACCCCTGTGAGCACAGCCCTTCCATCCGGCAGTCCATGCGCGCCGCCCGCGCTCCCGGCGTATTCTGGCACTGCCCGGACCCGGCTCCTCCTCAGTCCGCAACCGAACTGGCCCACTCACACGACCCGGAAAAACGACGACGTCGCCCCAAAGATAGTGAAACAGTTACTACATATCGATAACTGCCGCTGCTGTCACTAGCGGACAGGCAACGTTTGGGAAACCGAGTGGCGCCAGTCAACACGAGAAGAAGACAAACAACCACAACTATGCCAACTAAACGATACCGTCTGGCCTGCAGCAGAGGGCAGAAACCTACAAACAGCACCAACGCGAGCCGCATCACAGCTCAATCAGATCGTTATATTTCATTTGACACAGGAGCTTTATTTAACGATATCCAGTGCATCAAAACTCTGACCAAGATCTTCATAGAACTTCAAAACCACAAAGACACCGAGTTGCGCTATTGAACTGTGCTATGAACATTTCAGAAATTTAATTTATTTGAGTGTAATTTTTTTTTTTTTTTTTTACAAAAATTGTTCAGGTGGAAAATTATTTAATATCTATGTCTAATATCAATATCATTATGACCCTTTGCGAAATTTTCTTTCTTCTGGAACAAACACACGTTAAAAGCCATTCAAAAGCCAAGAATGCATGAAACATCTCTTTATTTAAGACAACCGGTTTCAACAGTCTTTACTGTCATCTTCATGTCTTAAACATCTTTTTGTTGTAAAACATTTTCATTTTACGCTGAACCTCACGCAACAAAAAGATGTTTAAGACTTGAAGATGACAGCGAAGATTTTTGAAACTGGTTGTCTTAAATAAAGAAATATATTATGCGATCTTGGCTTTTGATTGGCTTTTAAGAATTAGAACAGATAGCCCTTCAACGCTCTTAGATGAGAAAATTCAATAAACATATGTCTTCTACTTTTGTTCTTAGTTTTATTTATGTCTCTCGAGCAAAATTCCAACTTTTAAAAAGATTCAACAGTCGAATACGTAATTTAAATTTCTCGTTAAAATGTTCGTTTTCTTCAAATAGTTTTTTCTTTTATACAGAAACTGAAAATCTATGTTGCGTAAACAAAGGAACTCTCATTACTTATTTGCTATTTCCCGTTTTATTAAGTTCCGTATTTAGGTAGCGACTTCAAAAAGTAAGTTACACATATTGACCCAAACCGAGATCATTGTGCAGCGAGAGTAGCACGTTATGAGAGAGTCCATTTTTCGGACTTCCTGCTGACGCAGTTCTGTTGCAGTAAGGATAAGGTGCCGGCCGGAGTGGACGAGCGGTTCTAGGCGCTTCAGTCTGGAACCGCGCGACCACTACGGTCGCAGGTTCGAATCCTGCCTCGGGCATGGATGTGTCTCATGTCATTAGGTTAGTTAGGTTTAAGTAGTTCTAAGTTCTAGGGGACTGATGACTTCAGATGTTAAGTCCCATAGTGCTCAGAGCCATTTGAACCATTTTTTGAAGGATAAGGTGCGTCACAGGCTGCAAATGAAATTATGTAACAACTGGAAACGTACTCCAAAGCTGAAGCACGCGGAACAGTACGATTCTCGTGAGCAAACCATCTGAATTGTACACAGATTTTCCATTAAATTCTGGCTGCATGTACACCATCCGCAATGTCACGTCCAGCCGCAGTGCAATAGTACCAACAATTTCACCAGGCGGACAGAGACGTGGGTAATACTCATATGGAAGTCCAGGTCCTGCACCTCGCGATTTACATCTTTTCGGAAAACTGAAAGAACGTCTGGGTGAAAGAGACTTCCCATTGATGAGGACGTTCACACAACGGTTCTTGAATGGCTATCGCAGCGGAATAGAACGATTGCTGAACGTACCGTCCGTTATTTACAGAGCCATTATTGCTATGTAGAAAATTTATAACTTATTTGAAATCCCCTGGTAAAAGATGGTGTATAAATTCTGTCATGTGCTTTAAAAGCTATTACTTCACAATATAACAGCGCATAACAACGCCAGACTTCCTAAAAGGTAAACGTCTGCAAATATGGAGCACTTCACTAACCCTTAGTTTCGTATCATTCATTAATTCATAGCTGAGACAGTTACATTTCAAGGCTGCCTACCAACTCACTGATGTGCCCTTCTGAAAGGGCTTTACAGTGTGCTAAAACTTTCTAGGTGGTGGATACAAGTTGCACTGGCCACAGCTGACGAAGTTATGTGGACTTAGAGATCTCGTGAGTACGTGGCAAATGTCAACGTTTCTCTTTATTTTCAACACTTTTCTACGGATGTTCCCATTCAGCTAGCCGTCCATCAAGAGTTATTTTAGGTGCACTTACGAGGGGTGTTTGAAAAGTCCGTGCAATAATAAAAAGTACTTACGTGTTTGGGGTAACCTTTTTTTATTTTTTGACATTGTCTCCTTTTAGACTTAAACTCTTCGTACAATGCCGCTCTAACTTGTTGATCCCTTCCGGATAATAGAAATTTTCGAAGTCTGCAAAATAGCTAACAGTTGCTGCAATCACCTCCTCGTTTGAATAAAATCTTTTTCCCGCCAGCCATTTCTTCAAATTGGGGAACAAATAGTAGTCCAAAGGAGCCAAGTCTGGAGAATAGAGGAGGATGTGAAGCGAGTTGGAATCCTTTTTCCATTAATTTTGCGACCACGACTGCTGAGGTGTGTGCTGGTGCAGTGTCGTGATGGGAAAGGACTTTTTTGCGGTCCAATCGCCGGCGTTTTTCTTGCAGCTCGGTTTTCAAAAGGTCCAATAACGATGAATAATATGCACCTGTAATAGTTTTACCTTTTTCCAGATAGTCGATGAGGATTATCCCTTGCGAATCCTAAAAGAGAGTCGCCATAACCTTTCCGGCCGAACACATGGTCTTCGCCTTTTTTGATGCAGGTTCTCACTTGGTAACCCATTGTTTAGATTGTTGTTTCGTCTCAGGATTATAGTTATGTATCCATGTTTCATCCACAGTGACGAAACGACGCCTGAAGTCCTGCAGATTCTTCCTGAACAGCTGCACCCAGTCCTTGCAACACTTCACACGCTTCCGTCTTTTGGTCAAGCGTGAGCAATCGCGGAACCTATCTTGCGGGACAGCTTTCTCATGTCCAAATGCAATATATTATGTACCCTTTCATTCTAGATGCCCACAGCGCTAGCAATCTCATGCATCTTAATTAACTCTTCTGTCATCCATCATCATATCTTGGATTTTATCAATGATTTCTGGAGTCGTAACCTCCACAGGGCGTCCAGAACGTTCAGCATCACTTGTGCCCATATGACCACTCCGAAAATTTTGAAACCACTTATAAATCGTTCTAATCGAAGGTGCAGAGTCACCGTAATGTTTATCAAGCTCCTCTTTAGTCTCCTGAGGCGTTTTGCCTTTCATAACGTAATGTTTAATCACCACACGAAATTCTTTTTCGTCCATTTTTTGACAATCACTCGACTTCCTTGATTCACACGAATGCCGAACACAAAGAAATAGACCATTATGGCTGAAACTTGGTGTGTGTTCTTTCCAAAGGTACTACTAACTAAACATGACCTCGATACGCGCCGGTGGTGCCATCTTTCGGACTTTGCACGGACTTTTCAAACGCCCCTCATACCTTCTGAACAGTAAATGAAAACATGATATTCTTCAGAAGCGTCCTCATTCTGAGCTGGTAGTTGCGTGTTAGATGCGCGCAATGCTATACTTCTAGGAGTTCTGCATGTTGCAATTACGACGCGGTATGAAGCTAGCAAGAG
Source organism: Schistocerca americana (assembly GCF_021461395.2). Lineage (NCBI taxonomy): Eukaryota > Metazoa > Arthropoda > Insecta > Orthoptera > Acrididae > Schistocerca > Schistocerca americana. Next base: position 513,755,704 of record NC_060120.1, on the reverse strand, counting down.
GTTATTACCGGACACGCAGCGGACATAGCGACACTTCCCAGCAGACAGCGCCGTGGGTGGCAAAGAAACACTATCTTTTCAAGGAGGCAGCTACCTTCTGACCTTCGACCTAAGAATCTTACTTTTATGGCCAAACCTAAGGCATTAATTTCCTTCTTAGACACGCAAGGTATTAAGTTCCTAGGCTCGCGGAACAGATTGGTATGATGTCGAAAAAATTACGAGTGAAGTAATGGTAAAAATCAGTGCTACTAAATCGTTGCAGAATTAGTATTTGTTATCTTAATGGGGTAAATATTTCTGTTATAATTGTCATACACGGGGACTGAAGATGACATAACTGGAAAATTTATCGCTTGGTTGTAGAAAAGAAATTTAGACGCGTGGAAAGTCTATTGTTTCTAAACGCGTCTCACATATACACATATCAAAAAAAGTTTTGCATCAACGCGGTTCCCAAAACTCCTGAAGGTAGACGTTGACTGTGGACATTGTATCACAGACACAGTCCCTTTGACTGTTCAGAGACGTCACTAAACCCGCCGAAAGCTGTAAACTACCACGCATGGGCAGCAACCTATTAGACAGAGGGGGTCCGACAGAAGTTCAGTTCCAATCATTCCACCAGGAAGGAGGTACACGGCTCGTGTTGTCTGTAGTTCAGCCATGCCTAGACGGTCAATACGGCGGTTCGACAGCACCCGCATTGTTACTTTGTGCTAGGAAGAGATCTCAACAAGGGAAGCGTCCAGGCGTCTCAGAGTGAACCAAAGCTATGATGTTCGGACATGGAGGAGATACAAAGAGACAGCAACTGTCCATGACATGCCTCGCTCAGGCCACTCAAGGGTACTGCTGCAGTGGATGACCGCTACCTACGGATTGTGGCTCGGAGGAACACTGACAGCAGCGCCACTATGTTGAATAATGCTTTTCGTGCAGCCACAGGATGTCGTGTTACGACTCAAACTGTGCACAAAACGCTGTATGATGCGCAGTTTCACACCCTACGTCCAAGGCGAGGTCCATCGTGTGTACGTGCCTCCGCTACCAGCAGACCTCGCTGAATTAAGAAACCGGATTGAAGCAACTGTTGCTACAATCACTGAAGACACACGTATCAGCGTTTGGGAAGAACTCGGCTATAGACTTGATGTGTGCCGTGTGACAAATGGTGCTCACATTGAACAATTATTAGGTTCTTGGTAAAACTGTTTCAGTTGCTCTTTCATTTGGCGTATCATTTGTAACTGTAAGTTTAATATAATAAATATTATAAAGCGTCAAAACCCTGATGTTCATTTATAAACACCAGGCATTTAAAGTATTTCACACGTATTTGCACAAGTATTTCAGCTGCTTCTCTACTGAATTTCGTCCTGCTGTATTATTTTCACGTTGAGCACCTATTCACGACGTCATATCTCCAGGACAACGACATAATTTTGTAGGTACATACAGTGGTATATTTGACTACTGTCTGAGAAATGTGTTGCGAACTGAGTTAGTAGCAAAGAAATAATAAATGTAAACTTAATGCATGATGTGTGAGTCTTTCATGCATCTCAGTATTTGACGTCGTATGTCCTGCACTGTGTGTCGTACAATGATATAATTTTGCATTTACATTCAGTAATAAATCTGGCTACTGCCTGAAAAAAGCTTAGAAAATACAGACAGTACTTAAAAAAGTAATAAATTAAAAGTCTTGCTTCGTGCAGCAGAACAACGAAATGTAGCAAGCAATATACTTCTTTCCAATCACTTTGTTATCACCGAGAAAAAGTTTCTTAAAGGGTTTAAACTGTGGATAATGTTTGTTGCAACTCACTAAGTACTCTCATTCTCAAATACTGGATTTGTAAAGTGTAGGTATTCGCACGTCGTGGGCTACATTGCTGTTTCACCCCCACTCCCACCCCTTTGATGGGTAGGTGGTTATTATTCCTCGGCGATTCTTTCCAGACAGTAAGTGATATGTGTACCTAATTTGATTGAAATCGGTCCGGTAGTTTGGAAAGAGATGTGGAACATACATACATACACACATACTTACACCATTTTTTTTAATATGAATGGGTTTGAATTGCGAATTTACTTCAGAAGAAATACAAGCTTTTAAATTGTTATAAGGAATGTGAGGCGGCAAGCCTAGATACATGATTAGTCTGTGGATCTTCTAAGATAGTGAGGACGTTAAAACTCATCCTCAAAGAGAAGTTGTGATGATCTCGAGGATTATCAGTTCATAACAAAAAAGAAGGCAGCATATTATTCAGCGGTGTTGCTGTAAGGAAGATTTTACAAGAGGGTGCTGAAAAGTAATGCCTCCGAATTTTTTATGTGGAAGCTCGGAAAACTTTGCAAACAAGATGAACGCTGTTAAAATTCTACATCTTTATTCTTCATGTCCGCATATTTGCAGCCCACTGCCACTAGAGGGCTCCGAATTGTAGCGTGTAAAATGGTGGTGTGTAACGTAACTACGTAGGTGCGTGAGTTCGTCCACTCATGCAGCACCCACTCCTTCAGCATGATAATGCCAGACCACACACGAGTGCAGCGACATTTACAACAATCGAATGCATTGGATTCATTCTCATCGATCTTCCTCCATCCAGTTCTGACTTTGCCGGAAACGGTTTCCGTATGTTTCCAGAACTTGAATAACACCTTCGAGGACTTCCCTTTGATAGTGATGAAGAGGTGCAAGCAGAAGTGAGGTTGTGGCTCAGTCAACAAACTCAAACATTCTCAGTGACGGTATCAACGAACTGGTCTCTCGTTGGGAGAGATGTGTTCTGCACCAGCGTGTTGACAAATAATTACGTAGGCATGAAGAATGAAGATAAAAAATATTAATAACGTCTTTTTTATTTAAAAAGCTTGAAGAGATTGCACATAAATATTCGTAGGCATTGCTTTTCAGCACACTCTCGTGGAAGAAATTATGGAAATATTATAAAATGTGGTATTGATACCCTGAAGTCAGAATCTATGGTAGATACCTACTAGACATCTGAAGTAGGCTTCTACAGTCATTAAAAAAAAAAACAATGTACTGATTCGGAACATATTTACAAAGAGCACTCTACGACATTGCCCCCTGCAATGGCCCCTTGCCTAGCTTGCAGTTATCGTGATCTTTCGCCCAGCACACAGACCCAAGCGACTGCCAAAAAGCGCAGGTGATCCAGCATATAAGAAAGGTAAAAGAACGGACCAGCAAAACTACAGAGCAATATCTCTAACTTCTATTTGTTGCAGAATCCTTGAACACATTCTCAGTTAGAATACAATTAACTTTCTTGAAGTTGAGAAGCTCATGTAAACGAATCAGCGTGGTTTTAGAAAGCATCGCTTGTGCGAAACTCATCTTGTCCTCTTCTCACGAGATATACTGAGAACTATGGATGAAGGGCAGCCGGCCGAAGTGGCCGTGCGGTTAAAGGCGCTGCAGTCTGGAACCGCAAGACCGCTACGGTCGCAGGTTCGAATCCTGCCTCGGTTATGGATGTTTGTAATGTCCTTAGGTTATTTAGGTTTAACTAGTTCTAAGTTCTAGGGGACTAATGACCTCAGCAGTTGAGTCCCATAGTGCTCAGAGCCATTTGAACTATTTGATGAAGGGCAACAGACTGATTTCATATTCCTGGTTTTCCGGAAAGCATTTGACACGGCACCCCATTGCAGGCTATTAACGAACGAACGAGAATATCGATTAAGTTCACAGATATGTGAGTGGCTCGAAGACTTCTTAAATAATAGAAACCAGTATGTTCTCCTCGACGGCGACTGTTCATCAGAGACAAGGGTATCGTCAGGAGTGCCCCAGGGAATTGTGATAGGACCTCTGTTGTTCTCTACGCACATAAATGATTTAGCGGAGAGGGTGGGCAGCAGTCTGCGGTTTTTTGCTGATACCGTGATGAACGGCAAGGTGTCGAAGTTGACTGACTATAGGAAGCTACAAGACGACTCAGACAAAATTTCCAGTTGGTGTGATGAATGGCAGTTAGCACTAAACGCCGGCCGGTGTGGCCGAACGGTTCGAGGCTCTTCAGTCTGGAACCGCGCGACCGCTACGGTCGCAGGTTCGAATCCTGCCTCAGGCATGATGGATGTGTATGATGTCCTTAGGTCAGTTAGGTTTAAGTAGTTCTAAGTTCTAAGGAACTGATGACCTCAGATGTTAAGTCCCATAGTGCTCAGAGCCATTTGAACCATTTTTAGCACTAAATGTGGAAAAATGTAAGTTAATTGGTATGAGTAGGAAGATCAAACCTATAATGTTCGGATACAGTATTAGTAGTGCCCAACTTGACTCAGTCAAGTCGATGAAATATCTGGGCGCCACGGGGCAAAGCGATATGAGGTGGAACGAATATGTGATAACTGTAGTAGGAAGGGCGAATGGTCGACTTTATTGGGAGAGTTTTAGGAAAGAGTATTTCATGTGTAAAGGAGAACGCGTATAGGACGCTGGTGCGACCTATTCTTGAGTACTGCTCCGGTGCCTGGGATCCGTGTCAGGTCGGATTGAAGGAAGACATCGAAGCATTTCAGAAGAGGGCTGCTAGATTTGTTACCGGCAGATTCGAACAAAACATAAGTGTTACGGAAAAGCTTCGGGAACTCGAATTGGAATCCTCGGAGGGAAGGCGGCGTTCCTCTTGGGAAACGCTATTGAGAAAATTTAGAGAACCGGCATTTGAAGCTGACTGCTTAACTATTCTACTGCCGCCAACATACAGCGCGCGTAAAGACCACGAAGATGAGATACGAGAAACTATGGCTCATACGTATACGTCTGTGCTCCCGTACAGGCAGTCGTTTTTTCCCTCGCTCTATTTGCGAGTGGAATAGTAGGGGAAATGACAAGTAGTGGTGGAGGGTATCCTCCGCTGCGCACGTTACTGTGGCTTGCGGAGTTCCCATGCAGACTCAGATCTAGATATGTGATGTAGGTAGGTGATTTTCTTTTTTATTCATTGTTTTTTCGATTTCCGATAGTAAGCTAAGTTGATTGAATCTGGATCACAGTTCTGCCGTTGTGTTATAAGGATTGCAACGTTCAAAAAATCACATATTTATTAATCAATTACGTGAGAAAAAATAAGTTATGAAGTAAAACCGAATACACAAACATCAAAAAAAAATTTCCATCACCTCGGTTCCGAGAGTTCCAGAACCTGTACAGAAAATTGGAACAGAGATCAACATAAACATCATTTCCGCCCTTTTTATTGCTCATGAACACCACACATTGCATGTTGTACCACCATACAGCGACGCCTTCAGAGGTGGTGGTCCAGATTGCTGTACATACCGGTACCTCTAATACCCAGTAACACGTCCTCTTGCTTTGATGGACGCCTGTATTCGTCGTGGCATACTATCCACAAGTTCATCAAGGCACTGTTGGTCCAGATTGTCTCACTCCTGAGCGGCAATTCGGCGCAAATCCCTCAGAGTAGTTGGTGGGTCACATCGTCCACAAACAGCCCTTTTCAGTCTGTTCCAGGCATGCTCGATAGGGTTGATGTCTGGAGAACATGCTGGCCACTCTAGTCGAGCGATGTCGTTATCCTGGAGGAAGTCATTCACAAGATGTGCACTATGGAGGCGCGAATTGTCGTCCACGAAGACGAATACCTCGCCAATATGCTCCCCATATGGTTGCACCATCGGTCGGAAAATGACATTCACGTATCGTACAGCCGTTACGGCGCCTTCCATGACCACCAGCAGCGTACGTCGGCCGCACATAATGCCACTCCAAAACATCAGGGAACCTCCATCTTGCTGCACTCGTTGGACAGTGTGCCTAAGGCGTTCAACCTGACCGGGTTGACTCCAAACACGTCTCCAACGATTGTGTGGTTGAAGACATATGCGACACTCATTGATGAAGAGAACGTGATGCCAATCCTAAGCGGTCCATTTACCTTGTTCTTGGGCCCATCTGTACCGCGCTGCATAGTGTCGTGGTTGCAAAGATGGACCTCGCCATGGACATTGGGATTGAAGTTGCGCATCATGCAGCCTGTTGCGCACAGTTGGAGTCGTAACACGACGTCGTGGCTGCAGGAAAAGCACTATTCAACACGGTGGCGTTGCTGTCAGGGTTCCTCCGAGCCATAATCCGTAGGTAGCGGTCATCCTTTGGGCGGCCTGAGCGAGGCATGTCATCGACAGTTCCTGTCTCTATGTATCTGCTCCATGTTCGAACAACATCGCATTGGTTCACTCCGAGACCCCTGGACACTTCCCTTGTTGAGATCCCTTCCTGGCAAAAAGTAACAATGCGGACACGGTCGAACCGCAGTATTGACCGTCTAGGCATTGGTGAACTACAGACAACTCGAGCCGTGTACCTTCTTCCTGGTGGAATGATTGGAACTGAACGGCTGTCGGACCCCCCTCTGCCTAATAGGTTGCTGCTAATGCGTGGTAGTTTATAGCTTTCGGCGGGTTTAGTGACGTCTCTGAACAGTCAAAGAGACCGTGTCTTTGATACAATATCCACAGCCAACGTTTATCTTCAGGAATTCTAGGAACTGGGGTGATGCAAAACTTTTCTTGATATGTGTATAATGTAGACAGCTGACGTTACAAAGAGATGACACTGAGGTAAAATTTCAGAAGATGCATACACGATGAACCGATAAATGTGGCACTGGCGGGGAACAAACTGAAAGAAGTAATCCTAACGCCGGCGAGTTATTGAACCGCAATCGTGCTGTATTTGAATGGAAGAGTGGGGGCTCAGAGGTGAGGCGGTGATTGTGTAGTTGTCCGAATATGATTTTATCAGTTACAGGGGCAGGTTTCTTGTTGGGAAGCATAAGGTGATTTACATTACATCGCGAAGGACGGACAAAACGGAAGAGCATGGAAAGTGAGATGTGAGTGTAATAGCGCTGCAGGATACCTCGACCGGTGATTGCAAAGTAGGACATGGAGTGTTGGCAATTACGGTTTATATTTAATGAATCATCTACGAAGATCTGCAAAAATAGTAGGAGAAGTCAGAAATTGACAAGTCGTTACATAGTGCAAACTCAGACAACAAAGGTCTCAGAGGGTAAAGAGTGTTTAGACCAGACGAAACTATAACTGTCTGGGTGTCCTTTGGTCTGCGAGATCGCTACAACATACGAAATATTTATTCACTTTATTACATGAATGATAAAAAAGTTTACTAAATTTGATATAGTCCTTCGCCATGAGAGTGCTTGATAATGTACAGTCCGCAGCTCGTAGTCGTGCGGTAGCGTTCTCGCTTCCCGCTCCCGGGTTCCCGGGATCGATTCCCGGCGGGGTCAGGGATTTTCTCTGCCTCGTGATGACTGGGTGTTGTGTGATGTCCTTAGGTTAGTTAGGTTTAAGTAGTTCTAAGATCTAGGGGACTGATGACCATAGATGTTAAGTCCCATAGGTCTCAGAGCCATTTGAACCATTTTTGATAATGTACAACTGTCATTGACTATTAAAGGATCACTCTTTGCACTAATTAAAAAAAAGTCCTCTTGAAGCATAAAGTTAAACATTTGTAAAAGTACATTTCCAACTAAGCCTTGAATAACTCTTTACTCCTACCCGATGATGTTGACCGTTCAGCTGAGGCCACGAACAGGGCAAAGCACTTCCATCCTTGGCTGTATTTTGGCCTCTGTGTGAGGGCGCTGCTGTGCTGAGTGGCCGTGTCTTCTTTAGCCTCTTCCAGTCATCGTTGCGGATTGCAGCGAGACATCGCTAGTGTCTGCTGTATCGATGTGCACTGCCGACTTCGGTGTGGTGCCTTGATCTTTGGACAATACCACAAACAGAATGGCTGTTTCTATAAGATTTCAAAGGATGTATGAAATTATGGAGGCGCAGAAGTGTGGCTAACGGTAGAGGGGACATCAAATGCGGCCGTTAAGTAGTTTTGGTCACATTCATGTGTTTGTTGAATGGCTTAAAGATAGGCTATCAAGGTTAGTCCTGAACACTGTGCTCTGTTAATGACGTGGACGAAGAACTGTAAACCTGTACAACTGCCGAGTGACTGGGCCGTTCTCAAACACCGTTGACAACTCCAGCATCATGTTCATACTTATTTAGAAGCGAACCATTTTCAATTTAATTAATCTAAAAGAAATACCAGTAAACACCACAAACTGCTGGAGAGCATTACAGATGTGATATTTTATAATGTAACGAGGGTTTCATGGTAGATTCGAAGATGGTATTTTGATTGTAGGTCTGTATGTAATGGTACATAAGATGCTTCGTTGCGTCTTCTTGCGAGATGTAGTGTTCCTTGCTAATGTATAACGTCATGACGTGTTGTTTGGCACAAGAGGAGGGGTTGTTCATACTCCCTTTGTTAGAAAAGTTTAGTGTCAGATTTGTTTTTTAAAAATTAGAAATTTGCACTTACAAAGTAATGATCCTAGCTCCTCTCGAAGTATTCCCTTGGCTATATACAGTTGCCAACTGGAGGTGTTGGAAGTAAGCAGGGAAATTTTTAACTGCGATGCCTGTAAGCTCATTTGTCAGAGCCAGATGGCTGTCTGTGATGTCTTAACTGTCGCAAACGTTTCAAGACTTTGATGTAAAGGGTTTGGTTCACTGTTTGATTTGGAGAAACATACTCATGGTGAACTAATCCTTTACTGTCAACGAATGCGATCAACATTGTCTTCGTCAGGAGATGGGTAGCTTGACACTTCCCGAAACGTCGCCATGTATCTACGCTACCACCTGGCTCGATACCCGAGAAACCTTCTTCAACAGCTTACGCCGGGAAAGCCTATAGCTACATAAATATTGTCTATGTCGGCTTTTCATTCGCAGAAACAAGAAAAAATCGTAAGGCGAGAGGTCGGGCGAATATGGCGGATGTGGGATGGCAATAGCGGATGTCTGGACAGATACTCGGTAACAGATAAAGCAGTTTGGGGTCTTGCGTTATCATGCAATAGAAACCACTTCTGAGAATGCCTCAAATTATGGCGGCAACGTCGAATTACCCGTCGCCAACGAACAGACTTCGATGTAACGAGTTTGGTTCACTGTTTGAGCTGGAGACACATACTCATAGTGAATTAATCCTTCACTGTCAACAAAAGCGATCACGATTGTCTTTGTTCTGTAAGACTGTTGTTCAACTTTTGATCGGCCTGCTACGTCTCACGGAGCATCACGTACTCCTCAACGGGATCTGTGACCGCAGAATTCTCCAGTGGCAGTTCTCGGCTGTATCTGACGCGCAGATCACACAGTTTCTTTACGAAAATTGACGCACATCAAACAGGAGTGTTAACTCTGTCAGCGATTGTCGAGGTAGAGTGGAGAAAATCTCATAGAAGATTCTCGTCTCGTCGATAACTCGAATAGCGAATTGTTAGTAGAGAAACACTGCATATGCTGTACAACGATCTGACATAAATACTAGTAGAAGTTGTCGTTAACTAAATTGAATCATCACGTCATTTCTAGTTTTAAACTGAATATACACTACTGGCCATTAAAATTGCTACACCAAAAAGAAATGCAGATGATAAACGGGTATTCATTGGACAAGTATATTATACTAGAACTAACATATGATTACATTTTCACGCAATTTGGGTGCATAGATCCTGAGAAATCAGTACCCAGAACAACCACCTCTGGCCATAATAACGGCCTTGATACGCCTGGGCTTTGAGTCAAACATTGCTTGGATGGCGTGTACAGGTACAGCTGCCCATGCAGCTTCAACACGATACCACAGTTCATCAAGAGCAGTGACTGGCGTATTGTGACAAGCCAAGTTGCTCGGACACCATTGACCAGACTTTTTCAATTGGTGAGAGATCTGGAGAATGTGCTGGCCAGGTCAGCAGTCGAACATTTTCTGTATCCAGAAAGGCCCGCAGAGGACCTGCAACATGTGGTCGTGCATTATCCTGCTGAAATGTAGGGTTTCGCTGGGATCGAATGAAGGGTAGAGCTACGGGTCGTAACATATCTGAAATGTAACGTCCATTGTTGAAAGTGCCGTCAATGCGAACAAGAGGTGACCGAGACGTGTAACCAGTGGCACCCCATACCATCACGCCTGGTGATACGCCAGTATGGCGATGACGAATACACGCTTCCAATGTGCGTTCACCGCGATGTCGTCAAAAACAGATGTGACCATCATGATGCTGTAACCAGAACCTGGATTCATTCGAAAAAAAAATGACGTTTTGCCATTCGTGCACCCAGGTTCGTCGTTGAGTACACCATCGCAGGCGCTCCTGTCCGTGATGCAGCGTCAAGGGTAACCGCAGCCATGGTCTCCGAGCTGATAGTCCACGCTGCTGTAAATGTCATCGAAATGTTCGTGCAGATGGTTGTTGTCTTACAAACGTCCCCATCTGTTGACTCAGGGATCGAGACGTGGCTGCGCGAACCGTTACAGCCATGCGGATAAGATGCCTGTCATCTCGATTCCTAGTGATACGAGGCCGTTGGGATCCAGCACGGCGTTCCGTATTACCCTCCTGAATCCAACGATTCCATATCTGCTAACAGTCATAGGATCTCGACCAACGCGAGCAGCAATGTCGCGATACGATAAACCGCTATCGCGATAGACTACAATCTGACCTTTATCAAAGTCGGAAACGTGATGGTACGCATTTCTCCTCCTTACACGAGGCATCACAACAACGTTTCACCAGGTAACGCCGGTCAACTGCTGTTTGTGTATGAGAAATCGGTTAGAAACTTTCCTTATGTCAGCACGTTGTAGGTGTCGCCACCGGCGCCAACCTTGTGTGAATGCTCTGAAAAGCTGATCATTTGCATATCACAGCGTCTCCTTCCTGTTGGTTAAATTTCGTGTCTGTAGCACGTCATCTTCGTGGTGTAGCAATTTTAATGGCCAGTAGTGTATTTAAAGTGTAGCATACAATGTCAGTTTATGCATTCATAATGTCCATATTCTCGATGTTGTATTGACTACCATCATTCTGAAGTACTGTACTTTATCACATAGGTTTCAAGATCGGTATTCGTTTCGTAATTTCCTTCGAATGGAAGAGAAGATTTTTTTCGAAGCTGGTAACCATTATTGAAAAATGTATTTACCTGCAGGAAACAAACATAATGCACTAGATAAAGTCAAGAGATAGGAGTACATATTTCCATAACAGCAAAGACTTCCAGTGTGTAACTTGAGTTTACTTTGTGAATAGCTGGCAGTCACGATAAGATTCATGGCCTCTGGGGAAACATTCAGGTCTTTAGCCTGTGCAACAAGAATTGTAGAAGAAACATTATCTGTACTTAATAACATAGATTACTGCAAATAATATTTCTGTTAAATCAAGAAGGAAGACCTAGAATATTTTAGAAAACAAAAGCTGAAGAAAAAAGTGAAAGTCGCTGTATGCAACCAGCTACCATTCTCACTGTAGCTGACGGCGCTATCAACTACGCTCTGGCCTCGACATAACAACTGAGCCCCATTTGTGTGTTGTGCATTGTGTAACGGCTACATTTACAAACGTCATTTCTTGACGTTTAACTATGACAAATTCTAACCAAAACGACGCGATTTTGATACCTGATCATTGTGTCGTAGCACTGAAACGGTATATACTTCCAACAATTACATTGCATGGACCATGCGAAACGAAGACATTATTGTGAGTGGTTTCAGCGATTTGTTAACCGATGTGGAGTCGGTCTTTTAGGTCGCAAATTGATTCCCAAAATTCACGAATTTAGTATCAGAAAATCACCACGTGTTAAGAGAAACATCCTTGCATTCAGAGAAAATAGGAGTGTGGGTTGCCATAACGTGAGAGCGAATTATGGGCTCCATCTCTTTACTGTCATTTCCAATGTCTATTGTTCCTAGATAATTTACGTATTTATTGTCCTGCTGGATAAAAATGAGAGCAATCATTCATTTCTCCGACAAGAGCGCGCACGGAGGCTTTCAGACAGTCGTTCTTCCCGCGAACCATACGCGACTGGAACAGGAAAGGGAGGTAATGACAGTGGCACGTAAAGTGCCCTCCGCCACACACCGTTGGGTGGCTTGCGGAGTATCAATGTAGATGTAGATGTAGATGTACTACTTGTATGGCACACTTATAGGTGAAATCTTCGGAGACAGAGTAATTATGAAAGGTCCCTGGCCCCAAGCTCATCGGAAGCGACATTTTCACTGTACGTGTAGATAGCCTTCTCAATATCAGAACCCTTTAGAAATCCGAACTGCGTCTTTGACAGTAAGTTATTCGTGATAAGATGGTTATAAAGCCGAATGTATATTACCTTTTCTAAAAATTTTGAGAATGCTGGCAGACGTGAAATTGGATGGAAATTTGACGCCATTTCTTTATCTCCCTTCTTAAACAGTGGCTTAACTTCAGCGTATTTCAACCATTCAGGAAATATTCCACTGATAAACGACTGGTTACACAGATAGCTTAATGTGTTGCTTAACTCAGAACCACATTCTTTACTTAACATTGTTGATATTTCATCATACCCACTAGATGTTTTTGATTTTAAAGATTTTATGATGCACATTACTTCTGCTGAGGTAGTGAGAGTGAAATTCATATTATGGAAGTTACTTTAAATGTCTGGTCTGAGGTACCCCATGGAAGCATCTACAGAACCTGACAACCCCATCTTTCCAGTAACAGTTATAAAGTGTTTGTTAAAAAGTTCTGCAACACTATACACATGTCACCAATGTATCATTTAATCTTAATGCTATTTGTCTCTCTTCATGTCAGGTTCTACCGATCTCCTTCTTCACTATACCCCATATTGTCTTAATTTGTGTTATCTGATATGACTATCTTTTCCTTGTAACATATTTGCTTTGACGTCAGTATTACAGTCTTTAATATTTTTCAGTATTTCTTGTAATGTGCTATAGCATCAACATCAGAACTGTTTCGGATTGACAGATAGTTTTCTTTTTGTTTTACAAGATACCTCTATTCCTTTAGTAATCCATGGTTTCTTTGTGGACTTTGCTCAAACCTTGATTAGTTTTGGGGGAAAAATATTGTTCAGATAAGGTAAGCACATTATTAGCAAAAGTGTTATATTTTTCATTCATGCCATGAGCACTGTAAACATCACTCCAGTAAATGTCTCTGAGGAGTGTCCTAAAACAATCAATTTTTGGCTTCTTGATTACCCTCTTGAGTTCAGATTTAAGTGTTTTATATCCTGTTCAGTATTAATGTTTAACAGAAGGAACTCCATGTCATGGCCTGAGAGACCAATGACTATTCGTTTTGTAGTATAATTTTGTTCATTGGAGTCTTCTACAAAGATATTATCAATGGCTGCTTGTGAGCAATTGGCTACACTAGTTGGGAACTTTACAGTAGGAATTAAGTTGAATGATAGTGTTACTAACTCAAATAAATTCTTATCGGGAGAGTCTTTAAGGAAATCTACAATGAAGTCATCAGCAACCATTGTTTCTTTGTTTTGGTTGTTAAATGGGCCAGTACAGCTTCAAGGTGGTTTATGAACAGATTGAAGTTATTTGCAAGTGCTCGATATACGCTTAATATTATGAATGATTTTTTGTGAAATTCTACTTCTGTTGTACGTGTTTCCATATGCTGTTCTAGGCAAAATTTATGAATGTCTATGTTCTTAAATTTATGACAGTGCCTGATGAATGCGGCAACTCTTCCTTTCTCCATTTCTGCTCTACAAAAGTGAGATGCCAACATAAATGCTGTAACACTTAAAAGTTCTATACCAGTGGTCACATGATGTTCAGAGAGACAGATCAGCCTGTACTCTTGACAGTTCTCGTAATTCCGATGGAAATTAGATAAATTAGCACTCGAAATGAAACCAAGTAACGAACAAACAAGAGTGGAGTATCAGTAACAAGCCAGTGCGAAACTTTCCGCGGCCGTGTTACCGTGTAACTTACGTGTGTTGCAGGATGAATTCTTCCCTTCGTAATCCCCGACAGCGTGCGTTTTCAATTATCGAGAGATCGCCACTCGTGGCGGCTGTTGCACGGTGGCTGTGGAAGCGGCTTACAAGGCCCTTGCCGCGTTACACGGCGCCGCCACGCTTCTGAAATTAAGAGTGGCGGTGCGCGGGCGTATCGCATAAGAGAACAGGTTCCCCGCTGCCCGAGGAATGCCGCCACATTAGCGCAGCCTCATTACATGCCACACCGGCGCCGAACCACTCGTAATGGCCGTTTTATCAGACACGCACAGCACAAAAGTAGAGTTCATACTGGTCGCTCGGATTTACAGGCAACTCGATACATTTCATCTTGAACCACCGTGTGCTGCTTATCTTCGAAACTGCGTGACCACCTTCTGTTAAACCAGTCAAATTACTTACGTATTACGCACTAGCTGACAGAAAACCATGAAGCACACAGAAGACAAGGTCGGGTGTCAATCCAACTCCCTCCACGTACGCACCTTCGGCTGCTATGTAGATGACTACAGTTGCAATGTTCTGTGACAAATAAACGGCCAACAGAGTACATTAGTGTTGTACGTGTTCATTTTTGTTACCAGACCTGGTAGGGTAACCAAGAAGCGTGAACAACATCAGATATTAAGCGATCACTGTGAAAGACACAGCGACTCTGCACATCGTGTGAGACAACCTTATCAGAACCTGACGCTGCTGGAAACAGATCTCACTGTGGGGCTCAATTTGGCCGGCTAGTAGAATCGAGCAATATCCAGATTTGTGGGGCATTCGAATGTAACAGCAGCCCGATGTTGGACTGTATGGAAAAGTGAGGGCAGGCATATTACTGCTCGAGCGTTTGGGATCCCCATCAGGTCGGATTGAGGGAGGACGTAGAATCAATTCAGAGGCGGGCTGCTAGATTTGTTACTGGTAGGTTTGATCATCACGCGAGTGTTACAGAAATGCTTCAGGAACTCGGGTGGGAGTCTCTAGAGGAAAGGAGGCGTAATTTTCGTGAATCGCTACTGAGGAAATTTAGAGAACCAGCATTTGAGGCTGACTGAAGTACAATTTCACTGCCGCCAATTTACATTTCGCGGAAAGATTAGGGCTCGTACAGAGGCATATAGGCAGTCATTTTTCCCCCGTTCTGTTTGGAAGTGGAACAGGGAGAGAAGATACTAGTTGTGATACGAGGTACCCTCCACCACGCACCGTATGGTGGATTGCGGAGTGTTTATGTAGATGTAGATGTAAATATTCATGTCTTGTCCGAAAATTACCTTGAGCAGAATAGCTAGAGAACCAGTTCGAGAGGGTAACGTCTTAGACCTCCTGACAACAAGCAGACCTGAACTTATCGAATCAATTAACGTAGAGGAAGGTGTCAGTGATCATAAGGCTGTGACAGCATCTATGACGACGGGTCCTACACGGAATGTTAAGAAAGCTAGGAAGATATATTTGCTCAGCAAGGGTGACAGGGCACAAATTTCAGAATACCTCAGCAGTCAGCATCAAATATTCGGTGATGAGGACGAAGATGCGGAAAAAATTCAAAGGCTTCGTTCAAAATGCCCCAGACAAACAGGTTCCGAGTAAGAGTTTAAGGAACGCGGAAGATCCACCATGGTTTAATAGCGATGTTAGAAAAGCGCTGCGTAAACAAAGAGCACTTCATCTCAGATTGAAGAAAAGTAAAAACCTAGCTGACAAACAAAAGCTGAACGATACGAAAATGAGCTAAGGAGAGCAATGAGAGAAGCGTTCAATGATTCTGAAAGTAAGACGTTGTCAACCGACCTGAGTAAAACCCCAAGAGATTTTAGTCGTACGTAAAATCAGTAAGTGGGTCAAAATCATCTGTTCGTTCTCTCGGCGACCACACCGGCACCGGAATGGAAGATAAGATAGAGAAGACCGAAATACTGAATTCGGCCTTCCGAAGTTGTTTCACCGCGGAAGTCCGTAACACTGTCCCTCCTTTCTATCGTCCTGCGAACGTCGAAATGCCAGATATTGAGATAACCGATCGCGGAACTGAAGAGCAGCTGCAATCGCTTAGTAGTAGAAAGGCGTCAAGACCAGACATCTATAAGATTCTATAAAGATTATCCGAAAGATCTTGCTCCGCTTCTGGCAGTAATTTATCGTAGATCGCTTGAGCAACGAAAGGTACCTAACGACTGGAAAAAACACAGGTCATTCCCGTTTTCAAGAAAGACCGTAAGACAGATCCATACAATTATAGACCTATATCGATGTCGTCAATCTGTTGTAGAATTATGAAATGAATTATGCTCAATAATTACGACGTTTTTGTAAAATTATCATGTCCTCTATAAAAATCAACATGGATTTCGCAAACAAAGATCCTGCGAAACTCAGCTCGCTCTGTTCCTCCATGAGATCCACAGCGCAGTGGACATCGGCGCTCAGGTTGATGCCGTGTTCCTTGATTTCCGTAAGGCCTTTGAACCGTCCCGCATTGCCGTTTAATGAAAAAAATACGAGCTTACGGTGTATCGGTGCAGTCTTGTGATGGGATTCAAGACTTTTTTTGCAGATATAACTCAACACGTCGTTCTCGACGCAACAAATTCGACAGATGTAAAGCTAATATCAGGAATACCACAGGGAAGTGTGATAGGACCGTTCCTCTTTACAATATATATAAATGATCTAGTAGAAAGCGTCTGATGCTCTTTAAGCCTACTCGCAGATGATGCAGTTGTCTATACCAAAGTAGCAACGCCAGAAGATAGTAAGAATTTGCAGAACGACCTACAGAGAATTGATAATTGGTGCAGGCTCTGGCTGTTGACCGTGAACTTAAATAAATGCAACATATTGCACATGCACAGGAAAAGAAATCCGCTACTGTACAGTTACACTATTGATGACAAACAGCTGGAGACAGCGTCTGCCGTAAAATATCTAAGCGTACCTATCCTGAGCGACCTTAAGTGGAATGACCATGTAAAACAGATAGTGGGAAAAGCAGACACCAGACTCAGATTCGTCGGAAAATTCTTAAAGAAATGTAATTCATTCACGAAAGAAGTGGCTTATAAGGCGCTTGTTCCCCCGATTCTTGAGTATTGTTCATCTGTCTGCGATTCCTATCAGGTAGAACTGATAGAGGAGATAGAGAAGATCCAACGAAGAGCGGCGCATTTCGTCACGGGATTGTCACCTGAATCAGTGTGTCAACATTTTGCTTGTGAAACACGGTGTTTGCTGTCACAGGCCGTCCAACTCTTGGTTTGTCACGCACGTCAGATGTTCCCGAGTCAACATCTTTAAACTTACTCGCCCAACGTCGCACAGTACTCACATCAACCGAAAGACGGCTTTCATTCCCTGATGAGTCTCCTTTGGGGTGCTATCAAGAATCCAATGACTGCACGTTGCTTAAATGACATTGACCGATCGTCTGCGCAGCGTTCCGTACTTAACACTGTAACAACACAACCGTTCAATGCTAAGGCTTCTCACCAACAGCTGGAGCTGTAGGGAAGAGGCTACGGAACAAGCCAGTACCTGCCGCATACCAATGGTGCCAACTGTTGAAGAGTTACGAAGATGGAGGCATTACTTTTCAGTCAGCCCTCTAAGTACCAAGAAAAAGGTTTTTTTTATGCATCTTCCATGTGACTTTGCTTTGACGTGGCATACTTTCATAACAACCAAGTTACAGTGTGAAAAGTATTTAACCACCAATAAGATGTTTCCCGTCATTTTCTCACAACAAATGGTACCAAGAAACGACGAGTTTTCGAGAGATTAATTTTCTGGTGCTTTGAAACGGCGTATATCCATAGGGCGCAAGTTATAATACAAACTGAAAGCCAATACCGTGTCTCCAGACTCTGAACTGAAAGGAGATGGCGTGCATATGACGTAGGCAGGGTTCTTTTATCCCACTGGTCTAAGTCCAAATACATCTGATATTTAGGTAGCTACATGTTCCATGGTCACTTTGCACGATAGATCGTAATGATGTGGAACGAGTCATTTTACATTCACATCGCAAATTAATTTGTACTTACGTCGCATTCTGAACATTTCTTCGTTTTTTTTCTTTTTTCTTCTTTTTTTTCCAAAAGAAAGAAGGTATAGAGATGTGAATTAGCAATTCCTACCCTTGTGCTTGATACTGCTCTACACATTCTAAAATACTCCCCAACATGATACTGCTCTAATGGTTCGAAAAGACTCCCCAACGTGCTTTTTCCACGCTGTGTCGTCAGTAACTCGATACGCTCAACGTTGATGTTGGAATCCACGGTCCGTGTGACAACGGCTTTGCTCTAAACGTGCCCCGCGCCAAGGATGCAGACCCGTTGGTCAGTATTAAGCTATGTGGGACAGTTACCTTGGCTTCCAAGGGACCCGTGGTAATAATGGAAAGCTGCAGACTACTGAAATTTATTGTGATCACCTGCATCCCTTCATGATTGATGGCATCTACTTGCAGGACAACTATCCGTGTAGCAAGGCCATCATAGTGTTACAATGGCTTGTGGAGCATGATAATGAACTCACGTTGATGTCTTGGCCGCCAAATTAGCCTGTTCTGAAAAAAAAAAGGAACACACCTGGGACGCTGTAGGGAGCAAGCAAGCTTCGCGCCCATAATTTTCCGGAATTGCGTGACCTCAGCGTAGACATTTGTCGTCTCACCTCCCGAAAGCTACCAAGGACTTCTCGAAGCCTTGCCACGCAGAACTGCTTCTGTATTGCGTTCAAAAGGTAGATCAACACTCTGTTAAGCCCTTGGTCATAATGTTTTGGTTCAAATGGTTCAAATGGCTCTGAGCACTATGGGACTCAACTTCTGAGGTCATCAGTCCCCTAGAACTTAGAACTACTTAAACCTAACTAACTTAGGGACATCAGACACATCCCTTCCCGAGGCAGGATTCGAACCTGCGATCGTAGCGGTCTCGCGGCTCCAGACTGTAGCGCCTAGAACCGCACGGCCACTCCACTAGAGAATTCTGTGTGCAGCAGTTCGTGTCATCTCACTATTGCAGGGTCTACCCATAATCTGAAGATCAATACTGGGTCAAAAAACTAAAATAAACTCGAATGTACTTACTGTGTCTGTTTCCGAAAGTCATTTCATTTCTCCACCGTTTGTGATTAACGCCCTCAAGTACATTAATTCCAATTATGAGGTTTCGTCCTTCCTTAATATCTTCTGTAAATCTATCCCAAGATAAATTCAAGTAGTTAATGTTCTTCCTAGGACTACTATTTTTTGGTTTTATTCTTGTTCTTTATTTCTTGCTTGTCTGGGTTGGACTTTAACACATTGTTCCAGCTTCCTTATCGCCCTCTTCGTGTTCACAGAGATCTTTGTTCTAGGTGGCATGCTTTCGAATTCTTGTTTCCAGCATTCACGTAACTTATTCTCTCCATTTAACTTTATTCCTTGTTTGTTCTGTTATTGATGACATGCCTAGTTCTTTTCTGATGTAGTATTTTCTGTTGTAACTGTTGTGGTGCAAAGTTTTATCAGTATGACGAATTTGTTTTCAAAGTGTGTATCTGACGAAGGTCCTTCGTACTCGGAGACTAGCACACTGGCAAACTTAATAACGGAGGAACTATTACCAATTTTAAGGTTCTCGTTTCTTGCTTTCCTTTTAGGAGTGTTTGCAGTTTTGCCGAATATCCTCTGGCAGGTGTAATTTTTGTTATTAAAACTTTGTCTTTCTTAAATTATACCATACCCAAAATACTGCGAATGTAACATTTAATCCATTGTTATCAATGACGACCTTTCATGGAAGCAGATCGTTTGCCAAGAACGCCAGTACATCAGTAATACTAGATGACATTTTAAAATTATTATTCTAACTTACTCGATGTAGTTTGTACAGTTTCATTTCTTGGTTGTCCTTTTTTAATCTGAATTCTTGCTTGATATTGAGCATAGTTTGCTCAAATGTGTCTGGTTTCATATGTTCATAGCCTCAGGGGCATTTTCGTTCCTCAAGATTCTCACTAAATTATCGTCATAGATTTCAATAGCGTGTTACCTTAAGTAAGTCTTTATCCCAAAATCTATACTTCTTATTCTGTTAGCATATGTATTCTACTTGGCTTTAATTTTTGTATGCCCAATATTTCATATTATCTCTCACAGCACATTTCTGTCTACACATTCGAATGCTTTTGTGAGCTCTTCAGGCCCCATACTTAATCCCCAACCTTACTGCATTTCTTGTTTTATGGAGAAAACATTCTCGCTGGATGATCTCTCCCTCTCAGGAAGCAATTTTTTCGTTCTTCTTTCTGAAAGAGGGAATTGCTATCGCAATGCTCTAGCCTTCCGATAGTTTATGCATTTCCCAGTAAATGTTAAGTAGCCGTAACTTTGAAACCACCCAATACCACGATAAGTTACGTATGGACCACGGCTATTCCGAAGTACGTGCAGAATAATATTTTAATGCACTACTCACCGCCTTCTAATAGATAGTTCGCGAGAGCGCTGCTATTTTGGAAAGAAAAGGTGCGTGCTTTTACGCAACCTGTAATAATTAATTTGGTTCTCAGAGTGCTACTGGTCACTATGTACCAAACTCCATAAAGTAACTGAGATATTGTTAAGCTCGTTGGATGGAATATTTTTCATTATTTATTATTCGTTATTTGCAAGGCAAAACTGGAGATAATCTAATTTGCTGTTAAGCGGCCAAACTTGAAACATACTGAACTCATTCAGTATTCTAAATATTAATAAATGGAATCTATTTTTAGTCTGTTAACTCTGAAACTAATGGAAGATCAAAATAGAGAAATTTCTCATATTTACACTTAATATTATGACATGCATTTCTAATTATAAAATATCGTCAGCGTAATGGCCGACCAAATGCTGCAAGGGGAGATGAGCTCCCTGCAACACGAAGTTCTGAAAATAAATTTGTTAATTATAATTAATGATTACTACCACGAGAGGTGCCCACTAAAGCAATAAGTACATTTTGCTAAATTACAGCCAAAGTTACATTAAATACCAGACTGCTATACAATGGCGGCCTTCCGATAGACGAAACAAAATAGGAGAGAGAGTTCAATAAAACAATAGTGTCTGGTCATGTTCATTTTCATTACACAGAGATTATAGCCTAAAAAAATGTTCTTTGTTAATCACATCGCTGTTTGTCAGCTTTGGTGGTAATAAGTACACTATTTAATATTTATTATACATCGTTCACACGTGCGCAGTCTTGAAATAATTTATAGTTCACACGTCACAAAAGCAAAACTTTTTTTTTAAATGTCAATTTATGTGACGTACCGTCACACGTTACAATAAAATCGTTCGTAACTTATCCCCAGTCCAGGCGAAATACTCTTGAGGATAGAGATAAATTACGCTGCGCCTCCTCTTAAAACTTGCTGTATAATGCCAGCACGAACTATGCCCTGTAATAAGTCCATCCAACTCTTGTGCCACCGCGCGGGGTTAGCCGAGCGGTCTTAGGCGCTGCAGTCATGGACTGTGCGGCTGGTCCGGACGGGGGTTCGAGTCCTCCCTTGGTCATGGGTGAGTGTGTGTTTGTCCTTCGGATAATTTAGGTTAAGTAGTATGTAAGCTTAGGGACTGATGACCTTAGCAGTTTAGTACCATAAGATTTCACACACATTTGAACATTTGAACTCTTGTGGAAGACGTTACAAGAGTGGCGTTGTGCATGAGGGTGTAGTTTATTGCTGAAATTCCGAGAGCGAACATTACCGCAAGAGTCAACCAATGTACTGCTCCCTCCTACATACACTCCTGGAAATTGAAATAAGAACACCGTGAATTCATTGTCCCAGGAAGGGGAAACTTTATTGACACATTCCTGGGGTCAGATACATCACATGATCACACTGACAGAACCACAGGCACATAGACACAGGCAACAGAGCATGCACAATGTCGGCACTAGTACAGTGTATATCCACCATTCGCAGCAATGCAGGCTGCTATTCTCCCATGGAGACGATCGTAGAGATGCTGGATGTAGTCCTGTGGAACGGCTTGCCATGCCATTTCCACCTGGCGCCTCAGTTGGACCAGCGTTCGTGCTGGACGTGCAGACCGCGTGAGACGACGCTTCATCCAGTCCCAAACATGCTCAATGGGGGACAGATCCGGAGATCTTGCTGGCCAGGGTAGTTGACTTACACCTTCTAGAGCACGTTGGGTGGCACGGGATACATGCGGACGTGCATTGTCCTGTTGGAACAGCAAGTTCCCTTGCCGGTCTAGGAATGGTAGAACGATGGGTTCGATGACGGTTTGGATGTACCGTGCACTATTCAGTGTCCCCTCGACGATCACCAGTGGTGTACGGCCAGTGTAGAAGATCGCTCCCCACACCATGATGCCGGGTGTTGGCCCTGTGCGCCTCGGTCGTATGCAGTCCTGATTGTGGCGCTCACCTGCACGGCGCCAAACACGCATACGACCATCATTGGCACCAAGGCAGAAGCGACTCTCATCGCTGAAGACGACACGTCTCCATTCGTCCCTCCATTCACGCCTGTCGCGACACCACTGGAGGCGGGCTGCACGATGTTGGGGCGTGAGCGGAAGACGGCCTAACGGTGTGCGGGACCGTAGCCCAGCTTCATGGAGACGGTTGCGAATGGTCCTCGCCGATACCCCAGGAGCAACAGTGTCCCTAATTTGCTGGGAAGTGGCGGTGCGGTCCCCTACGGCACTGCGTAGGATCCTACGGTCTTGGCGTGCATCCGTGCGTCGCTGCGGTCCGGTCCCAGGTCGACGGGCACGTGCACCTTCCGCCGACCACTGGCGACAACATCGATGTACTGTGGAGACCTCACGCCCCAAGTGTTGAGCAATTCGGCGGTACGTCCACCCGGCCTCCCGCATGCCCACTATACGCCCTCGCTCAAAGTCCGTCAACTGCACATACGGTTCACGTCCACGCTGTCGCGGCATGCTACCAGTGTTAAAGACTGCGATGGAGCTCCGTATGCCACGGCAAACTGGCTGACACTGACGGCGGCGGTGCACAAATGCTGCGCAGCTAGCGCCATTCCACGGCCAACACCACGGTTCCTGGTGTGTCCGCTGTGCCGTGCGTGTGATCATTGCTTGTACAGCCCTCTCGCAGTGTCCGGAGCAAGTATGGTGGGTCTGACACACCGGTGTCAATGTGTTCTTTTTTCCATTTCCAGGAGTGTATAATTCGAAAGATTATCACGGAGATAAAATACGAACTGTTCGCGCTCAGATAGAGGGTTAGCAACAACCGTTCTTCCTTCACACCAATCGTGGCTGCTACAGGAGAGGGAGCAAGTGACTGTGGTTCACAGAGTACCCTCCCCCCACATGCAACAACGTCGCTCACATATCACAGCTGCAGACGCAGAATGCCCTTAAACTAAAATTTTTCGTGTTGTTGAATCTGCGGGCCCTGCGGTCCCGAGTGTCTGCAGTCACAGCGGCAGGCGCTCTGTTGAAGCCAGCCGGCCAGCCAGGCGACTCTCTGTCTGAGTAGAGACGCCGCTGCCCCCAGCAGCGCCGACAACTGGTTCCCTGGGCCGTTTCTTGCGCCGCTCCTTGCTTCCGTAATTATCTTATTACTCTTCCATTTTATTTTTTCCGCCCACTCTGCTCCTCCAATCTTCTCTTATTTTTCCCTACTCTGCAAGGAATGATTCAGGAGACCACCTGAATTACTACGCAGCCGAGGCACAAATCATAAACCGGCTCCCAGCTGGATGCACGCGCTGTTCCGTGACCTTATACTAGCCTTGCCCTGCCCTGTCTGTGGCGGTCCGCAGCGCTTTATGCAGCCACCAGAAATGTCGCGTATCATTTTATGTCTTGTGACGCAGACCCACATTCAGTTCCTTCGGCGTGAAAGGGATACTAACAGTAGTAGTACTGTAAATTACAGAATCTGTCGTTTATGAATGCAACAATATGTACACAAACCCACCACAGCGCTATATATATTTAATAGATGAACACAAACGGATCCAAACGGAACCTGCTCCTACGGAGCAACATTTATGCAGTCGGTTTGCAAAACGATGGGATAGCTCACCGACGTAAGGGCGTTGGTCTGTAAGCTGTCTAACTCTGATATGGGTTTTGACGCCTTCCTGCATTTATTTATGTAAATTCCACGCTTGTTCTTCATTTACGTTGTGATATCCTATAAACAGACCCTTAAAAAACCAAAACACACAGAGCGGAAATTAAGCGCTTCACGGACAGGCATTATAGTTTCTCTCCCTTGTTGAAGAATCCAAGACCAGTTGATTTTTCCTTTTTGTATTTCATCTCACTAAATTGGTTTCTGATGGAATACTGATCTTCATTGTGTTACAGTCCAAAAATATCTTCATGAATGAGTGCACCTAGCGTGTTCTAGTGAAAGGGAGTAAGGCCGTTAGGATGAAATAGTGACGGGTGGCTATGATTTTTGCAAATGCCAATATCAAACACTAGTACACAAAAAAGCACAGGGAAGTTTACATATATTGGGAAATTTACATATATTTCTTTATACATCCATAAAAAAAACAAAATAAGACTTTAAATACAGTATTTCAGTGCCTGTCGCCGACGTGTGGAAATTTGAGCCTGGCCCTGAGTCGTACTTCGATAGCCAAATGATGCCGGCCCGGTAGCTCAGCGTGTTCGGTCACAGGTTTAGTTGCCTTCTGTAATAAAAAAGCGAGTGAACGGATCGACGAAGAACCTGAACTGGTTTCAACGGACGTCCGCCCCGAACGAATTCAACGAACAATACGGAACAAAATGAGATCAACAAAAAGAAAGAAAAAAAAATGTAAGGCGACCGCCCGCGACAAGCGAGAAACACGGGTTCGTGTCCCAGTCTGGCACAAATTTTCACTGTCGTCAGTCCGTTATACAGCTGTTGGTTGTCCATTCTCGCAACTGCGAATACATATCTTGTATAAAATAAGACGTCGTTTACGAAGTCAGACCCAGTTTCAAACTAACTAAGAGTTCTTTTAAAATTATGTAACACTTGGTCATTTCACCCATGTGGGAGGGTTAGTTAGCCAGACACGCAAGGGATAGATGGTCAGCTGGCAAAACACCTTAGAAACAGAGGCGAAACCGTATTAAAAGAGTATCCAATAATGTTAACATATTTTTATTCAACTACTTGTTACAAGTAAATTTTGCAGAAAAAATTATAGGAAATCATACAATCGTTCCTCGTTGGCTATACCCATACAGGAACCTGAACCCATTGCAGTTTTTAAATCACAACCGATGTTTATATTTCGGCCTAGGGTTTTTCGTGGAATGTTTAACTGTATAGAAACTTTTCTAACTGAATAACTATCATTTTTTTTACTTTATTAATGGGACTTCGAAGTCTTCTTCTCTCCATCTGCCTTTACTAGAACCAAAAATATCAGTTCTCGTCAAATCCAAAAAGTAAACAAACTTTTACGGGGTGTCTAACCATCACAAAGATGATATGGTCATTTCTTCCAGTGGGCACGTAGAGATGGCCATAGCACGTCATCAGACATGGTGGACGAGAATGCAAAGACAAACAACATGATGATATGCAGCTAGAACTGTACGTACCTGAAACGTAAGTTTCCGTAACTGCTCACCGTCTAATTCACGGATAAATGAAAAAATATTGATGTGCCATTTAATTTGGAAGTGTACTAAACACTAAAATCATGACAAATTCTTAGTTCTTGTTGAAATGAAGAGTAAAGGGAATTTGGAGGTGTACTAAACACTAAAATCATGACAAATACTTAATTCTTGTTGAAATGAAGAGTAAAGGGAAGTATCAACGTATCAGTCGCGACAAAGTCCTACTATCAACTGACAGGGTAGTTGGAGGACCACAGCCGTCGGCCGTCGGCCGTCTCCCCCGTATTGCTATCCACCCCTTACCCTAAGATCATACAGCATGTCAGTACGATAATTTGGCCTTGTTTCACCGAGAGATGGAGCAGGAGTTAAAGACACTAGACTCGCATTCAGGAGAACGGCTATTCAAGCTTCCGCCTAGTCAACAAGATTTGCATTTTCAGTGATTTCCGTAAATCGCTTAAGGCAAATGTCGCCATGATTTTTATGACAAGGATAACGCTTATTTTCGCCATTAGTCATCCCTCATCTCTAATGGTCTACATTTGTAACGCGCCTATTGTCGTGATATCAATTTACTCTGTAAGCCAACTCGGCGACCTGGTCGCTATGAGATGATGTTTAATAGAGAGACAGCTGAGAGTACACCCATGTTCCACAATGGGGGATATACTACGTTTAATCTTTGTGAAAAAAAATATGGTGCAGAAAGCACCATGTGTATCACTGGGCACCGCTTTGAGCATTACGATCGGTGGACTAAGCATCTGGTCACCAACAGCGGATGGCGCGCATGAACGAACACATAATCGCGACGGCTGAACATTGAACTTAAATAAAACATTAAAATATAAAAAAGTTCTATGTTGGTTTTGGTCATGTATTGAGGTATACAGCGCCAAGATGTAATTCTCAGTTTCTTCTTGGAATATAGTGGGTGTTTTTTAGTGGAGCATTGATGTATTCGTTACAAGAAAATACAGCAGTGTAGATTTTGAATTCTGCTAAAAGTGATTATTAGTTTAGATTTAGATGACTTCAGTGAAACTTCCTGGCAGATTAAAACTGTGTGCCAGACCGAAACTCGAACTCCGGACCTTTGTCTTTCGCGGGCAAGTACTCTACCATCTGAGCTACCCAAGCACGTCTCACGCCCCCTTCTCACAGCTTCACTTCCGCCAGTACTTCGTCTTCTACTTTCCAAACTTCACAGAAGCTCTCCTGCTCTTCTGTTGAATGATTACGACGTACCTATACGCTATCGTGATTTGACCTCAACCTTAATTAGAGACGTCGCTGATATAGAACTGAGAACAATTTACAATGTCAGTGGGGTTACTCTTTGATCTGGCGAACTTTTCGCGTACTGTCATAGCTACGAATTTTTCCCCTCGACTTCTTCTGGTTAGTCAAATATCAAAGAGACAAGTCAGAGTTAATTAACGATTAGTAATATCGTAATCGTTAGGAGACTTCTATTAAAGGCCCGTTTTGTGTGGCTTCTCCCAAAATCGGAGACTACGTCTCGAAGCAGCCAGGTTTCCTCAGGCCAGTCGGTTGATCGTGCACTCGCTCCTGAGGAACATAAGAGCCTGTATAATATGGAAATCTACACATATTCTATAAATAGTTTTCTATTTTGCCAATGAATTTTGAGCTAGGCCTAGTTTAGTGATCTTCTTTTTACCTTACAATAACAAAAAACGATTTCTTGCACCGTATCCCTAGTGGTGGCTCTGTACAACTATTAATGCAATCAAATTTTCACAGCGAACCTTTGAAAATGAGTGTCACAGCTGAAACCGACTTGGTACATTTCAATTCCAACAAAAAAGAAAGTGGTATGCGACTATATCTCCGGAAGTTAATCTAATGACGGTTGCCGAGTTCTAAAACAGTAACGTAGATAAAGTAAGCTCTCGTCTTAGATCCGGGTGACGTGCTGACAGGACGTGTGTCCATATATGTAAACATTTGCCAAATACATGTCTGTCAACGTCAACAGGCAGCAAACAGCAGGAACAACACCGAGAAAAAGAGGGCAGTCTCACAATTTAATAGAGATAACTCTACGTTTCTCGTATCGATGTTTTCTACGGATAGCGTTTCGCAATATTCACATGGTTCCCACACAGAAAGCTTACTTTACTCTTTTGCGCGTTCTTTGGAGAAGTACGAGCTAATTACCTTTATGGCAACTTCCTGTTTCTTAAAGCTCTTCTTTTTTTGGAGTGAAGCAATTTGGTCTTGTTTCTGTCCTTAATTATTTTCACTCTACACATAGATCTTTCAAGATCAGAGTTTTTGTAAAAGGATTTTTAATAAACTTCAGTACCTATATTTCTCGAACGAGGTGGAACAATTTATCCCCTTACATCAACGGACACCAAAAGACACATCCTACATTGCTTCCTGTTTTTAATTTTGATCTGTCATTGTTAATTAGAAAATGGATTGCCCATTTAAATTGCAACACAACATAAAATTTAAACGTATGAGACAGCTTTGGTGAAAATAGTCGAAACTCCAAATGTTTAGGAGAGCTCCGCCTGGTGCCTACATCTGTGAAATGATTTCGCGCCATATTACTGTAGCGTCATTGGTGGGGACTCACAATCAATTCTTCCTTATGATAACATATTTAAAATGCTAGTTTTTTAAAGGAAGTCTTACGTTGTACAACAAGGAATCTCAAAACGATATATTAATCGGTTAGTCACTGTCTGCCGAAGCTCAACCGTTTCTCTTTTACCGTTATAAACAATACATTCGTGGCATTACTCTTCAGTAATCCAAGACATATTATAAATTCGCACTGAAACACATTTAACTTCCTTAAGCCGGAGCTATGATACGAGAAAATGTCTGTCTTAATCTGTTGTAGATATTTTGTGTGTTCTATAAATAACAATAAAAACCATCAAAACGTCGGGGAGCGTCGTCCACCACACTCTCAACGCGGATAAAACAATATTAAATACGTATTCGCAGTTTCTAATTACGTTATTCAGCTAGGTACTCCCATGTGTCTGGTTTGCACTTGTAGTTCGAATCATATGGAGTCAAGAACAAAATGATAACGAGCAGTGTTAGTCTCTTTTGTCGAAAGTAAACTCCTGATACTGGTAACTTTCAAGTGAAAAGTAATTTGTTAAGTTTCTTCATTGTTCTGGTTGACATTCACTTTTGCAGACAGTATAAATGAAGACATTATCTGTATAGTTAAGAATACGGGCATACACGTAGAGGTCCTAAATAAATAATGGGCTCACTATTTCTGCCTGTGACCTCCTGCAGACTATATCCCACAATCTACGAAATCTTAGTAAACAAAGGTACCTCACCGAAGAGCCTCTACCTTGTCTGCTCTTAAAAATCACCTTACGTCTGGATTCAGAAAATTTAGTTTCAGATTGCAGTGAATTCTACAGCTGTAAATGCTTTGAACAACCTTGTTACCCTTTAGATAACATATTTGGTAAAAAGAACTCTACAAACATTCAAGCCTGCATTTATTACATTTGATATTGCGAAGTCTCACAGTTGAGCGGTTCTCTTCCAATTAGGCCATCCTTGCGTAGTTAGTGGTTCAGTCACCAAGACAGTCACGGAACCAAGCTGCATTTCGACAAGTAGATACCAGCACAATTAACTCACTGTCCATTCCAAACACATTTTAACTTCTCACACTGTCATACGACGCTGGACGCTGAAAAGAAAGTGGAACTATTATTCAAATGAAAAGACAGTAGACATTGACATTACGAGGCAGCAGCATCGTAACTCTTGCCATATTAGCCTGAGCACATAGGCGGCAGTACATTTAAGAGACATGTCATTACAAGCTAGTCATAAATGTAATTGTACATGAATATCTAGCAGGCAGACGCCCAGGAACAAGTCATATATTTACCAACGGCTCAGACAGCAAGCATGAAGAATACGCAGTTACTGCAGTATTGTTCGATCGCCTGTAACGCCTGTGCAAGACAAATGTCTTGTCCTTGCCGCCATGCCACAGCTGTTACAGCGAAGACAGATACACTCGGTAAAGACACGAAGTGATGCAGAAACTAGCAGAGAAAGCACATCACAAATGTGAGGATACTGACCCTCAACCCAAATGCCAACTGTAGGGAAAAGCACATTACACTTTCTTTATGATGGACGTTAGTTTCATCTGCGTAGAAATCAGCTTTATTCATTTCCCACTAGACTCCTAAAAAGAAACGATCATTGCGAACTTGGTATACAAATCACGCAAAAATAGCAGAGATAGCTGGAACAACAGGGAGTCCTGCTCCACGCAGAGAATGCGAGCTTCAGTTTTGTTGAATGTGATCAGTTATATCAGTTTTAGTTCTCGTTTGGTTGCTGCAGGCTGAATGACCGAATAGTAGATCAGCTCACCGTCCCTTAAGGCCAGAATCAAAAAGTCCACAGAAACTATGGTTGATTGTGTCACTAAATCATCTATTTCGATCTCTACATACACAATCAGTGCATTCTTCTCAGTAAAATAACTATGTATCTTGGTTGGTTGGCTCTGAGCACTATGGGACTTAACATCTATGGTCATCAGTCCCCTAGAACTTAGAACTACTTAAACCTAACTAACCTAAGGACATCACACACATCCATGCCCGAGGCAGGATTCGAACCTGCGACCGTAGCAGTCGCGCGGTTCCGGACTGAGCGCCTAGAACCGCTAGACCACCGCGGCCGGCTATGTATCTTGGTCTGAGCACATGTAGAATAGTCGTTAATCTCCTGTAATACAACACAATATCCAGTAAATTGAAGAACTGCTAAAAGGATGAACCTTCCTTATCACCAACTTCTTCTAATACAAGTCAGTGCACAGTAAATTGTGCAGCTGCTAAGAGCATGAACCTTTCTCAGTATCTACATCTACATTTGAGTTCCATAAGTTACTGTACAGTGTATTAGAATGCGTACATTTTGTTGTAGTACTACCACCTGCCATCCTATTGCCAGTAATTTCTCTAATTTTACTGTAATGGTCCTTCTTAGGTATGTATGTAGGAGGTTACAGTAAATTCCTTGCAGGTATCTTACGTAAAAAGAGAATTTTTTATGACTTCATTATTTCCTTCAATATCCCACACTAGTAGCGTTGTCCTGATTCCCTTGTAAGTTACTCTGAACATCTGGAGGAAAATTACTGCTTGCACCAAGTGTAAAGCACAGTACAGTTCCTGAGAATGGATATTTTAGTGCGCACCCTGTCCAAACCAAAGTAAATAAAGAACTCACCGACAAACAGTTCCCCATTAAGACACACGTCGCTATATATTCTCAAAAGGCCATGTGTTGTACTTATTCGATGCATGTGTACCAACGACGGTGAAAAATGTAACACTAGCAGGGATACCTTCGTACTCATCGCTCTTATGAAACACTTTCCTGAAAGGATATTTTAGGTTCGGACATTGTTCGAATGAAAGGTACTTACCATCTATCTGTTCTATCAGCAGTGATCGGGGTAGATTTCTGGTGGTTTAACAGATCGATATATATCCTCACACTATTTCTGAACATTTCCGACTGGTCGGTACAAAATTTCCCTCACAGTCAACTAATATACGAGGGGCGTTTGAAAAGTCCTTGCAAAAATAAAAACTACTTAAGTGTTTGGGGTAAACCTTTTTTATTTTTTGACGTTGTCTTCTTTTAGATTTATACACTTCATCCAACGCTGTTCTAATTTGTTGATCACTTCCCAATAATAGGAATTGTCCAAGTCTGCAAAATAGCTATTAGTTGCTGCAATCACCTCCTCGTTTGAATGAAATCTTTGTCCCGCCAGCCATTTCTTCATATTGGTGAAAAAATAATAGTCTGAGGAAGCCAAGTCTGGAGAGTAGGGGGGATCTGAACTGAGCTGAGATCCTATTTCCATTAATTTTGCGACCACAACTGCTAAAGTGTGTGGTGGTGCATTGTCGTGGTAGGAAAGGACTTTTTGTGGTACAATCGCTGGCGTTTTTCTTGTAGCTCCGTTTTCAAACGATCCAATAACGATGAATAATATGTACCTGTCATAGTTTTACCCTTTTCCAGACAGTCGATGAGGATTATCCCTTGAGAATCCCAAAAGACAGTCGACATAACCTTTCTGGCCGAAGCAATGTCTTCGCCTTTTTTTGGTGCAGATTCTTCCTTGGTAATGTTTTTTTGGTCTCAGGAGTATGGTAATGTATCCACGTTGCAACCACAGTGACGAAACGACGCTTTAAGTCATGCGGATTCTTCCTGAACAGCTGCAAACCATCCTTGCAACACTTCACACGACTCCGTTTTTGGTCAAGCGTGAGCAATCGCGGAACCCATCTTGCGGACAGCTTTCTCATGTCCAAATGTTTATGCAAAATATTATGTGCCCATTCATTCTAGATGTCCACAGCACTAGCAATCTCACGCACCTTAACTCTTCTGTCATCCATCACCATATCACGGATTTTATCAATGATTTCTGGAGCCTTAACCTCCAGAGGGCGTCCAGAACGTTCAGCACCACTTGAGCCCATATTGCCACTACGAAAATTTTGAAACCACTTATAAACTATTCTGATCGAAGGCGCAGAGTCACCGCAATGTTTATCAAGCTTCTCTTTAGTCTACTGAGGTGTTTTGCCTTTCATAAAGTAATGTTTAATCACCACACGAAATTCTTTTTCTTCCAGTTTTTGACAATCACTCGACTTCCTTGATTCACACGAATGCCAAACACAAAGAAATAGACCAATATGGCTGAAACTTTGTGTGCGTTCCTAACTAAAGATGACCTCGATACGCGCCAGTGGAGACATCTCTCGGACCTTGCACGGACTTTTCAAAAGCCCCTAGTCTGTACCAGTCGTTGTTTATTTTAAAGCGTGGTATGTACTTAGCTTTACGAGCTAACTGAAACGAATGTGACAGATCTCCTATGACTGTTCTGCTAATTTCAGAATTTTTGCTTTATATAGAAAAAACTTTATGAAGAAGTCTTCTATAGAGCTGCGACGTATGAATATGCCATTGACAGTCCTGTGAGTTGTTGTTTTGTACAACTGACCAATGCACCAATTTTCGGTCGGCAGTTTCGAATGAGTCTGATAACTATACCACCAACAGTAATATAGTGTTGTAACCAATCGTCTTTCAGGTGTCTTACATAAAAATGCTGTAGATCCCATCCCTCGTAAAACATCTGTTGTCTCTTAATAATACGCAGCACACCACGTGGTTCGAGAATGATGTGGGTTTTATTTCATTTGCAACGATTGCGAGTAACATGAAATGTTGTCTGTACACCGGTTGAAGGCTCATATAGGCATTAGCAGACACACAGATGAAGAAACATCTGGAGTGTAACGCTCTCTCTAACTACACTCATGTTGAGAAAAAAAAGAAAAAAAAAGCAGAAAAGCTTGAATGACTAGAGATAGGACGTTCATATTCACAGGACATGTACATTATGATGTTCTGCAGTAATTGTTAGCATTTGAACCATGTCAACCCTCGTATTCAAAGTCAACATCGATATCGCGGCACAATACACCTACCGTTACAATGTGTCTGCGCTCTCGTTGGCGCAATAAACCGAAGGTACTGGATCAGTGTGACTTGAGCAGACGTACAGGATGCCTCGCAGACGTATACGCGAACCGTACCGTCAAATCAGTGAGTTTGAAAGAGGGTACATTATTGGCATGAGAGAATGTGATGCATCGATCTGGGAAATTGCTGCTCGTGTGGGACGAAGTGTTTTGGCAGTGCAACGGGTGTGTGCAGAATGGTTCACGGAAGGCCTTAGGACACGATGAGATGGGTCAGGTCCCACCACCCAGACCACCTTCGAGAAGATTCGAACTGCATTGCAGGACAGAGTATGTCCTCCTGTGGTCTGGCGCGTCAGTGGAACAACGCAACGCACCGTACGATGTCTTGGGTGACAGATCGTCGCCGTTTATTACGACATGGATTACGTGCGCGTCGTCCACTTCTTCGCCTGCCTTTGACATATGTGCAGAAACAGTGTTAGAAAACAATGGTGTATGGAAAACCGTCACTGCGGACATGAATGGCATCAGATAGTGTTTTCGAACAGTTCCAGGTTCCGGTTGTTAGAGAATGGTGAGCGCATTTTTGCTCGCCTCAGACAGAGGGAATGGCATCATATTCACTACATTCGCACAAGACATACGGCGCGAACTCAAGGCCGTATGGTGCGGAGCGCTATAGGGTCCAGGCACAAATCACACTTGCGCGTGTCCAGTGGTCCGTGTTCAGTATGACCTACGTGAATGACATCCTGCGACCCGTGGCCATACCCTTACTGCGCAACACCCCTAACGCCATTTTTCAGCAAGACAACGCACGACCACATGGTGCTGCATTAACACTTGCCCTCTTGGTGCCACAGGATGTCAGCCTTTTGCCCTGGTCCGCCAGATCGCCCGACTTGTAGCCAATAGAAAACGTGTGGGGTATGGTGAAACGGAGGGTGCAGCGCTGTGATCCATTGCCAACCACCAGTGAAGAACTTAGGAACCAGGTGAACGCAGCGTGGATAGCTATACCACAGGAAGCCATTCGCGCCTTAAACACGTCAATGCCATCACGCAGGGACCAAGACTTATCAGAGCCCATGGCGGACCCTGTGCTTACTAGCCGACAGGAAACATGCTCAACCGAAGTGACTGAATTGGTGCTACGGGATTTGACTTGACCTCACACTTCGAAGTCAGTAATCTTTGGGTAAAGGATATTACCGTAAAGATTTTGGCACCAAAGTACACATTTTCCATAGATAAAAAACTAATCTATCAAAAGTATCCAGGCAACTATTCGAGGACATTAAAAGTGAGCGTATCCACCCTTCACTTGCATGACAGTTTGAACTCTGCTGGGGACACCTTCAGTGAGATTTCTGAATGTCTAGAGGAATGGCAGCCCGTTCTTCCCCAAGAGACGAAACCAGAGAAGATAGCGATGCTGTACTCTGGGGTCTGGACTGAAGTCGGTGTTCTAACTCATCCCAAAGGTGTTTCATTGGGTTCCGGTCAAGACCGGTATTCTTCACATACCATCGCTGCCTGTTGCTTTGTGAGAGGGAGCATTGTCATTCTGATACAGTCATCTTCTTAGTGCTGTTCCTGTACTGCATATAGTATACACTGCTGTAAAATGTGTTCGTGTGGCTCCGAATGTAGCGTTTTCTTAAGCGCGACGGGGGGACCTCACTTGAACCACGGAAAACACCCGCATACCTAACACCTCCTGCTCTGCACTACGCTGTTGGCACTACACCTAATGGCATTTTCGAGACTTCCGCCAAACGCCGGCCGCGGTGGTCTCGCGGCTAAGGCGCTCAGTCCGGAACCGCGCGACTGCTACGGTCGTAGGTTCGAATCCTGCCTCGGGCATGGATGTGTGTGATGTCCTTAGGTTAGTTAGGTTTAAGTAGTTCTAAGTTCTAGGGGACTGATGACCACAGATGTTAGGTCCCATAGTGCTCAGAGACATTTGAACCATTTGAACTTCCGCCAAACCCAGACCCTTCCATTGGACAGCCATTGAGTACAGCGTGATTCATCACTCGTTTTCATTCGCTCTTTACACCAACTCAAGTGTTGCTTAACGTTGACTACATAGCCGTATAGTTTATGAAAATCTGCTCGTTTTATTTTTAACTACCTACTCATTGTGCTAACTAGACTACTGAAAGCACTTTCGAACTGACGAATGATTCCTTCCGCTGATTTTTTTACAGCCAGCCTTCACAACGCTCGATGGTCTCTGGTCTACACATAAGGTATGTTTAGCCTTGGTTAAGCTGCGGTTGTTTCTTCGCGTTTCCACTTAACAGGCACATCACCAACTATCAACTACGGCACCTTCAGAAGGTAGAAATATTTGCACTACCTATGTCTAATATTATTTTATAACTTTCGAACGGGTACTTGTCTCCATTTAATGTGTTCCCCTAATGGGCTTTGTTGCAACTGTAACCATTTTTATAGGTCACTCTGTAATCTTTATATTGGTAAAGTTTTATCACAGGAAGTTTTTGTATGGTACTTTTAATTCTATCTTAAGGCGTCTACTGTGCTCCCTTCAATGCCTTCTACGTATTTGTTGTATTACTCACTGTCTGTTTCGTCCTTAATATATTTTGTAACCGTTCCTCATCTTCGCTCCCTCTAGCGGCATATTTCCATACTTCTTGTTGGCCGCTTCTCTCGGACACACTACACGCAGTTTCAATAACATTAGGTCGACTGGGCTGTTTGATGGCTACTTCAAGCATAGTCACGTCACTGTCATGTGGATTTTGCGGGAATTTGTTGATGTTTCATCACCGCACCTTACCCGCAGCACCTAGAGCTCATGTACACTGCCTGCGTCTGCTATCCATTGGAATTTTTGATGTGCCAACCATCCAATTTAGGCGGTTCTGGCAATTCGAACACCATCAGAACTTCGGGAGACCGTTTACTTTTCACAAACCAAAGTTGAATTAGTTATGTAAATATTTGTTCTACAGCCCTTCTGGTTAATTGCCTTATTTTTACCATTATTATAGTTTCTAATCAATTTTTTCATGTATCTGTACGCCTGAGGCAACGGCCTTGCCGCAGTGGATACACCGGTTCCCGTGAGATCACCGAAGTTAAGCGCTGTCGGGCGTGGTCGGCGCTTGGATGGGTGACCCTCCAGGCCGCAATGCGCTGTTGCCATTTTTCAGGGTGTACTCAGCCTCGTGATGCCAATTGAGGAGCTACTCGACCGAAGAGTAGCAGCTTCGGCCATGAAGATCTTCATAACGACCGGGAGTGCGGTTTGCTGACGCCATGCCCCTCCTATCCGCATCCTCTACTGAGGATGACCCGGCGGTCGGATGGTTCCGAGCCGGCCGGAGTGGCCGTGCGTTTCTAGGCGCCACAGTCTGGAACCGCGAGACCGCTACGGTCGCAGGTTCGAATCCTGCCTCGGGCATGGATGTGTGTGATGTCCTTAGGTTAGTTAGGTTTAAGCAGTTCTAAGTTGTAGGGGACTGATGACCTCAGAAGTTGAGTCCCATAGTGCTCAGAGCCATTTGAAACTTTTTTTTTTTTTTTTTGGATGGTCCCGATGGGCCACTTGTGGCCTGTAGACGCCGTATACACCTGAGGATACTATTAAAACATGGCGTAACTGGTTGTGTATTGTCTTGTAATAAAGGGACTGCTAACACCTAAAGCGGCTACCATTAACTTTTTAGACGATTGTAATAGCTATTTTTAAATATTTATATTTTTATCGTGTATCTAAACTGTGGATGCTCAAACCGAAAAGTCATAAGTTTTGGAAGAATTGAAATATCCCTGATGGATTTGGACGACATCCAATGACAAATCCACGTTCGAATTCACTGAGCTCTCCAGACCGAATCATTCTTCTTTTTTAACGATATAATACTGCCCGTCCGTCTCCTGTTCTAGTGGCCAGTCCGCCTGTTGAAACAAAATGGTTCAAATGGCTGTAAGCACTATGTGACTTAACATCTGAGGTCATCAGTCCCTTAGACTTAGAACTACTTAAACCTAACTAACCTAAGGACATCACACACATCCATGCCCGAAGCAGGATTCGAACCTGCGACTGTAGCAGCCACGTGGTTCCGGACTGAAGCGCCTAGAACCGCACCACACAGGGAAGTCCAGATACATTTTTAATGAGATAGTTTAATTCATTGGGGTACTTCTTGCTCTGTTTTACAGTTATCACAAATGTTAGTGCACGAAACAAACAGGTGCGGCGGTGTGGAGAATTTGGCGACCTACGAAGGCGGCCTTGGCCGTCGCTAGGAGACGGCGACCCGCCGCGGCAGTTCCTTGAGAGGCACGTCTGGTGCGCGGCCGGCAGCTGCGGGATTTCTAGGAGACAGGTGCGACCGGAGGCGGCCGTAAAGTGGGCACGTGATGACCGCCGCGGCCGCAGGACAGCGCAGCGCGGCGCAGGACAGGGAATTACGCGCTCGTTACGGCGGCGACACGCGCGGACCCGCCCAGGTCAGCGCTGGCGCGGTAGCGGACACGTCACGCGCGTAAATAACCGCCACGCGGAAACAAAACGGCTTCCCCCGGCTTTTCCGTAGGCGAGGAATTCCGTGCAGCTGCCACGGCTGTAACAGGCGGGCTGACCGCCGCCTTTGCGCACATCCGTGTCTGCGGCAGGGCAGTCGTTGTTCCAATCGTGTCCCTGAAGTGCCACAGGGACACAGGACTACTTCTCAGCCCAGTTGAAATAGTTTACTCAACAGCGTGCCATTAGAGTGGCTGGTAACGGTCCGTGCAGTCTTTCCTAAACAGCAAGACTGCTACGGGGTCCGCTCCCTTGGCTGAGTGGTCAGCGCGTCTGACTGCCATGCAGCAGGCCGGGTTCGATTCCCGGCCGGGTCGGAGATTTTCTCCGCTCGCGGACTAGGCGTTGCCAGCAGATAGAGAACCCCACAGAAAGAGAGGTGCAAAATGAAAACACTGTCACACAGTCAGTCACAAAAATTAGAAACACACCACCCACAATTCCAGCAGAACTAACCACTCATACCGAAATTAAAAATACCATTAGGAAAATAAAAGGAAACTCAGCACCCGGACTAGACAGAATCTCCCACACCCACCTAAAACAACTGCCTAGAAAACCACTACTGCTGCTCACACGGATCATAAACACTTGTACGATGCACTGCCACTTTCCGGACTCGTCGAAAGAGACGAAAATCATCACAATACCCCAAGCCGGAAAAGATCAAAAAATACCGACAAACCATCGATCCATAAGCCTGCTCAAAACGATGGGCAAAATCTACGAGCGAATCTTACTACAAAGAATTGAAAGATCGCTCCAAGAAGACCAAAAGGCTGCGTTCACACTGCCGGCCGGGCCGAGCCGAGCCTGGCCGGGCCGCCGCCCGCTTCGATATCTCATAACACATGGTTTTGAATTGCGGTGTTCACACTGGCGGCCGGGCCGCGCCGACACGGCGTGAGCCTCCCGGAGCCGAGCCGACGACATTCCGAGTGTTTAATATTGCCGGCGCGAGCCGACCGCAGGCGCGAGCCTGTGGAGCAGCACAACAGCTTCTGCAGTACACGCATCACACGTCTCCCTTCTGCTTTCTTCACAAGTGTGACTGCACACGTCTTTTATTTTAAGATGTTACCTCACATTTCACAATCAGTGAGGAAAAATTACGTTTATTATAATGATACATGCGAAATTACTTTTATTTCATTTATTTAATCTACATGCATTTACAACAATAGCTTGCCAGCGTTCGCGGCATTGCCGCCACTGAATAGTTCGCATTTACTTGTAAACGGAGGCAGATATGAGTGGCACTGAGGGACGGAAATGTGTCCCTACCAGATGACAATGCATTGTAAAGTCATGTTGTGGCACGTTACTATAACCTGTTGTCTGTGACATCTTTTTGCGATGTTCTTACTTTAATGGATGCAGAATAACATATACATGACATTAACTTGTGTCCATCAATTTGGTATCAGAATTTCGGCTAGTATGACAGTAATGCAGTTTCCAGATTATGGAACGAAGTAACCAAGGAGTGTGTTTCAGATAGTACGCACAAATATAAATTATTTTCCTTTATAATTTTATTTGTTTTATTTACAGTGAAATGAGATACAAAAAAATACAGTAAATAGCAAAGTACTTTCAATTCCAAAATTTATTTGAAAGGTTTTTTAATTATTTTAAGTTGCATTTTTAACGAAATATTCAACAAAAGTGTTCCTGACAGTTTTCGAACGTAATGTGGAATTTCTGTTGAATGTGGCACCAGCTGTCTGCATATCAGCATTGTTACAAAACTTTTCAGCTTCAACATTGCATCCTTCTCTGTCAATGACAATATTATGAAGTAGACAAATGCACTTGACTATGTGATCAGCTACGTCAACGGATGTTTCAATTTCCTTCCTCAGTAGTCTCCATTTATTGGTCATTATACCAAATGCACATTCAACAACTTTTCTTGCTCTGGAATGCATATCATTGTATAGAATCTTCTCGTTGTCCAAATTTCTGCGAGGAAAAGGTGTCATCAAATTCTCTAATAAGGGGTAAGCTTCATCTCCCAAAATGACGTACGGTAGTTCCTGACACATTCCTTCAAGTCTTGTTGGTGGCGGTAATAACAGCTCCCCATTTGTAAGTTTCTTATATAACATACTTTCTTTAAACACGCCTGCATCAGACTGTTTACCGTAGGCACCAACATCCACAGCTATAAATTTGTAATTTGCATCAGCAACTGCTTGGAGTACAATCGAATAATACTCTTTGTAATTGTAAAACATGCTGCCAGAAAGTTTAGGACATTGGACACGTATGTGCTTCCCGTCTATACATCCAACACAGTTTGGGAATCCCCATCTCGTATGCATTTCACTGGCAATTTCTTTAAATCGAGAAACAGTTGGCGTTGGTAAACGAATGGGAGCAAGTGACTCCCATATGGCCATACAAACGTCTTTCACCAACACTGATACGGTGGACACTCCTAATCGGAATGACGATGCTAGTGCATGAAAGGAGATGCCAGTGGACATTACCCTGAGAAAAAAATCGTAAAATGTGTTACTCAAGTGTGGTGTCGGGCGAAGTTTTTAGTTTTGTTTGCACATTAGATATTTACTTAGTCCATGTCATTTCATAGTTATACAACAATAAATAATTAAAGAGACATTTTCTTGCATCCTTCTATATTCTTTCAATTAAAATAATGAAATCGAAATGCAAAGACCTGAGAGACAGTTACAGAGAATAACTTGTATAACTTGGCAAAATAAGGTCATGTGATCCAGGGAATAGTATATTAAAATGCAATTCCACTCGGGCTTTGTTCTGTCATATGATTTTCCTAAGTTCCAAGAGCTATGCACAGTTCCTTACCAGTGGAAATAGAACCACTGAGTCAAAGGGCATATCAGTCTGTCTATCTTACAAGGTAATGAAAAGAGTTCTGTGAGGCCATCAGTGGCTCCACATGATGAACCATCACCACTGCCAAGCGCTGCATCATGAAGAAAAACGAAGAAAAAGTTGGAAAATTCTGAAGGAGTGTATCTGCGATTCTTCGTTGAAGGCACAGCAAGACATTACCCATTACTTACTGATGATTCTCAGGAGTCCCATAAACTCTCTTCCCCTCAGAGGTAAGCGTTTGTGAAATTTAAAATACAAAAGCATGACTACAATTAATTGGAGGTAGTGAATGCTGCACAAAGTTCTACTGCAAACCAAAAAGTGTGTACTAACGAATCTTACCTTATCGTTGTACACAATTTTTCTTCTGCTGTTATACTTCTGCGAAAATTTGTGTTCTGTTTCGAAATTTTGTCTTGAATGTTCTGCAGCACATACTGAAATGTATTATGATTCATTCTGTAATATGAATAAAATTTTTCAGAATAGTTTTTAAGTTCTTCATGTAAAGAAAAAAACTCTCCTAAATGTCTGTCGCTATTTATGGGATGAATCCATAACCTCCTAGTTCTTCTGTACTTCAAAACTCGACGAGTTACTGCAGAGTCAAAACAATACCAATAACAGAGTGAAGACATTGTTCTACACGACAGCACAGACTAGCCAAAGGCGAGCAACTGTTGACTGCAGCTGCGTTTTCTAGTGACTTGCTTGTCAGCTGTCGAAGGGTGGGGATTTTTTTTAATTTATTTATTTGGCCTTCGGCAACTAGCAGCCATTTAGCCAAAGAGTAGGGATTACCTTGACGGTGCAGCGCAGCCCGCCAAGGAAGGAAAAAAATAATGAAGAACAATGAAACGCACATCTGTGTCGATCTACAGTAGTTTCATTAACTCTCCATTATTTTTTTTTTTCTGTCAAAGTAGACAACGAGACTACAGAATTGCGCTTCAGTTTCTGCAGTAAACGTATCACAAATCTCCAGTTTGTTTTTGTGATTAGTTTTACACCACTGATCACTAGTAATTAGTTTTTTTCTGTCCTGCATTATATGACTACATTAAACCAAGCTGTAACCGCTCGAACTCCGTGGCTTGCGGACGCGGCACTGACGCCACTGAATATCTCGCATTACTTGTGACCAGAGACAGATATCAGTGTCATTATCATTTCAAAAACTTTTTGGTACTTTTAGCTACATTTCATTCGCAACAATGTATGGTCTGAAACGGATCTAACAGTAAGCTACCCGCTACATAACTTTTTCACTACAAGATTTGTAAATCAAGTGCACAACGTTGACAAATAGCATCACTTAACAATGACTGTTAAGAAATATGAAAAGATAAATGATTCAATACGAAGCTAAGATGTTACACTAGCACGTGTACAAAAATCAGATTTTTTTGGCGCATAATTTCTTCAAAATCGGCTGGGAAGCGTTACGAAACTAAGAAATCACGCGAAACGAAAAGTAGACTTTTTCTTTTTTCACGACGTAAGTAACGCTTATAAGGAAAAAATGAGTTCATAAAACGATGTGGCGCAGTCTTATATACCTCTAAGAATTTTTAGAACATGAAAATCGGAGAAGTGGATTTTCCCCCATTCCGCCGACCCGGCTCGGCGCGGCGCGCAGTGTGAATGCCCTACACGTCGGCCTGAGCTGGCTAGGCACGAGCCGAGCCAGTACGCGTCAGCCCGGCCCGGCCCGGCCGGCAGTGTGAACGCAGCCTTAGAGCAGAGCAATTCGGTTTCCAAAAAAGGGTGTCAGCGGAGCTTCAAGTACGGCGACTGACAGAGCACATTGCAAAAATTCGACGCCAACGGTGTTCCTTGATTGGGAGAAGGCCTACGACAAGATGTGACACCGAAAACTGGTCCACAAATTGAAAGAGAAAACCACAATACCAGACAGGTTTGTCAAGATAGTTGACAATTTCCTGACGAGGCGTACTTTCGTAGTTGTAGTGGACGGAAAAAAGTCATCCAAGAGGGTAATGAAAGCTGGTATACGCCAGGGGTCTGTCACCTATTTAAACCGACAAACTCTGGGAGGTTATAGGGGACATCAAAACAAATATTTTTCCCTAATGTCATTTTTTCCTATGAGGATTATTTAAACCGGGAGGCAGTATTACGCTCTTCAGTTGTTAGAGGCCGTATTACGCTCTTCAGTTGTAGGCAAGTGCTGTCCACCAGTGTACTAGTGCATTGTCTCTGTTTACTAATGGACCGATACACTTGGGGTGAGTACACTGACATGGTTGGTGCGTA
This sequence comes from Schistocerca americana, assembly GCF_021461395.2. Taxonomy (NCBI): domain Eukaryota; kingdom Metazoa; phylum Arthropoda; class Insecta; order Orthoptera; family Acrididae; genus Schistocerca; species Schistocerca americana. Next base: position 513,712,824 of record NC_060120.1, on the reverse strand, counting down.
CTACGTAGCGCACCACAACGGACGAGCTGCACAGCGGGTTTGTCAACAACAATATCCTAATCGCCGTATCCCGCATCATACGACCTTTGCTGCTGTGTACCAACGTCTGCGAGAGACCGGGTCATTTAGCAGATTACCTGGACAGGGACGCCGTCACACGGTAAGAACGCTGCAATTTGAGGAAGATGTCTCGCAGCATGTGGAGTGGGATCCTACAATCAGGATTCGAGCAATTGCACGTAACATGGGGACGAATCAGACGAATCTAAGAACTGTCCTTCGAGAGAAATTGTTACGTCCATTTCACTTACAGCGTGTCCAAAACCTGGAACCAGTTCATTATCCACCCAGAGCACAGTTTTCGCAGTGGTACCTGGAACAGTGTGAAATGCATCCTACATTTTCATCCTCTGTGTTGTTTACCGATGAAACAACGTTCGGGCGTGATGGAGTCTTCAACATGCACAATTCGAATGTTTCGAGTGAGGATAACCCACATGCCACAATTATTAGCGCTCATCAAGTGCGGTTCTTCGTTAATGCGTGCGTCGGTGTTGTTGGTGCCTGTGTAATTGGGCCGTATCTGCTACCTAGGCCATTAAATGGCAGGCACTATTACAATTTTCTCGCCAGAGCATTGCCAGAATTGCTGGAAGACGTCCCGCTCCCTACAAGACAGCGCATGTGGTTCCAACATGACGGAGCGCCGGCATATTTCAGTCAGCGTGTGTGTCGATTCCTGGATCGACGGTTCCCAGAAAAGTGGATTGGCAGAGGTGGTCCTGTACCATGGCCTGCTCGATCCCCATGTATGTCCCCTCTGGACTTTTTTGTGTGGGGAGAGATGCGCAACATTGTTTACGTAACTCCTGTTGCATCAGAAGAGGATCTGGTTGCCCGTATAGTAGCAGCAGCAGGAACAATTCGGGATACTCCTGGGGTTTTTGCCCGTGTCAGACAGAAATATGATCCGACGGAGCAACCTTTGTTTACGTGTCAGTGGAGGCATTTTTGAAAATCTACTGTAACTGAAATTGGGTGGTGTTAATGTGTTATCTCTTGGTCATAAAAATAATGGAAAAGTGTTTGTTGGTTTAAATAATTTGCCGCCAGAGAAATCTTCCTCTACCGGTTTAAATACTGCTCATAGGAGAAAATGACATTAGGGAAAAATATTTGTTTTCATATTCCCTACAACCTCCCAGAGTTTGTCGGTTTAAATACTTTTCACCCTGTACATGCGAATGACATACCACTGCACCACACGTAGACATCGCCCAGTTCGTAGATGATACCGCCTTCTTCAGCAGCGGGAGGCGGCACGGAACAAACATTCGGCGTGTACAGAGGCAACTGGAGTTAGTTGAAACGTGGTGCAAAGATAACAAAATGACACTGAACGCCACAAAAACCTCGGCACTATACTTTACAATTAAACGACCGGTCCTAGAAGAACGACTAACGCTAAATGCACAAGAGTTGCCATGGAGACAGGAAATATTTAGCAGTGCAACTAGACACCAAATTACTTTTCGGCCTTCACATCAACGAAAAAAAGAAACAAAGGACTCGCAATAGCTAAAGCCTTAATCCCCTTTTTCATTAGCAAAGACCTGGCGATTGAAACGAAAAGAACGCTATATAAAATCACGGTTATACCAGTGATGACCTATGGTGGCACATCATGGGGAACCACAAGCATGAGCCACATAAAGAAAGTACAAGTAATACAAAACAAAGTCCTGAGATGGATATTAGTTGCACCGCCATGGACACGTATAGCAGAAGTACATGAGGCCCTACACATGGACACCATTCACGAAACGATCAAGAAATTCGCCAACACCACGTACGCAAAGCTCGATCTCTTTAGAGAAAATGTAAGACACCTGACAAACGTAGGAACGACACATCCACAAACTTGGCACAAACAGAAGGTGCCAAGACGACTAATAGAAGACCCACAGTAGGCAAATGAATAACGAGCAAGGTGACGAGAAACCAACTAGCAAAGAATAGACAACAAACCAGCTTAGAAGAGGAAAAGACCTAGGGAAACTAAGGTGATGACGCCACCAAAGGAGGAGGATTGGGAACCACAGGGTTCAAATAAAATCAGATCCCGCCCTTCAATGTGAATAAAGAGAGCCAAAACAGCGAAACCATACACACACAAGACAATAATACACGTCAAACTGGCAAATAAGCTAGCGGCACTGTCAACAACAATGAGACACAAAAGAAGGTGTTGCCTACATCACATTTCAACGTCATCGCCACTTAAGTCGCCCAGTCTGGCGTCAACTGGAAAGACTTGCAACTCCGCGGCCCAACTTCTCCAAATGTGGACTCGCGGTTGTAAGTACCATACGATCATGTCATTTCACTGCTACAAAACAGCAGTACTCAATAGAAACAAACGTAAATTGTTGAGCATAAATAGGCGGATATCACCATACTGTATGATTGCACGATTTCACAAAACAAGTCGCAAGAAAGGCAGATGCTAGACTGAGATTCACTGCAAAAACGCAAAGTATTACCTACTCGTGAAGGAGACAACTTGCAAAACTGCTGTTCGGGCATTCCTTGAGTGACACTCGTCAGTCTGCGCCCCATAACAGATAGAATTTACAGAGGAAAGAGAAAAGATCGAAAGAAAAACAGCACGCCACCTCATAAATTCGTTTAGTAAACGCAAGACGCTTATCCAAGTCCAGCGGCTGTTCCGCAAATGTCGCGCGGATCCAAAGAATGTTGAGACGCTTACATACATACTTTGCAAGCGCCGGTTGGCGACGCTCTGCGCTGACGGAAACGAAACGCGCGCACACTGTAATCTTTCTCAAACGATTCTACAGAAACTATTCAGTAAAAGTATTTCATTTTTAGCTTGCTTGTAGCGTCAAATGTTAGCTTCGTGGCGAAGTGCCCATCGTCTCACTAATGGTCATACTTATTGTGGAACACACATTTTAGTAAGACGCTACGCAAAATTCAAAAAGTGTGCAATGAAAAATAGGGGTCGCTATTATTTTGCGTTTGGTGCGTATTACACCTTATGTTGCTGCGGATGAAATTTGGCTGACATGTTGGATTTTTCTTAAAATTTGGGAGGAGGTCTCTATCTGCCTCCAGTCTCGAGAAAATGGTTCGTATGTAGCGCGCTCACTCCTGATCTCAAGCCAGCGAGAATGAAATACTCGCAACGTCTCTCATATCTCCTAAACCGCTCGAGACATCGAAACGAAAGTTTGTCGAATGATGGCACACAAGGAGGAGAGTGTTTTGCCAATTCTTAAACACACGGAACTTTCTTATCTATGGCGATATATCAGTAGTTCCTTTTTTTATTTATTTTTTCACTCCAGTCACTGTAATTTTCTAAGAGTTATCGACAGCTAGTCATACAAGAGTATCCTGGTATGAAAATAAACATGAAATATCTTCTCTTATGTTACTGCAACCCGACAGTATAAGGTTTTTCCTAAGCTATTGAGCTCTTTGATTGCCAATTGCTTGTTTAATGAGGCACTCTGTTTCAGAATTCTGTTTCAATAGCTACTATGAGATGAATCTGTGCAAATTACAGTGTTTTAGCGAAGGAAGTACATTTAAACCTGTCAATAAGAGAAATGTGGTCTCCACTCATAAATGGTGATGCTTCTTCGAATGAGAAAAGGTTAACAATTCACACAAAAATAAATTGCCAATTTTGTTGAAATTGTGGCTGAATCCCCGAAACCCATCGTATTTTTAACACTGATCGACTGGAATGGAAACTTAACAAATGGTTTTATTCCATCTCTTGATCTGAGCAGTATTAAAATAATGATGAGCGTTCCCTTCAGGCGGAATGACAGGCACATGCCAGATGCTGGTCACTCACCTATGGCTTGCCAAACTGACAATGTGTGATTCGCGAACAAAGTAGTTGTTACTGAGAAAAATAAACAGTTGGTTTGTCGCACAACACAATGGTCAGTGTATTCTCAGCATCTGACAATAATGCGGGCGACAAAAATGCGAAAGCTGGCTATTTGTGCCTTGTGAGCGGGAGTTCACGTCGTTTGAAAAACATTGTCATGGAAGTAGATGTCATTGTCAGCAATACACTTCTACAAATTAAATATAACTAATCACCACACTCTTTCAGGATACTCATAATTCGTAATAATACCAGCAATTTCTTTCACTTGTGTAACCTGTTCTATAATTAGTTTATTAGTGCTAATAATATGTATGGAACCATTGAAATGCTTTTTCTCATCATGGCGAGCCAATTAAAACACTGGGCTTTTCGACTGTTTCTAGCTTGCAGTGAAAATGTGATGTCCACATGTACATAGTATAATGTCTCTTATTATATCCATATCCAAGTAATGATAGTGAAACTTATGTACTTCATATCTTGAACGCTTTTTACCGGAAGCATAAAGGGGTCATATCTTTGGAAATTACGTCTCTCCGACTTTTTGCAACAGACCGTAGAGATGTGCCAGCATAAAAGGCAGCAAGGAGATAACCTTGTTTCACTTTCCTGCCTTGCTTCCAGATCACGTGATTTCATAATATTCCTTACTTCCTTATTCACTATCCTCACGATGAATCGTCTGTCCCTTCTTACGATCTGAAAATATTGTGCAGGCAGAAGATATGTAACTGAAAACTATTATGTACTAAAGAAAAGAGAAGAAGGGCTTGAACGGCGAAAACGAAACACTACTCAGTGATAATGAAATTCAGTATACAGTAAGGCCGTATTTTTCGGGTGGGCAATACTTCCACTGCCAATATGCGCCATGCCGAAGTGAGTATACGGCAGGACGCCTTCCCGCTCCCCGCCTCACCCCTCCCGCAGTACTCACGTTAAGAGGCGCGTCGTGCATCGTAAGCTTCGTCTACAGGCAAGGTCTTGCTTTTCAGTACCGAACCGATGCCGTGTCTTTCTCTGCCAAATTCGTCATTCGGATGCTTCACGGAGGGGATGAGGTCAGCACACCGCTTTCCCGACGCCAGTCAGCCTCCCAGACTTCGAAGTAGTTGCATCTCACTCAAGAAGTTCCTTAACTGGAATCATAAGGCCAAGCGCACCCTGTTCCAGTCTCTACATCTACATCTACATGGATACTCTGCAAATCACATTAAAGTGCCTGACAGAGGGGTCAGCGAACCACCTTGAGAATTCTGTATTATTCCAATCACGTACAGCGCGCGGAAAGAACGAACACCTATATCTTTGCGTACGAGCTCCGATTTCCCTCATTTTATCGTGGTGATGGTTTATCCCTATGTAGGTCAGTATCAACAAAATATTTTCGTATTCGGAGGAGAAAGTTGGTGACTGTAATTTCGTGAGAAGATTCCGTCGCAGTGAAAAACTCCTTTCTTTTAATGATGTCCAATCCAAATCCTGTATCATTTCAGTGACACTCTCTCCCATATTTCACGATAATACAAAACGTGCTGCCCTTCTTTGAACTTTTTCGACATACTTCGTCAGTCCTATCTAGTAAGGATCCGCACCGCGCAGCAGTATTCTAAAAGAGGACGGACAAGGGTAGTGTAGGCAGTCTCCTTAGTAGATCTGTTACATTTTCTATGTGACCTGCTCATAAAACGAAGTCTTTGATTAGCGCCGGCTAGGGTGGCCGAGCGGTTCTAGGCACTCCAGTTTGGAACCGCGCGACTCCTGCGCGAATACTGCCTCGGGCATGGATGTATGTGATGACCTTAGGTTAGTTAGGTTTAAGTAGTTCTAAGTTCTAGGCGACTGATGACCTCAGATGTTAAGTCCCATAGTCTTCGGAGCCATTTGAACCATTTTTTTGATTAGCCTTCCCCTCAACATTTTCTATGTGTTCCTTCCAATTTAAGTTGTTCGTAATTGTAATTCCTAGGTATTTAGTTGAATTTACGGCCTTTATATTTGAACGAAGTTAACCAAATGCCTTTAGGACTCACGTGGATGACCTCACACTTTTCGTTATTTAGGGCCAACCGCCAATTTGTGCACCATTCAGATATGTTTTATAAACCATTTTGCAATTTGTTTTGATCTTCTGATGAATTTATTAGTCGATAAACGACAGCGTCATCTGCAAACAACCTAAGACGGCTGCTCACATTGTCTCCCAAATCGTTTATGTAGATAAGGAACAGAAAAGAGCCTATAATACTACCTTGGGGAACGCCAGAAATCACTTCTGTTTTACTCGATATCTTTCCGTCAATTACTACGAACTGTGAAGTCACAAATCCAGTCACATAACTGAGACGATATTCCATAAGCACGCAATTTCACTATAAGCCGCTTGCGTGGTACAGCGTCAAAATCCTTCTGGAAATCCAGAAATACGGAATCGATCTGAAACCCCTTGTCAACAGCACTCAACACTTCATACGAATAAAGATCTAGTCTCATCAAAGAAAAACCTCTAGCAGTACCAGCAATCGAACCCCGAGTCTTCTGCGTGGAGTGACACGCTGAACACTTTGTAAGTAGGCTGTTTGCGTTTTTTTTATATTGGTAACGCCACGTAGCGCTCTATATGAAAATCACTGACTGTGCTGTGTGCAGTCTGAGGCTGGTTGGCATTGTTGTAATACTCGCTATTGTAGCGTTGGGCAGTTGGGCTGTTAACAGCGCGATGCGTTGCGCAGTTGGAGGTGAGCCGCCAGCAGTGGTGGATGTGGGGAGAGAAATGGCGGAATTTTGAGAGTGGATGTTCTGGATGTGTGTCCATCAGAAACAGTACATTTGTAAGAATGGATGTCATGAACTGCTATATATATTATGACTTTTGAGCACTATTAAGGTAAATACATTGTTTCTTCTCTATCAAAATCTTTCATTTGCTAACTATGCCTATCAGTAGTTAGTGCCTTCAGTAGTCTTTATTTAGCTGGCAGTATTGGCGCTCGCTGTATTGCAGTAGTTCGAGTAATGAAGATTTTTGTGAGGTAAGTGATTTGTGAAAGGTATAGGTTAATGTTAGTCAGAGCCATTCTTTTGTAGGGATTATTGAAAGATTGCGTTGCGCTAAAAAAATATTGTGTGTCAGTTTAGTGTTGATCAGAATAAGTAAAGAGAGTAATGTCTGAGTACGTTCAGTTTTGCTCAGCTGTTTGAAAATCAAATAATGTAAGAGGTTTCTCAGCACAGTAATTCAATAATTTTTCTAAGGGGACGTTTCAACTTAGCTACAGAGGCGGATATGGTGCATCACAGCGTGTCAGAATTCATTCATACAGGAGACAAGCATTATATTGCTCTCCCCAACGTATATCTTGCCAAAGATCATGGAGGTTAAAGTAGAGAGATTCGAGGTCACCAGGAGGCGCATATCAGGAATAATTCTTCGAGCGCACCAGTCGCGACTGGAACAGGAAAGTGACAGTGGAACACAAAACTCCCCCCGTCACACACCATAAGGTATAATTACACGATTTCACAAAACAGGTGGCAAGAAAGGAAGATGCCAAACTGAGACTGAGTGGAAGAAAACAAAGTAAGACCTACTCATGAAGGATATAGCTTACAAGATTGCTATTCGGCCGTTGCTTCACTAATACTCGTCAGTCTGGTCCCTGTAACAGATAGGATTTACAGATGAAAGAGAAAAGATCCCCAGAAAAGCAACGCATCACCGCATAAGTAGATTAGGCATAGTGGAGAACGAAAAAAAAAACAGTTAACTTGGTTTTTGTTTCAACTTATTATACGAGAAGTCTTGACCACCACTTGCCATCACATTATATTGCTTTTTCGATAGTAAATGATAGAGGCAACTTAATGTTCTTAACCACACTAGAGGGAAACACACAATTACTGGCTTCTGGTGCAAGAGTCGTGAATTTCTCTTTGCTGAAGCAGGCCTGAGAAATGAGGGTGACAGACCTCGTTAGTCACAGCGCTATGAACACGGGATGGCTGAGGCCTACCCCCCCCCCTTTCCCCCTCCCCCCTCCGCGTTGCTGGGCTTCCGGTTCGCAGAAGTGTGGTGTCAATACACTGGCCAGTTTCCACTGTTTTCCACGGTTTAGGTGGCGTACTCTTGGACGTTTTAGCAGGGCGACCACACGTCTCCTGACCATTTGTCGTGCGACGAATCTGCATTTCCCGTTGGCAGTTGCAAATACGCAACACCGACATTGTGCCGCGTTCAGTGTGGGGAAGTTCCACAATCTAACCATCCGGATGATGTCAACCAATCGGAAAGGTTATCAGCATAGGCGCAGTAGCGTGAATGTCTGAACCAATGAGTGGCCACACAGCATGTACAGTGTACCAATCTCTGGTCAGCTAGCGAGCATACTGTAAGCGGTTATGGAGAAGTTTTAGCAGGCTTCCTGTGCATTTCAACATGTTGAAAGGAATTCTTCGTCGTCACTGTAGCGAAAGTTGTGAACGCTTCCCTCCAAAGCGTAGAGTTCTTAGAGCGGATAGGAACACGAAGGAGTTGAGCAGTGACCGCCATTTGACTGTATAATATACCTTATTACACCATCTAGATTGTGTAATAGGGCATATCATACAGTCAAATGGCAGTTATATCTTTCCGTCGGTTTTATATGACTATAGGTCCACTTGAAGAAAAAAAATCATTCACGTGATGAGCTACCGATTGTATTCCTTCATTTCTGTGGCGCTACATTCAGCAAGACAGGCAGAGTCCTGGGAAGACGAAGTATAAGACCTATTCTCCGACATCCTAAGAATATAAATCAGATACTATGCCCTATTAAGGACACACTCAGCCGCAGGTTCCCTAGGATTTATAACGTTTCGCCGCGCGGGATTAGCCGAGCGGTCTTAGGCGCTACAGTCATGAACTGTGCGACTGGTCCTGGCGGAGGTTCGAGTCCTCCCTCGGGCATGGGTGTGTGTGTTTGTCCTTAGGATAATTTAGGTTAAGTAGTGTGTAAGCTTAGGGACTGATGACCTTAGTCCGCAGCTCGTGGTCGTGCGGTAGCGTTCTCGCTTCCCACGCCCGGGTTCCCGGGTTCGATTCCCGGCAGGGTCAGGGATTTTCTCTGCCTCGTGATGACTGGGTGTTGTGTGATGTCCTTAGGTTAGTTAGATTTAAGTAGTTCTAAGTTCTAGGGGACTGATGACCACAGCTGTTAAGTCCCATAGTGCTCAGAGCCATTTGAACCATTTGATGACCTTAGCTGTTAAGTCCCTTAAGATTTCACACACACATTTATAACGTTCCTTGTGAATGCAATAGCAACTACATCATTCGGACCATCCGCAGCGTTTCCGACAGCTACGCAGAACATCAGTGCCATATCAAAAATCTGTAACTCGAGAAATCTGCAGTTGCTGAGCGGCAACACAAGCGAACACAGAATACTGTTTGACGAAACAAAAGTTTTGTCCCGGGCTCCTAAATACTGGGATTCTGTAATTATAGAGGCTGTAGAATGAAGAATGTGCGAAAGTAACTTCAGCCGTGACAACGGATATAATCTTAGCGGAGCATGGAACCGAGTTCTCGATGCAGAGAAGAGGCAGAAATATTCGTCGCAATGTTTACGCTACTGCGGGAGCGGTGACGTCACCAGGGAAGACGCTGGCATTTGCGACAGCAATACGTAATTACGTTATTATCGACCAATCAGAAGCCACCTATGGCCTGCGTAAGACATCCACAACAGAAGTCTTGACATTCAGTTGCTCGTGACGAAAACGATGGAGGTAATCGTTGAAAACTTTACGTTTTACTCTGAACTGATGCGGCAAGAAGTCCGAGCAGGTTTTACACGACAGTACCGTCGCGAAATACTTCGTTCGCAGACGATAAGCTTTCATACGAGCTATAATTTCTATGATTTTCTCGTAGTGGTCCTTTTGTGAGTCATATGTGGCGTGAAGTAACATGCTCTCCGAATCTCCTTCGAAAGTCCACACTCTGAACTTCTGTAGCAGCCCTCTCCTTGACAGACAACCCCTGTCTTGTAGCGACTACCACTAGAGTTTGTTGAGCATCTCCAAAACGTTCTCGCACTTACTAAACGATCCCGTGACTGAACAAGCAGCGCTTCGTCAAATACTCTTCATCTCTTAGAAGAAACAAAATTTCGTTTAAGGAGACTGTGATTGACTTTTTACTTTTTTTAATTGTTTACACAGCCACTTTTGTATGAAATAACCATAACCAAATTCAGATACATTAGCCGTATTGGAATGCTGTGTGAGCCGTGGTAAAATTCGCTGTTTTGAAGAGCGCGCCGCAGCGCATAGTGTAAAGCAGTCGCCCTCCATTTCTGGCGGTGGCGCCGCTGTGGCAATTACAGGTTTGGGGTCTCCATCTGGTGGGAAAGGGGAAAAGTTGCCTGTTCACGTGCATTTAAGGGGCGCTATGAGCTAGGCATTCCCCCCCCCCCCCCCCACTTATGTATCATCATCTTCCATTGGCTCCTTTCCCCCCTCCCCCTTCACTTTTCCTCTCCTTCCCCCCCCCCCCTTTTTCCCGTCATCTGACCAGTTTCCCCCCACCTGCTCTCGGGTGTGGTATGTCATATTTGTGCCAATTTTTTCGTGCAGTGTTTAAGTGAGTGTTCAGTGTTGTGCGTCTTTCCACAGTGTTGCGAACAGAAATCATGCTGTCGCTGGGTGTGCTTTTTATATCTCTTGCGAACAGAACCCAGACTGTCGCCGTGTTAATTGTCTGTCTTATTTTTCTGCTTCCTGTGTATTTTATTAGCATCATCCACCCTGTGTTTTATGTTTTAAGCTCCGGAATTTTCTGCCATTTTATCTTTAAGTCACCGATTTTATCGCCAACTGTTATTAATTTTTTATTATCTTCATCCTTTTACAACAAATTCTGTAGGCTGAAGAGAGGCGTAATAAGCTGCTGCCAGCCCGCCCCCTTTAGGGGGAATCGAAACTCAATAAAGGAAAAAAAAAAAACTAGGCAGTCGGTCAGTCTGTCAGTCTCGGCGAGTCTGGTCAGTTGGTCAGCCGGGTCGGTCTGGGGCAGTCTGTCTGTCGTCCGGAGTGCTAGTATGTGTTAGGCCGCCAGTCTGCTCGAGTTGCTCGGGCAACGGTCATTGGCGGTTGGATCGGTCGGTTGGTCGGTCGCGCACTGAGACACGAGATGACTTGTCCGCCTTGAGCGTCGGCGCATGTGAGGTTCCCACGTGAGTCCAGTGGGCCGCGCCGTATAGAAAAGGGTAGTGGCTTCGCGATTGACGCGAGAGCAACAGGAGTGAAACCACGACATCGGAATGGTCGGGGCGAGCCGCGACGCCGTGAGACGGGAGATCTTCGCGCCTTCATGCGTCCGTCGAAGCGGCTGGCAGCGGACGGTTCGGGAGAGCGTTAGGGGCTGCTGCGCCAGGTCTTCGCCAGAAATCGCAGTTTATTAGAAGCGATTGGAGATACGTTGTTTCATTTACTTGTTAAATTCTACTTGTTTTCTTGGTGAGATCACCAGGCGCTTTGTTTTGGGGTCGTCCCACCATTCTTCTCCGTTTGACTACCCGCGGGAAGGTGGTTATTTGTGAATTGAGTGGTCCGTTTTTCCCTTGTGGAGTTGGGGAGGGTTAGAGCAATCTGCGGTTCGGGTTCTTCGGTAATCCCCCTGTCAATTTGCCATACGTTAATAGCTGCCTCTGTTGGATTAGGTGTTAACAAATTTATAGAATTAAGGTGTAAAGGCCGAATTCCTGAAAAATGTTTTTATCTTGCCTATTATCTTGAGAGGCGGTATATGTGTAATGTAGAGCATGTAGTACATTTTATGTCAGTCTGAATTTCATGGGTTTCATTTAAATAATTTTTATAAAGTTGCCACCCTTCACCGTACGAGTCCTTTTGAAAACAGAATGCACTTTCGGTGGCAAATAATTTCTTAGTGTGAGTGTTCGTACCATTTTCATCCCTCTTACGCGGTGCATAGTTAATGTGTTTGTGTGAGTTGTTAAAATTTTTAGTTTAAAGTATTCTGGTGTGTTGCAGATTTGTACCAGTGTAGTCTTTCAGAGGTTGTTGCGAGCGGTCGTGACTACGGCCGTGTTGAAAGGGAGCGACGAGCTTCTCAACCCGAAGGCTCATACTGTCAATATTGTTTCTTCTGCCTCTAAATAAAATTGTAACTTGATATTTCGAGGGTGCTTTTCTGCTTATAAATTTTAAATCTATTTTTGAAAAGGCTTTTATGAATAAAATTCCCATTTGTTAAAGGTAATTTCATTTTCATCAGTTACTCCCTGGCAACTACTTCCACGCATAAATGTATTAATGTTCTTGATGAATCGCTAGTAAATAAAGTAAATTCTTTAAGAAAATATTTTCAAAGTAAATTCACGGTGCACTGTGAACTGTTTCTCTAGATATTCTACGGTTATTGCTGTATCATGTGATTTTTCACCGTTATGACCGCCATTCGTAGGTAAACGTCGCAAGAAGCAGCTTGCCCACCTGTTGGTAAAGCCCGTAGCAAAATTTACGCCGCGAACGGCGCGTGCGTTTGACGCGGAGATACGCCACGGAACAATAAAGGTTACACTCGGCGACAGTGCTTGCGGCTTGTCAGCGCCAGTTGCGCGATAAATAATGTTTGCTGCTGTCAGGCGGGAATTAATTGGCGGCGCGGCACATTAACATGGGCGTGCGCCGACGCTAAACAGTGTCTGCCGGCGCCGCTACGTGCCGTGCAAGCGGCGCTGCGCGGCGCGGCGCGACGCACGTCCATCTTGCGGCGGCTTCCTTCATCTGCCTAGCGACCTGCCTGTCGCTTGAATGAAGCACCTTTTTCCCTACGCAGCCTGCCATTCAGACTCCACCACTCACGGCTGAAAACAGTGTGTGCTGGACTGGGAGCATTCTGATCACGAACTTTCATTTCAACGGCTTGCTAGACACCTACCTATTGACTTTATTATCCAGTCGTTTGACGTCCAAGTATCGGTACCATGCTATTCCTTCCACTTACTCTCTGTGACAGCCAACGTTCCGTTGTGCGTAACGATACCGGATGGTCGTAATTGAAGTGCAGCTAGACATACGGGTCCAGTGTGGGCTGTTTTATCGTATGGCAGCGAACTTGGTGGATATGCTAATGCGTTAACGCGGAACCGATTTACGCTGGAGAACAATTCCAGTCTTTGTCACTAGGTGCAAGTCTGGCGCTGAACAACACCTCCTCGACTTCTCCAGTGCTCTTATGGAACAAGCGGTGTAAATGGCAGTTAACATAAAAATCAACATGATGCTTTTGCTAATTGTTTGACCTTTTTTATGCCCACGACCCTTTCCTAATCCTATACGTATCGAAACATTTCTATACGTCTTCCTCAGATTGACAGAGCCGCATTTGCGCCTGGTGGCCAAAATTGGAACTAATTTTTTCCAGCATAAATCAGTTCCACATTAACGCTTGAGAATATCTACCAAGTTTCGCTCCCATATCGTAATTTACAGCTCACACTGGACGTCTTTGAGTAGTTGCACTTTAATCATAGCCACCCGGTATTAGGCTAACCTAATTAAATAAAAGGACCAGAATCTTGTTGAAGACCATGCAATTCTTTTACATATCTGCAGTACCCTTTCACATTAGAGTATGAAACGAAATAGACATAGGTCTGTGTGAATAAAAAATTCCGTCTTGTCTCCTTCGCAGCCGCAAGTCACATAACCGCATCCGTACGTCTTTTATTGGTGTCAGCGGATATTAAAATTTTAGAAATCACTTTAAACCGTTCGGTAAGCCAGTGTTCTGTTGGCTAAATTTTCGCATTCTGAAGTAGGACCTTGGAAATTACATCCCACAGAGCGTACAGACCGATCATGACCACATTTTAATATAACATTGCCTGTCATAACTTAGTCTTCTTTCGCAATTAACGAAACAGATCATGTGAATTATTCTACTGGTCGTTTCCGCGACATTCGGAGGTCTAATGTAGTCTTCACACGTCCTCGTCAAATGATGCCTATTGTAAAATGTTTTCAATGTAGTTCGTTCATCAAAATGCAGCTCAGTTCACCATAACATTACGTCATAACGTGCTACACTTCTCATGTAATAAGGACCGCAAAGTGTACTTGTAAATAGACTGTCCGGTCATATTAGTTGACCACTTGTCAAAGCCTCTATAACCACCTTTTTCAGTTCGGACCGTTGCCATACGTCTAGGAAGAGTGTCAGTTAGGTTCTGGAAGGTACCGACACAGATGTGGAGCCATGCTGACTCGAGTGCTGTGGCTCGAACAGCCCGATCGAGGTGGTCGCGCAGATTCTCGATTTGGTTTAAATCCGGGAAGTTTGGTGGCCAGGAGAGTACGGTAAACTCAGCCTGGTGCTAATCGAACCAAGCACTTCCAGCTGTGGGACACGTTCCATTGTCCTGCTGGTAGATACCACCGTGCTGAGGAAAAACAAACTGCATGCAGGGGTGGACGTGGTCCCCAACGTATACGTTCTTGTATTGCTCCATTGTACCTTTCACAATGAGGAGATCACCCAGTGAATGCCACGCAAACATTCCCAAGAGCATAATGCCCCCTGATTCGGCCTGCACCGTTGTTTTCAGACATTTCACGCCTTAGCATCAAAAACCAGTATTAGCCAAGAGACCACATGTGACTTACGCTTATTACTTGAGAAGGAGGAATTGGTTGCCTTGCAGCCGATAAAGGAAATGCCACTGCACTTCAGAGCACTGAAGACTACATACATTAGACTACATTTATTAGATGTAACACATACTGGAAACTTACCTGCAATCCGACACAGATCATCGTTAGAAAACGAAAATCATTAAAAGACTCTGGTATCCCAGAGGAAGTGGTGAAGAAATTAATGCCACATGCCACGAGATCTCCCACGCTTTCTGGATTGCCGAAGATAAACAAGGCAGGTGTCCCTACTAGACTCACTGTTAGTGCAGACAGTTCGCACACTTACGTACTGGCAAAAGATCTGGCACGATTATTAGCACTGAGGCACTGTCAACACACGTTGTTAACCCGCACGCTTTTGTTAGTCAACAAAATGAAGATAGGCCTGGCCGACATGATGGTCAATCTGCACGTAGTATCACTCTTCACGAGGGTGCCATGTAAAACACGCTGGATATTTAAGCCCAACAATTTCCATCTGGGGTGATGTCGTTCCATCATGCCTCAGCAACAACAGTTTCTCGTACTGCGACGAAAGTGCTGATGGAATGCCCATTATCTCCGGTTATCGTGAACTTCTTCATAGAGAACTTTGACGAGCAGGCTCTGAACTCCACGAGGCTCTGTCCATCTTGCTTCCCACAGTACTTTGACGACATGGCCTCAGGGTTGAAAATGCACTGCAGCAGTCCACCGATCATCTGAACTGTGTGCATTACAACATTAAATTTACCACCGTCAGATGGCTTGCGGAGTATGGATGTAGACGTAGAGATGGAGAGGAATGGCAAGATACTGTTATTGGGGATTTTAGCTGAGCAGAAGGCAGAATGTCTGCTTGGCTATTCAGTGTACAAGAAACCAATTCACACTACCACTCCCTGAACGCCCAGTAGGTTTCAGCACCCTGTACAAAAGAAAGTAGTCCTAAAAATGATAGTACACAGAGCAAAGATTATTTCTGACGACAACCACCTACAGCTCAAATTGCAGCATTTGAGATGCATGTTCAGAGAAAATGGTTAAAGCAGCGGAGACACTGCAAATGTTTTCAGGTATCACTGATGCAGGATGCCTCATAAATCAGAAAAGAGGCCCAGCTTGTTATATTCCTGCCATAGTGTGGAGTAATGAGCAGGACATTAGGGCATGTGCTGTAAAGATGTGAGTACTAGGATGAAGGTGATCCTGTTGCGTTTTGTTTGTGCAGACTGGATGTATTCAGGGGCAAGCATATATCAAGGCACAAACCTATTCTTCTGTTAATTGATGTGACACCCTAAGGGTTGATTTATGACCCTCTGGAATAACCTATCGTTCTGGGAAACCCTCCACCCCTTCCCCTCCCCCTCTTCCTCCGCCTCCCCACCCTTCTGGGAGAACCCAAATGCCTCCTCCCCATCATTGATACAAGCACACTTTTGATATCAAATCAACTGCCTAGTTAAATTGATTAATTAATTAATCCTTCCCATCTAGGGTATCTCCAGTCCTCCCCTCCCCCTCTTCCCCTCAGCTCCACATTTGGAAACTGGTGGGGAAAAGATTGAGTCTGTGATGGAGAGAAAAGATCTTATGGCACAAATTTCAAATCAATGTCAGTAATAATAATATGTTGATGCTTAGTCTTTATTTAAACAGTTTTTGAGAGCTACAGGTACCACACTTGGGTACAGCTCACATCTTCCCCCACTTCTCAAGATGTAATAACTGCAAGCAGCAAGGAATGGAATGTCTGTGGTCATTAGCACATGTGTGTATCATCTGGATGCTGGGCATGTCATTTGCACACCACAGAGGTCAGGCTATGTATGAAGGCAGGCGCCCCCAGAAGCCAGGTAGAGCACCAATCACTGACAGGTCCAGTCACGTGGAAGTCTGTAGCCTAATGGTATGTACACGCCAGTGCAAACCTCTGTTGTCGCCATACAGAACCACTGTGAGACTCTGCATGTGAAGTGTGACCATCCACTGAGATGACTGCACGCACAGGAAACTCCTGTTAGGCACCTCCCAGCCCACCACAGGGAAACTGTTATCGGAGGCCTCACAGCCACCCACCACACATGCCACACATGCCTAAGTGGATGCATGTGCGTCTCAAATAGCTTCTCCTGTCGAAAAAAGCATCAGGTGTCAGCAATCCTTCGATACTTGACACCTCAGAAATTGCCACCAAACCATCACTGCTGTCTCTTAGTGGCTACTTCTTATTTTTGTGCAAACCAACGTGTCTAAACAAGCAGATTGAGGTTTTCATCCCTCCTCAGATTACTGCAGTCCTATTGCGTAATGTTGAATCAGTGGAGGTATATGAATACCAGCCACTCCACTCTCGTCCCCATTCTGCTATCATCCACGGTTCTGTTAGTTTGATCATCAGTTTTCCTGTTTTTGTGTTAGTTTACTTGCAAGATGAAGCGTTTTACGAGCAGAACCTGCAACAGCAGCAGTGGCTGTGCCAAACGCCCGAGGCAAGCAGAATTGCCATGTAACCACATATTTACACTACTGGCCATTAAAATTGCTACACCACGAAGATGACGTGCTACAGACGCGAAATTTAACCGACATGAAGAAGATGTTGTGATATTCAAATGATTGGCTTTTCAGAGCATTCACACAAGGTTGGCGCCAGTGGCGACACCTACAACGTGCTGACATGAGGAAAGTTTCCAACCGATTTCTCATACACAAACAGCAGTTGACCGGCGTTGCCTGGTGAAACGTTGTTGTGATGCCTCGTGTAAGGAGGAGAAATGCGTACCATCACGTTTCCGATTTGATATAGGTCGGATTGTAGCCTATCGCGATTGCGGTTTATCGTATCGCGACATTGCTGATCGCGTTGGTCGAGATTCAATAACTGTTAGCAGAATATGGAATCGGTGGGTTCAGGAGGGTAATACGGAACGCCGTGCTGGATCCCAACGGCCTCGTATCACTAGCAGTCGAGATGACAGGAATCTTATCCGCATGGCTGTAACAGATCGTGCAGCCACGTCTCAATCCCTGAGTCAACGGATGGGGACGTTTGCAAGACAACAACCATCTGCACGAACAGTTCGACGACGTTTGCAGCAGCATGGACTATCAGCTTGGAGACCACGGCTGTGCTTATCCTTAACGCTGCATCACAGACAGGAGTGCCTGCGACGGTGTATTCAACGACGAACCTGGGTGCACGAATGACAAAGCGTCATTTCGGCGATCTCAGTTGATGGAACCACAGCGTTTCATGTGAGAAGATTCCTGCGTGAGGGGATGGAGAGGGAGTTGCATTGCTGTGAGGCGGTGCCAGATGACGTGAGGAATATCTGACAGACCCCAAGTGAGATAGGTAATACACACTCACTCTGCTTACAAATAACCTGTATTCTTTCACCCATGGCAGTAGTAGGCCACGTTTGAAATGATGGACTTACGTCTCGTATTTTTCCTCTACAGCACCACGGTTCACGCAGTATGCAATGCCACGGGTACTGGGGCAGTGAAAAAGAACCATGTAGATGAGGTCCTGTGTATCATGATCCGCCATGTAAGACAGACTTTTTCATTGAGTGAGAAGAGGCCCAGCCACACCACTCCTCCGCACCCACCCCCTCACCATCCTCTCTGGCGTCCATGCGCCAAGATCCTTCTTGCAACTGGCTCCGGGTTGTGACACCAACTATCTCCGCAGCCGCAGACGCAGCCAGGATGCTCACTCTTGTGCAATGCACGATATCCTCTTCCCCCACATTCTTGCCCAAACTTCAAGGTACATGCATCTCCCTGAGCCTTCATGCAACAGTTATCAGCAGCAGCAACATCGGCAACTGGTTATAGTTGTAGCAGTAGTAATCGTATGACTAGCAGCAGTTCCCTCCTCCACCCTTTTAGTGAAGTACATCAGATTATGAACGCCATACTGCAATTATGATACGATGATTGCAGTCGCCTTAGAGGAGACAATCTCGTTGTCTAGGGTTCAGAATTCAGCAGGATGGTATCGTGATCCTGCAGGACTTCTGGAAGCACACCTTCCTGTTCTGGAAATGGAGCTCTGCAAGGTTGTTAACGATCCATGGTATCCCACCATTAAATGCAGTGCTGTGTTGTGTAACGAACTGTTGCATCCCCCCTTCCTTCCTGACCAGACCTTTGGCATTGAAAGGCAAGCCTTCACTGTCGTTGGGGGGGGGGAAACGGCATGATATCATGGAGCACATCAATCACCGAGTGGTTCCGTGAGTCCACCTAGAGAGTTATACTGGACCAGTTTTCCGAGATGGAAGTTTGAGGGTCGGCTGAAGCACTCGGTCAAATAGTACACCTTGACAAAACCTTACATGTAGGGATATCTGTGCACCATGTGTGCCAACAAAAGTTCCACTTGTAAGAGAAAATCTCTGCACCATGTGCATTGACAAAAAAAAAATTATATCAGAAATACATAAGCTCATCTTGCATGTCATATAAATAGATTTTTTTTAAGTTTCACCTGCTGCTAGCTGTCCAAATCTTGTTAAGTTTCTAAGTGTAGATGTATACATACACAGTTGAAACCTATCGAAATTGTTGTTGTACAACCACCATGTAACTGCCACTATTGGGACTGTTGTAGTGTGAGAATAAATGTATCTCAGCATTAGTTTTTAGTGAATATTTACATATCTGAAAATTTTAAATGTTTCAAATATTACTTTTTTTTAACTGTGTAAGAAAGTATCTCTATTGAATATTGCAACCAAATTGTATCTCAAAAACCAAATCCCATCTCAGGAATCAAATTGTTTTTGTGAGAACTGAACAAACAAACAAAAATGTTCGTTACCATACGTCCACGTTGTTGTTCTTTACAAAAAACCTATCCCACCTGTATATATAAAGGATGTGGCAGACACGAAAGACTTTAATTTTGACATGAAGTGAAGTTTAACATGGAAGATAACAAAACATACAGAATACCTGCATGGGATTACGCCTACCGTGCAGCATGAATTGGCTTATGGGAGCAGGAGGCAAGTGACTACGTCTACTTCCAAATACACGTAGTTAACATGTCTAAAATTACATCACCAGTACTTGAAGGAAATCACAGATGTAGTATCTGGGCAAAACTGTATACTATCAAAGTGGGAACAGGGTGACGAGAAATAGTACACAGATTGTGAGGTAAAAAAAATCATTTATTTTTCAATCTTCTTGAAAGTAATTTTGCATTTTCATAAACAGACACATCTCTATTTATAGACATTATCTTCCTCTTCTTCTTCTTCTTCTTCTTCTTCTTCTTCTTCTTGAGTCGATGGGGAGCAGGACATCCATTGAATTCCAGGTCTTGAATAGCAGGAAACTTGAAGATTTGACGCATCCATGTGATCTCCTCAACTTGAGGTAAATTATGGTATCTGTGTGGTCGAATAATCGAAGCGACGTCACCATATCTTCGTAGGGCATACCAGGATCGTCCCCGTGAACTCCGTGGCAGAATCGCGTTAAGAACTTCGCATCCATTTGTGTTTTAACACACTTCACATCCTTGAAAGAGCTCGGTAATGCAATGTTTCTGAGAATTTCTGTATTATTATAGCATCTTCTGTGTATGCTATAAATGCAACATCTATAGATATGAACCGTCTATGCTCATCATCATCTAAAATGATTCTCATACCTTGAGATAACATTGTGAAATGCTCTGGGTATGGCGCACCACCCGGTCATTTATAAAGCTCGTTGCTCAACATTGGTGAAGTGGCAATAGTTAATCACATGATCGTGTAGTACTAGAGATTATGCGACAGTGTGTACTGGGAAATTTGCTGACAGTTGAAAAATCAGTTCATGCATCTACAGGTCCTGATCTAATTATATTGTTCTGTTTTGAGCAGTCCGCTAAGATGATTGGCGCCCGGTTGAGTAGACGTCATTCCTCTTCATAGTATGAAGCACAGAACCTCACATACATGTCATATCATAGACTGTATATATTTTCATTTCACTGCATGTCTACATTATCATAAGGGTAAAATTCGGAGTTCAGGGGAAATCAGCCATCAGTTAACTTGCTTTTTCCAATTTTCGTGGAATCAGTTTGCTATTTCCCTCTTCTGTTCGTCTGAAACGCTATTACAATGGACATGGCAAAGATTTTAATAGACTGCGTTCGTCTGCTTGCAGTCGGTAGCACTGGGTGCTCGAAAACCTCCCATGAATGCAAAGATAATGGTGAAATTACTCTTGCATTCAGAGATTTTAATAGTTTAAAATGCTGATCACCTGATACAGCGATATGTGGCATCTTCTGTATTTTTTGGTAGTGATGATCTCGTTCTCCTCTTTAGCTCCTTGAATGTATGAGTTTTTATCGGTTACACTCCAGACCAGTGTAAGTTCCTGTTAAGCATTCATGACAATTAGTCGCATGCCCTCTAAATATCACAGTTTTAAAGGTATATACGCAGTAAATCTCTTGTACTCTTGCATTGTTCTATTCACTGGCTCGCCTGTGAACAATCTAGTGTTTTCTAAGTCATTCAGATCTAAAGGAGAAGCGCAAACATACGTTTTAAGAACTGATGTTATGTCTACAATGTGCGTACAGTCAATCTAGACGCCATTAAGATCATATCACATCTCATGAAACAGGAATGCCGAAGCATTATGTGCAAGGATCTGAATGTTACTTTAGCAGTTCCGTCTCTTTTCATTAATTATCCATCAGGATACATGAAACTCCTGCGTGGCAGGGTTAAAGTGTCTTGGTGTTGGATAACAATCCTAATTTCATCGTTCTTCTTAAATTTGGTTGAAGCATAAAGTTTATGCAAGAACTATTCCTGGCATATAATAGACTCATCATATTCCAACAGGCTACTTGCATCAAATGGCGTCATTGCAAGATTTCAGACCAACTGATTTAAGAAAGTTGTAGTTCCCACATGTTATTCCCCTGGTGTATCGTTGTGCCGTGCATTGTGCTTGTTGGTTTTATACCTTACACCGTATGTTGTCTTCATTGACAATATAAGGACGCTGGGGGCAGGGGGGAGGGAGGCTGCTGCTCGTCAGTTCTGCCTCCAACAAATCCCAGATGGTTGAAGGTCACCACCGCCACTTCCGGGTCTCTGCACATTCGAGGCCACTGCTAGTTCCACTTTAGATGTAGCCGTATAATGATTTCCTTGCCATGAAACTGCAAAAAGGTGGGAATTTAAGGAGATGGGACCTGGATAAACTGACTAAACCAGATGTTGTACAGAGTTTCATGGAGAGTATAAGGGAACAATTGACAGGAATGGGGGAAACAAATACAGTAGAAGAAGAATGGGTAGCTTTGAGAGATGAAGTAGAGAAGGCAGCAGAGGATCAAGTAGGTGAAAAGACGAGGGTTAGTAGAAATCCTTGGGTAACAGAAGAAATATTGAATTTAATTGATGAAAGGAGAAAATATAAAAATGCAGTAAATGAAGCAGGCAAAACGTAATAACAAACGTCTCAAAAATGAGATCGACAGGAAGTTCAAAATGGCTCAGCAGGGATGGCTAGAGACCAAATGTAAGGATGTAGAGAATTATCTCACTAGGGGTAAGATAAATACTGCCTACAGGAAAATTAAAGAGACCTTTGGAGAAAAGAGAACCACTTGTATGAATATCAAGAGCTCAGACAGAAACCAAGTTCTAAACAAAGAAGGGAAAGCAGAAAGGTGGAAGGAGTATATAGAGAGTCTATACAAGGGCGATGTACTTGAGGACAATATTATGGGAATGGAAGAGGATTTAGATGAAGATCAAATGGGAGATACGTTTCTGCGTGAAGAGTTTGACAAAGCACTGAAAGGCCTGAGTCGAGACAAGGCCCTGGGAGTAGACAACATTCCATTAGAACTACTGACTGCCTTGGGAGAGCCAGTCATGACAAAACTCTACAATCTGGTGAGCAAGATGTATGAGACAGGCGAAATAACCTCAAACTTCAAGAATAATATAATAATCCCAATCCCAAAGAAAGCAGGTGCTGACAGATGTGAAAATTACTGAACAATCAGTTTAATAAGTCACGGATGCAAAATACTAACGCGAATTCTTTACAGACGAATGGAAAAACTGGTAGAAGCCGATCTCGCGGAAGATCTGTTTTGATTCCGTAGAAATACTGGAACACGTGAGGCAATACTGCCCCTACGACTTATCTTAGAAGCTAGATTAAGGAAAGGCAAACCTACGTTTCTAGCATTTGTAGACTTAGAGAAAGCTTTTGACAATGTTGACTGGAATACTCTCTTTCAAATTCTGAAAGTGGCAGGGGTAAAATACAGGGAGCGAAGGGCTATTTACGATTTGTACAGAAACTAGATGTCAGTTATAAGAGCCGAGGGGCACGAAAGGGAAGCAGTGGTTGGGAAGGGAGTGAGACAGGGTTGTAGCCTCTCCCCGGTGTTATTCAATCTGTATATTGAGCAAGCAGTGAAGGAAACAATAGAAAATTTCGGAGTAGGTGTTAAAATACATGGAGAAGAAATAAAAACTTTGAGGTTCGCTGATGACATAATTCTGTCAGAGACAGCAAAGGACTTAGAAGAGCAGTTGAACGGAATGGATACTGTCTTGAAAGGAGGATATAAGATGAACATCAACAAAAGCCAAACGAGGATAATGGAATGTAGTCGAATTAAGTCGGGTGACGCTGAGGGAATTAGATTAGGAAATGAAACACTTAAAGTAGTAAAGGAGTTTTGCTATTTGGGGAGCAAAATAACTGATAATGGTCGAAGTAGAGAGGATTTAAAATGTAGACTGGCAATGGCAAGGAAAGCGTTTCTGAAGAAGAGAAATTTGTTTACCTCGAGTATAGTTTTAAGTGTCAGTAAGTCGCTTCTGAAAGTATTTGTATGAAATGTAGCCATGTATGGAAGTGAAACATGGACGATAAATAGTTTGGACAAGAAGAGAATAGAAGCATTCGAAATGTGGGGCTACAGAAGAATGCTGAAGATTAGACGGGTAGATCATATAACTAATGGTATAGAATAGGAATGGAGAGAAGTTTGTGGCACAACTTGACTAGAAGAAGGGATCGGTTGGTAGGATATGTTCTGAGGCATCAAGGGATCGCCAATTTAGTATTGGAGGGCAGCGTGGAGGGTAAAAATCGTAGAGGGACAACAAGAGATGAATACGCTAACCAGATACAGAAGGATGTAGGTTGCAGTAGGTACTGGGAGATGAAGAAGCTTGCACAGGATAGAGTAGCATGGAGAGCTGCATCAAGACCACAACAACAACAACAGCCATGAAAGTCGACAAGTTGATTATCTTGGTCCACAATCCGCAGCTCCTGGTAGTTCAGTGTCTGAACTGTTGCTGGGAGGTAACAACGTTGGTAGGTGTATCAGCAACCTTATACCTTTTTCCAACTGATGGGAAGAATTCTTCAAATTGTATGAATCAGTCTATTGTTGTGACAAGAGTTCGTTGGAATGTTACGCATGACACTGATTGTACTGACAAGAAGTATATCCACTGACTGCTCTGATACATAAAATTTATTAGGTTCCTGAGCTGCGTGTGGCTTGTGTTTGTGCCATCTCTTGCACTGTGTCTTTTGCAGTTCGTTGTCCTCTTCTGGGATATTCCCATGAGCAACAACGTGGTTTTTAAGTTGGAGCTGTCCGGTGTGGTCGAGCGGTTCTAGGCGGTACAGTCTGGAACCGCGCGACCGCTGCCTCGGGGAGTTCTAAGTTCTAGGGGACTGATGACCTCAGAAGTTAAGTCCCGTAGTGCTTAGAGCCACCCTATAGTGGAAAATTCTAGCCACCCTATAGTGGAGTTTCACTGCATTTGGTTATTTGAATTGAAGTGCACCAGCGGAATCTTCTGCCTTGTGGCCGTTAACGTTCCGGTTACCTGCCCTGGGTATTGATGTAAATTTCAGGCAGTGTAGTTTTCTCATCGTGTTGTTGCTGTACAGCATTGTGTGTAGTTTGACAGGTCTGTGTATGATTGGTTGTGGGCGCCAATATCTTCTACGTTGTTCCGTTGAACTCCCTGTTGTGCCCTGGTCGGATGAAGTGGAAGTTATCTTGTCGGCGAGTCCGCTGACTGTCGCTCGATTGGGTTGTCGTCGGATCGTGAATGGTTGGCCCGACTTCCTGTCTCACCTAAGCGAGCGTTAGTATCTGAATTGCAGGCCAACCCTCGAACATCTGGGCGCCCTTGTGTGTACGGCCTTATTTTTTTTAATTTGTTCTTGTCGTTGGTATTTGTATGGCTTCTAGCCGGTTGTGTTTTAAATTAGAGTTGTTTTACTCTTAAGACCTTCAGCCTAGTTTGAAGTACTGTTTCACGTAAGCCCTTTGGCATTTTAAAAAATTTTGTATGTTTACGTTTTCGGCCTCCAGCCGATATGAATTTAACTTGTTTACTTCAGCCTAACTAAAGAACTGTTTTAAGATAAGGCTTGCCTGTTAAATTTCTGATTATGCTTGCGTTTTAAGTTACTGGCTTTCAGCCGTTTTTATATTAAGTCCCAAAGATTAAAGCTGTGTGTTTAAAAAAAAATTTTGTGCTCTTGTAATGTTTGATCAAAGAATAAAGTTTTATGTTAGGGTGTAACTGACAGCCTCTTATTTTGGCCCCTTTCCACAATTTATTGTATCTGTCCTGTCCTGCGGGTTTAGCAGGGCGCTTCAGAGCCTTCTTCTAAACCTGTCTTTTTGTGAAACCCAGCAGCCGTCCTATTGAACCTTTCAGGTTAAAGTCAGTCATTGCACTCATTGTATTTATTGCACGTAGCCCAATCCCTTTTGCTGACCATTTAAATCTTCAATATCGTGTGCATCAGGTTCTATTTCCATAATGTCTTTTCCACCATTCATTTCCAGATGAAGTTCGTTGTTAGCCTCTGCGATATTCGAAAAGCTGTTGTATGCCTCCAGTCCAATCAGCAGTACTCCTCTGCCCATTGCTTGAATCAATGAGTGGGAAGAAATTCGCACCTAATACTGACGATCCTTCTTGTAATGTCAGAGTATTCAACACTGCATCTGAACGTTGACTGACAGGTGGATGCTTAATGCACCTCCTTACATATATGCTTCTTCGTAAATGCTAGGAGGACCATGCTACACAGCTGCCTGCATAACTAGGTTGGGGGGTTGGGTTGTTTGGGGGAGGAGACCAGACAGCAAGGTCATCGGTCTCATAGGGTTAGGGAAGGACGGGGGCCATGACCTATCAAAGGAACCATCCCGGTATTTGCCTGGAGCAATTAAGAGAAATCACGGAAAACCTAAATCAGGATGGCCGGACTTGGGATTGAACTGTCGTCCTCCCGAATGCGAGTCCAGTGTGTTAGCCACTGCGCCACCTCGCTCGGTCATAATTAGGTATTAAAGTACTGGTAGCGATGGAAATTGTAGAACACAAGTCTTCTGTTCGTGAAGTACCGTTGTAACTCTTCCTGTGGCTGCAGATCTCCAAATGAGTCGAGATGGTAGACGCTATTTGTGTTTTTCTTAACATAAGCCGGCCGGAGTGGCCGAGCGGTTCTATGCGCTTCAGTTTGGAACCGCGAGACAGCTACGGTCGCAGTTTCGAATCCTGCCTCGGGCATGAATGTGTGTGATGTCCTTAGGTTAGTTAGGTTTAATTAGTTCTAAGTTCTAGGGCCTGATGACCTCAGATGTTAAGTCCCATAGTGCTCAGAGCCATTTGAACCAATCTTAACATACGCCACGCAGTGGGTTCCCAGTCCCCCTGCATATTTCCACATAGTCTTTGGTAATGAAACCAGGATAAACGTATCTCGGAATATCGAATTTATTGTTCCAATCTTGAGCAGATCTGTATTTGTAAGTGGTATGCCCGGTAGGATAGCTAACGAGCTTTTTTATTTATGAACAGAGGTAGTGCTTTCTTGTATGGCTGCTCCTGGGGGTTCTGTGCATTCTTGGCTTATCTGCCAATAGCCGCAGCACCACCAGCCAGCGAACCCATCGCTGAGAGGCCTGCGAGGAATGAGGAATGGGGATAATTCCGTCTGATATCTTGGATATCGGCAGAACCAGGGTTGCTTTAACCGGTCCTTTATGCTTCAGAGCATTCTTAGCTGCATACATCGCTGTCAGGATACAGCTTTTCAAACACCCATGAACTGGCTTCTTCTTCAATGCACAACGTGCAGCATTGATAACTTGCTTGAAATTCACACCCAAGCCCAACTTAATTTTATCACACTTTTTCTTTTTTGGATCATCAGTCTTCACAATGATTTGACGCATCCCGGCACAAATTCCTCTCATGTTCTAACCTCTTCATCTCAGAATAGCACTTACAACCTACGTTCTCAATTAACTGCTTGATTTATTCCAATCTCTGTCTTCCTCTACAGTTTTTGCCCTCTACAGCTCCCTCTAGTACCGTGGAAGTCATTCCCTAATGTCTTAACAGATGCCCCATCATCGTATCCCTTCTCGTTATCTGTGTTTTCCACATATACCTTTCCTATTCTGCGTAGAACCTCCTCATTCCTTACCTTAGCAGTCCACATAATTTTCAGAATTCGTCTGTAGCACCACATCTGAAATGCTTCGATTCTCTTCTGTTCCGGTTTTCCCACAGTCCACGTTTCACTGGCATGCAATACTGTACTCCAGATGTACAGTCTCACAAACCTCTTCCTCAAATTAAGGCCACTGTTTGATACTGGTAGACATCTCTTGGCCCAGAATGTCCTCCTTGCTCCGCAAGTCATTGGTTATTTTACTGAATAGGTAGCAGAATTCCTTAACTTCATCTACTGCATGACCGTCAGTACTGATGTTAAGTTTTCTGTTCTCATTTCTGCTACTTCTCATTACTTTCGTCTTTCTTCGATTTACCCTCAGTCCATATTCTGCACTCATAAGACTGTTCATTCCGTTCTACAGATCATGTGTTTCTTCTTCACTTTCACTCAGGATAGCAATGTCATCAGCAAATCATATCATTTATGTCTTTTCACCTTGAATTTTAAATCCACTCCTGAACCTTTCTTTTATTTCCATCATTGCTTCCTCGATGTACAGATTGAACAGTAGGGGTGAAAGCCTACATCCCTGTCTTACACTCTTTTTAATCTGTGCACTTCATTCTTGGTCATCCACTCTTAATATTTCCTCTTGGCTCTTGTACACGCTGTATATTACCCGCCTCTCCCTACAGCTTACCCCTATTCCTCTCAAAATTTCGGACATCTTGCAGCATTTTACATAGTCGAACGCTTTTTCCAGGTGGACAAATTCTATGAACGTGTCTCTATTTTTTTTTTTTTAGTCTTGCTTCCATTTTCAACAGCAACATCATAAACGCCTCTCTCGTGCCTTTACCTTTTCTAAAACCAAACTGATCATCATCTAGCACATCCTCAATTTTCTTTTCCGTTCTTCTGTATCTTATTCTTGTTAGCAACTCAGAGGTATGAGCTGTTAAGCTCATTGTTCAATAATTCTCGCACTCAGCCCTTGCAGTCTTCGGAATTGTGTGGATGATATTTTTCCTAAAGTCAGACGGTATGTCGTCAGACTTATACATTCTACACACCAACCTGAATAGTCTATTTGCTGCCACTTTCCCCAATTATTTTAGAAATTCTGATGGAATGTTATCTATCCCTTCTGCCTTATTTGATCTTAAGTCCTCCAAAGCTCTCTTAAATTCTGATTCTAACACTGGATCCCCTATCTCTTGTAAATCAATTCCTGTTTCTTCTTCTATCACATCACACATATCTTAGGTCCGTAGATGTAGTGTTAATCGAAATTCCCTATCGCCTATCTGTATTGTATCATCATTTAAAGTTATAGGCTGTGTGCATAACATACATGGTTTATCACCACTGACACCAAATGTTTTGTCTACCCTAGCGTCGCTGTGATGGTTAATGAAACCAGCAACAACATCATCGTCTCCATTGTGTAATTTCACTGAGATTTCATTGAGAGGTTCAGTAACTGGTCTGAAGGTTACTTCCAGTGTCTACTCTTGATCCATATGTCCTAAACTTATCAGCCTCCTGTGTAGTGATGACATATATATTGTTGTACTCAATGTGGATTGCTTCACAGGCTGCACCTTACATGCATTTCGCTCAACTTTTACAGTTGAGTCATGCACTTTCTTTTCAATTCCATCAACATTTACAGCTAAGACATCTACTTTCTTTCTCAGAATGGTTTGCGTATACGTCTCTAGTTCCTTGACCCTACCATCCATTTCGTTGATCAGTCTCAGAAGCGTCTGCGCATACATCTCTAGCTCCTTAACGTTAAGTTTGAGAGACTGAAATTTTCCGTCTACATACAGAAGCATTCTCTGTCTATGCACACCTACTCTCTTGAGCGGAGTGCCTGATATGCATGTAAACTTGTCCATGGTGTGATTTATACTAACATACTCATCACTTTTTTCATGCCTATGTACAAAGAAACTTCGGCAAGTTCAATAATATCTATCGTCATTCAGTTTTCTTCATTTATCAATAACAAGAAACCTGCTCTGTGTGTGATTCCAGCACTCTGCACATATCTTTAGAAAAGCAATAAATAACAAGTCAATTCTTACATCTGCCTAGTAAATGCGTTTGAATTTCAGATTTTCTTGTCTGAAAGCACAATAAGATTTGCATTACCCCTCAGCAACTTTTTCTCGGTTTTGGCAGGGGGATTTGACTGCTTTGACTGAGTGTCGTGTATATTAAACCATCTACACTCTGCAGTGTCTTTTGCAGTAGCTGGTACATGGGCTGAGACAAAGTTTTTGAATATAGACATACATTCTCGAAGCGGATTCCATCTGGCTGACATGAGAATATTTGTCTTGCCACAATTGGATGGATTTACAATTATCACTCGTATGTCATCAAACTGGAGAATCCGAGTCTTTTTCTTCAGGTATTTTACCACACCATCAAAGGACCAGACACTTACAACAAAGTCCCGATTTTTCACCCTCCCTGCCATGATACCAAGAAGATCATCAGCTTTTGGTGTGCAATGGGCTTTTATAGAAAAATGATCACTTGTAATACCAATAGTAATAGTAAGATCTGCAGTCACTATAGTGCAATCATCTTACAGACTGAGTTACAATGGCTGCACCTTGCATTCTGTAATGACAGAGCAGTTAAACAAAAAAAGCAATATTTTTGTATCTGTAATCAGCAATGGTATACATCAGCAAGAATTTACTGCTTCAATCTTCACAACACTACAGTATTTTACAAATGAAGGTTTCTTGTATCCGTACACAGAATTCAGCATGTATTTCTCTCAAACTGATGTGTGTTCCTCTGTGTTCTTCTTTTGATACCGTACTGATGCAGTGTTCTAAATCATTTGCATGCAGACGATACACGTGGAGATAGTTTTCAATGTCTTTATGCACAGTTTGAACACACAGTAGCTGACAGTTCAGTCTTCCTAACACAAGGGCTAGCGCCATCCATATGTCAAACAAGTTTGTAACAATGGAGTGTTGCAGACAAATGGACCAATCTCCTAATCTCACCATGTGTGTCATATCATCTTACATCACCTAAAGATGGCAAGTAAGAAACTTGCTGAAACGTTGACAGAGAACAACACATTGACTCAGCCATCAATCCAACAAGATTTCATCATCTTACAATGATGCTATAGACAAAGTTAGGCCAGCACAGTAAATGTCTGGAGATGGAGAATACTCAGAGGTCCTATGTTGATTGATATAGACTTCTGCATTCGTCCTACTCCAACTCTGTAAATAGCACTTTATTACTTCTTGATGCATTTTCAGTGTCTAACATGACACACCAGTCACTGTCCACTGATGCTTCTATATCAATATTTAAGAACTTTTAACTGCTAATCGTTAAATTATAAGTGAAAAACTCTGTCCTTGCAGCAACACCAGAATGTTCTGGTATGGTGTATGTTGGATACCAGTATTGATCTGCACTATATGATGTAGGGCCCACAGCACAGTTCTTCTGAGTGTTGGAGACTTTCTGGGTGGCTTCATTACGCAAATCATTGAATGGTATGGATAATAAATGTTACTGCGTAAAGTCAAGCACTGGCACACCTGTCAGGAACAAGAGAGCAGAGAGGGCTGTGAAGGAGATGTCAGCCAATTGCACGCTACCAAGTCCTCTCCAGCAAGAAAATGCAGCAGCAGTGGCCTCTATGTGAAGAGAATATAAGCGCCACACCTGACTGGCTGTGGCCCAGTTCTAGAACAGTGTCAAGACTAGCAATCTGAATAGAAGAAACCAAGCTCATTAGTTTGCTCATACATTCTATGTAGCTCAAACTGGAATTTTAAAGTATTGCCATGTACGTTTCGTAATAAAACTCATTAATATGATTCGTTTGAATGTTGCCTAGTGAGCTGAGAAAGCAGGTTTCCTAGACACCCCATATCCGATGAGTAGGCAGGTTTCAACAATAACATCTCATTGTTCTGCTCCTACATGCTGAGCAGGTGCGTTACAGGGTCCCACAGTGCTGCCACTGCTGTTGACCCAGATAGGCCGGAGTTTGCTGCAGGTCCCGACGGGCCAGTTGTGACTGCTGCTGGTCCAGACACACTACAGTTCACTGCCTGTGCAGACATGCTGGAGGCTGCTGAGCAAAGAAGAAGAAACAATAAGCATCCACAGACAAAAAGAGGAAGAACAACTATGTGTGGTAATAGAAGCAGACATATAATGAGTATTTACTCATCCACTTCTTCCCGCTGGGGGGCGTTGGACCACTTTGGGTGCTGTTGATGCTTTGTAGCTCTTCCACTGACTGACTGCAAGTGAGTGAGTGTGCATCTGTCTTATATCCCCCAATATCACAATCCCATGACCAGATGTAATGTCCCTGCATTCCTGTTGGCTTCTGCCAATTTTCAGGTGGGAAGGGGGTGAATCCTATGTCCCTATTGGTTCCTAAGGGAACTTGTGGGGGAGAAAAATACCATTTCAAGTGCTGTCTGTTGCAGTTTTGTGAACTAGCTCAGCAGAGGCCCATACACCAAGGTGAACACCTCTGAGTCGTTCTGTCTGGGGTACTGGAAAAGGACAAAGTTGTCTCCTCCACTGTGAACTGAAAGGTCATTAAAAAGAGATGAACTGCTCCAGCACCGTCAGTAGTTCCTAGGGGTTTTCCAATGTGGCTTCAGCCCATCCCACTGCATCGGCATTATTTGCTGAAAATTATTCACCACATGCTCATCCGTTATCACCTTCTCCCGTCCCGCATGCAGAAGGCTGTGGAAGCAGTCCTCAGCTGTATGCTTACAGATAATACGTATATTAAACTCTTCTCTGTCCAACACCGACATCTCAATTGAGGACCCAGAGGATCTTAAATAAGTTAACATTAAAATAGGATTGTCCTTGAATGTACACTTGCTACTGAATTATGCAACCCACACAAACAAAAAGTGTCAGGATCAGTATTACCCTACTACCTACATAGATTGACAAGGAACCCCTTGTCGCAAGTTCAATCTTTTTAAAGTGTCATTTGAAAGTGTTGACAATTATGAAAGTATTAGCTGTTAATGACTCACCATGTGCATCAGGAGGGCGATAGAAAATGAGTACACTGGAGGTGCAAAGACCGACCTTCTATGGGATGGACATCAGCGATATTCCAGGTATGTTCAAAACAATACATTAACTTGCGCAATGAACACTGAATGAAAAATGACGCGCCAGAGTGATTTAAATGTGAACTGCTTGGGAGTCACAAACTGTGCGGGACGTTTGGGTAGGTAACCACTTTTAAAGAATGCTTATAGAATCATATTGGTGAAAGGGAGTGATGAGAGCTGACAAATGTGATGGGACGCTGACAGAATGTATGCAGTCTGTGTGGAGCTTTCGTGAAACAGGCTATCCTTTAAGGCATAGCTGCAGATAGTGTGATAACATGTTTCATAGTCACGGAAAAAAACATCTAGAAGGAGAATTTGTCCGTTGGTTCCAAGTGGTATGAATAAAATGTCACACACTTTTCAGGAGAGATACTTTGCTCTAAGGGAGTATGATTTTTATGTGCAGACCAGAAATCAAGCAGAAGCAAGTTATTTTGACCAGTTATTGGCCAAAAGTAGGACTCTCATCATCGTAGTTGTTCTCTTACACCCATTTTCCCACTCTTGCTTGCTGTGACGTAAATATTTCCTACTGCTTTTGCAAGATCACGTACAAGAGAAAGAATCGTATGGGACAGAGCTCCTGTAACTTCTCGCAGGACAATAAATAACTTTCCAACCAATTTACCATCTAGATTAACGGTCGTCGTATACGAATGCGTTAAGGCACTGATGTTGGTTATTTTTAGCTTGGTGCAGCAGAGTCAGCAACTGTAAAATATAATTATATTAAATCCCATTGTTCAGTTAGAAATTTGTTTTCAACTCCGACCAATCGGGATTTGAAGAGAAAATGCATATGAAAGGAAACCTGGAAACTAGAGGTACCAAGCTCAAGATTAACTAACATCATTACATTAAATTTAAGCTTCCAGTTGCATAAGCAAATAAACTTTACCTAGGTTTCGGCTATAGTAATGAAGCATTCTTCAGAAACGTCACAATATAAAATTAAAACTTGGCCGATATCGGTCTTGTCAAATTTAAAATGTTGGTGCTACAGTACATAGTCATAAGACTGCCACACTTCATTGTTCTGCCGACAGGTCACACCAGCGGGCCAGACAGGTGGGCCGCGGGCGCTGAGTCGCAAGTGGGCGCCACGGGCAGCGACGCAGCGAGCTCAGCTGGTGGTGGCGCGCATGCGCGTGCGGAGTAATACTGACTTAAAACCAGTAAATGTTAACTGAGATTATTATGGAAGATAGTTCATTACAGTAATTCGGACTATTGATGGCACTGAAACCATAAGTCACTGAAATTGCCGTACCATAAAAGGCTAAAGACATATAAAAGTGTACTGTACATAAGTATCAATAAACATTAATTGATAACATTAGTTGTTACAACAGCTAAAGATGTTACTGGCAAATAGACCATAATAATTGAAGTTACAGTTTTATGAGAGGCATTTAAAGTCGCCTATTTCACTAATAATAGCCTTGAAATGAACTTAATCCACTCTCTAAGTAACACTAACGATAAATTGTCACGCTCGGGTGTTTACATAATTACCTGTAGCGATTGCCCTAGTTATTCTTAGGTCATACAGGAAGAGCTTTATCGGCTAGATACAAAGAGCATTTACCCACAAAAAGATTAGATGACACCCGTGGCTCTACATTTGCAGAACATCTAATCCAAATGGCCCATGCCCCTAACCCACTTACAAACACAGAGCTCTAAAAACCAAGAAGTTAAAGGATCGAGGCTAGATACACTCGCAGAAACGCAAATTTTCAAACACCTCCTTTACGATAAAGATAACTTGCTTAATGATCGGCCGGCCCGGGTGGCCGAGCAGTTCTAGACGCTACAGTTTGGAACTGAGCGACCGCTACGGTCGCAGGTTCGAATCCTGCCTCGGGCATGGATGTGTGTGATGTCCGTAGGTTAGTTAGGTTTAAGTAGTTCTAAGTTCTAGGGGACTGACGACCATAGAAGTTAAGTCCCATAGTGCTCAGAGCCATTTGAACCATTGCTTAATGATCAATTGCAGTTGAAAAATAAGAACTTCTCCGATGGATTTCAGCCTTTGCTTCGTCTGCCATGATGATGCGGGACTTTCTATGTCGTCCAATGCCATTGCTCTCTCATCTTCATGTTTACATACGCATTTCACGTAATCGTTGTCATTTTCTATAAGTTTAAAGCTATTCCACTAGCTATACTGTCTTCATAATGTTTTGTAGCGTTGAACGCACCTATCATCCGATAAATCCATTACTTTATATGTCTTGTACCTACGTCAATAGCTGGCTATGACATACAGCCTACTGGTTTTCTTGCGTATTAATTGCTGATCACATACTGTATATCTAACCGCTAACCCGTATGACATAATTGTCCTTATTATCATTCACAGGCGTTATTTCTTAGCTAAGTGCCACATATTTCAGTCACTGTTAACCTTTACTCATGGCCTTTTCTTATTAAAAGGTTCATTTATGCTATATAACGTCGTTTCTTCTTATAACACTGTAACCTCAGTTATTATGGTTTATTTGCCAGTAACATTTTTAGCTGTTGTAACGACATTAATTGATAACATTTATCAATTAATGTTTATTCGTACTTATGTACACAGTACACTTTTATATGTCTTTAGCCTTTTATGGTACGGCAATTTCAGTGACTTATGGTTTCAGTGCCATCAATAGTCCGAATTACTGTAATAAACTGTTTTCAATAATAATCTCAGTTAACATTTACTGGTTTTAAGTCAGTATTACTCCGCACGCGCATGCGCGCCACCACCAGCTGAGCTCGCTGCGTCGCTGCCCGCGGCGCCCAGTTACGACTCAGCGCCCGCGGCCCACCTGTCTGGCCCGCTGGTGTGGCCTGTCGGCAGAACATCAGTAGAAGTGACGCAGTCTTATGACTGTGTACTGTAGTACTAACATTTTAAGTTTGACAAGGCCAGTATCTGGCATGTTTTAATTTTTTATTGCGACATTCTGAAGAAGGCTACATTATTATAGCCGAAACCTAGGTAAAGTTTATTTGCTTATGCAACTGGAGGCTGAAATTTAATATAATTATGTTACTTAATCTTGAGAAAACTCTCTCGGTACCTCTAGTTTCCACGTTTCCTTTTATATCCATTTTCTCTTCAAATCCCGATTGGTCGGAGTTGCAAACAAATTCCTTACTGAACGAAGGTATGTTTATATTATCTACAAAATGTCGGGCTGATTTCGCAGTTTGCTGTGCATCATCAAGTTGATGCTTTGTTTGAAATTTCGTTATCTTACATCTTGCAATTCTGTAGCACTGTTTGAAGTTATACAGTCATCCACTGCTTCCCTTGAAATAACTGTAATCTGTGCCGTGTACAATTTGATGTACATTACGTAGGAGGTCGCTATGATGCATATACTGTAAATTGTATCGAGCATCCTTAAAACGCGCAAACACCAGTTTCTGTAACAAGTACACCTCGTTCTCCCTTGAATATATGGAGTTTTTCCTATACCCTACACGATCATATTGCTACAAACTTATTCAAAATTTGTTCATCGTTGTTTTTTTACTATAGTGCGGATGATCTTCCTTGTACTTCATTATGTTATGTAGCCGCTCCTTGGAAACGACTGTCCGTTACTATGTTTCACTGGAGACGGATTTGTGGCTTCCTGTCCGACAAGGCTGATGAACTACATGGCTCGACACACGTTTCAGTATCTTTTTCACTTGTTAAGCACATGTCATTATCATTGTACTCCAAAGTCCACAGACTCATCTCGCAGAAACGCTAATATTTGACTGCCTATTCTTTCTCACTCTGCGTAATTCCTTGGGTTCCCTTCTGACGACATGTCAACTTCGGCAGCTGTTGTTGTAGTATAATGCAATGTTTGCTTTGTTTATCTTTTCCATTGCTCTACTTTGTACAACACCACTAGCACTGCAGCAGTGTTTTGAGTTACTCGACGACTAAGCAGTACAACTACGCTCCGTACCCTCATGCCGCTCACCATTGGAAACCTCCAGACCCGTGCCCTGTTGCCATTGGCACCAAATAGTGTGGCTGCGTGGTAGACAATATGTGGGGCATCGAATACCGTAACCATCGTTGGCCTTTTGCCACCTCGCACTAAAGGGGCTCCTTGTGAGACCAGTGTTCTGGCCTGCCTCCAAGGTACGAGCTATGTTAAACCCCGTTGGCGAGGACGTAGCTCTTTGAGTGCGCAGGGGTTACGGGAACAGTTGCGCATAGCGGTGGCTTCGGATATCGAGGGAAACTAATGACGGATCCAGGCCCGTCGCGCGACCTGGCGTCTTTGCTTCCGCGGCGGACCGGAGCTGCTATGAGCTGCCTAACACGACTTCCGCGCAAACTTCATTTCGGCCCTCTTTGGAAAGTTACAGACGCTGTAGACACTACTTTACGCACGAAACGTGGCGCCAGGCCCGGCAGTCATCTGTCCTCTACTCTCTCTCTACATTGCGGACTTGCCCAAGACACTACAAGTCACTAGGGGAATTTATCTCGACGACACAGCGCCACCTCAGGTAGTTCATTGTCATCTGCAAGAAGCATGTAGAAACCTCAGGGTGTGGGAGTTTCGGTGGAGGATTGGCTTCAACACCTCAAAAAGCCGGGGCATGATTTGTTCCAAGCGACACAACCAGCCATGCCTCTGATGAACCTCTTTGGCGTGCTCATACAGTGGACCAGCGAAACCAGACACCACGGTGTACCACCTGATCCTAAGCTTACTTGGCAGAAGCACATCCGTGAAGCTAAAGACCAGCATCGACTAGGCGCGCTGTACTCGATACTCAGCGGAGCATCTGATCTGCCAACCGACTACGGCCTAACACCCTATACAACATGCTTCTGAACACTTCTGGAAAATGCTTGCGTGGCATGAGGTAACACATCTATGCGCCTTGCTACAGGACCAAAACGTCGCTTGGCGCGGAGTTCTCCGCGTAGGATGGACATTCCAAGCCTTGTACCTGCATGAAGCCGCTGACGAAAAGGAAGTGCTCCAAAGATTCCAGCACTATGACCGCAGGATGCACGCGCAGATAAGGAGGTCTCCCAATCAACTTATATGCCACCTAGGGCAGCGCAATGCTGACAACGACCGATACAAGCGGTCTGTGGTCTTGCCAGACCGTTAGTAAGGAAACATGCAGCTTACTTAAAAATCAAACAAGCATTACTACACAGAACTACACTCAAGTAATAAGTTAACAGCCATCACACGCTGCATGGTGCAATACATGCCTCCCAGTAAACACGGCCTTAATTCCTGTCCTAAGAGAGACGGCGAAGCACCTGCTCCAGAAATAAGTGGTTCGTACACTTCATAACAATGGCGGAGAGAGAGGCGTCAAAAGCTCGAGTGTTTTATTCGAAGTGACGCAGTTCGAGAATATTTTATTCATAATTTTAAATGCATTGCGAAGCCCAACGATTAATACAAGCCACTGGTTTGGCCCCAGTACACATATTACACCTCCACTCGCAGCTAGTGGACAGTTGCTTCGGAGAACATCTTTAGGGCGTTGGTGAATGGAAATACCAAAATAATTGGAAAGTAACATTTACCTGGTGAAATTCATTGACGTGCAATGAACCTCAAAGAAACCGCTGTAACTTCATCAACAGCCTATGGCTATTGAGGACTGCTATTAATCACTACACAATAGAGACCGATCTCTCTCTAAAATGTTCCACCGGTGACCGATACATTAATTTGAGCATCTCCCTTCCCATTTCCCCAATAAATAAATAAGTAAATAATTTATAGAAGAGAAATAAACACTTCTAAAGAAAACACGTTCCGTAAGTAAGTTTTGCAGGCACTTGCATTAAATTTTACATTACAAGGGACCGTCAAGAGAGACAGCCATATATCCATCACTTCGTCACACCGCACAATACAGTGTGATAACAATCCAAACGCACATGGATCGTGCATATGACCAGCGCCAGTGTCTCCATAAGAAAAACACGAATTCGTTTATACTAACCCTGAATTTCGCCCTGTGCACCACGCGCCTTCCTTCGGTAGTCCCTTGCGGAAAGTAAATACTCCTTCACCTTTCTGCACGACGTGTCATTGTCCATTATCCTTTCTATGAGCTGCTCGGAAAGAACAGGACCGCGTATAGTTTGAACACGCAGCCAACCTAGCAGTGCCTGCTGCCACATTCTCCTGCACTAATATCGTGGAAAAACGAAAGATTTTTTTTATGTTTTTATTCCCCAGATATGGCGCCTTTCAATGAACATCACATTCAGATTAAGCATAAAACTGAAAAATCCCAGAAAAGCCATCAGTTGAAAACAGTCATTTGGCCAGATTTCCTTAACGTGCGAGTTGTATGTGGATCGAGTGTCTAGTGCCAAGAGCTGTGCAGGATGTTATAGTTATTGTACGATTTTATGGTTAGTTTGTAGACGATATTTATAGAGAAGCGGCCAGGAATAGAAGCAGTCTAAAACAGTTGTAAGGGTGTTGCAAGGTAGGTTGTACTCATAAATAATTTTCAAGAAAAAAATCAGATACATTTCACCGTTTTCGAATAAATTGGCTTTTGAAGTTAGCTAACTAGGCAGATGCGTGTGCAAATTCAATCGGCCCGCTAGATACAATTGGTGTCCGTTGTCATAGCGTAGATAACAGTACTCGATACTACTCAGCCTTTGGCTCAGGTTCGATACTTACTATCGTTCAATGTCCAATTTTAGTACCTCTTTCTCGTTCGGGTTTAGGTAACCAAACGAAGAACACCTCTGGCGGGCCGCTTGAATTTGCGGGCGCAACGGTCTGATCGGCCAACTTCAATAGTAATTATCTCGGAAACGGCGCAGCACATTGAATTTTTTCTTAAAAACGATTTATCAGCACAGCCTACACTGTAACACTCTTACAAGCTTTTCAGACTGATCACCCTATACATAATAAATCTGGCCCGGAAAATACTATGAACACCGCAACATAGATAACGCAGCTTACATGATCCACACCCGGGCCTGTTTCATTTTGCCCATCTTGTACATGCAAATGCGATCAAGACTTTGCGGATCTAGATTAACACTGAGTGCTGAACAAACAACTGTCGCACATTTCTACAGACAATTTTTGTAGCAAGCTTAAGGGAAATATTTGTTTAATAATCCGTCTTAGTCGATATCATTAGAGACGGAGAACAAAATCTGAGTGGACAAAGATGGCACGTGAGATTTGCCGCGGTCTGTTTCACGGATCAATCATGCGCCTCAGATCACAGAGAAATACGATTACATTCTTATTGTTAGCCTTTCAGGCATATCTCTGACATCGGTTCATGTGGAACGAGTAGTTCAAAGGATTGATAGTTATTACTGAATTCCTAGAATTTGAAACAATGTGCGAATTTCGAGCTCACTAGACATATCTAGTCTTGAAATTGTTTATTAGGGATACCCGTAAGCGCTATTATGAGCGCCCAGTGTCAGTTCAAAATGGCTCTGAGCACTATGGGACTTAACATCGATGGTCATCAGTCCCCTAGAACTTAGAACTACTTGAACCTAACTAACCTAAGGACAGCACACAACACCCAGTCATCACGAGGCAGAGAAAATCCCTGACCCCGCCGGGAATCGAACCCGGGAACCCGGGCGTGGGAAGCGAGAACGCTACTGCACGACCACGAGCTGCGGACCTAGTGTCAGTCGCGAAGCTAAATTCTCTGACACATCTCCTGGATAACTGGTGTACTGCAGTTGGAAACAAAGTAACATGATTGAACCTAACGGGTCATTCAGCACAAGTAGCGAGCACTACAAAATGGTACAGACAGCTGTGTGTACAATTTAAGAAGTACCAACGTAACCCGGCGTTACTTAGGAGAAAATCGCAGAGGACGTATTCATGCAGAGACGTTGCCTTGTTATCTTGAAAGCATCGCAATTGTTCTCGCACCACACACGCTTAGTCTGGAATCACAATGAGCGCGGAGACATGCAGTGGGAGGTGCTGGAGCGCCCTCATTGTATTCCTGACGCGATCCTTGTCAGAGAATTCAATTTTCCTCGGCTCACAAGGAGGAATATTTGCTGCAAGAGTGTCGGCATTCAATTTACTCGCTCGTCATATTTCGTGCAGCCAGCTGGATCATCGCTTCGCGAGTTAGATTTAAGCTTAGCAGACAATACTATCTCAGAAACACTTCGTTTCAAGAATCGTTGTAGTTCAGTCAAATGTACATTCAGAGTGACTCTTGACTCGTCAGCAGAGTGTATACTGTAATAAACGTTCGTGACAAATTAGAACAGTATGCAGATACGAGACTGGAATTAGTAAAAGCCATCTACTAGTTTTTGTTTGAAGTTATCCTGGGAGGTGTCGGTAAGTGAAAACTGCTTACTCTTTTCTGATTATATACTCTACCAATTATAATAGTCTACATTGCTTTTACCTTAGTTGTCCCAGTCTTTGCCACATAACTATGAACTTACTGCTCTCCATGTACTCGAAAGGGGGAATTATTTCTCGCGTTTCACGCCCGAGTCCCATGCGGGCAATGCCGTCCGTTCCTGATAGCGTACGTTATTTACGTAGTTCTGAATTTAGATTGCACAACGGAGGGATGCTGTGGGTACAGTATGTAAACACGGAGACGACACACACATCAAATAATATGTTTTTCTTCTGGCGATAAATATCGATGTTCTATTACTTTATGTCCTGAAAAGCATGAGCTATTGGTCATTAAGGAGATTCCGTAGGATATGGAAATGTGTGACGGGCTTGAACAATTGCAAGTCAATTACAATAAAAATAAGAGCTTACTACAATGGTCATTCTACCCACACAAAACATACCACAAGTTACTGAATCATACTGAAAGAAAAATGATCCCGTAACATATGTAATAGTCACATTCTGCCACGATTCAATGGGAGCACTGGCGTACATGACTTGTAAGGGTGTAGGTATGAATATCTGGGAATTTTACAAAAAGTAAACTAACTCTGTCTTTGGTGCATGTAATCAAGCGCACAATGGAGGTTCTATAAGCTTTAGTACCTTATTTTTGTACCGAGAAACCATACAGACTTAACGAAAAGGACAGTGAACTGCAGTGCGGTAGAGTTCGACATGAGAGCTTTCCCTCAAAAGTCAATAATTCAATAACTTCATTTAAATTGGGTTCCTGTCACACAGACACGGGTTCGTTCTGTGTAGAATACTATGGCCTATTCGTGGTGCTGCCTGTGACCACGAAACAGTCACTTTCATCACACGTGGCGATCACATGACACGAAGGCTAAAACACCAACATACAGGAAACAAAATCCGTGATAAAATTAACACAAGTTCGCATGCGAACCATGCCCAGACCACTGAAGGTGATTATCTCTCTAGACAGTTTGACACTTTTCTATTTATTGTGAAATCCATGGGACTCCAATGTGCAGCAACCGTTCGATATAGAAATGGAAGAATGCGGTTATCGGTTAGCGAATAGCCTGAATCTATTGCAGATCGATTTCGACTGTAGAGTAGTCATGATCATTTCTTACGTCACGAAATACGGCCACATTAAAATTGTGCTTAAACACATATATTTTCCAAATTTGAATAAATAGTTACACCTATAAACATACTGCAAAAACGAAGCATTATATATGACAGAATACGAACATGAGTTCATGTTCGTTGCGAAACCCAGAGTAAGTTAAGGAAGCACCGGCCAACGGCCGTTGCCTGGAGGACAATTTCTTTAGAGCAGAGCAGGGGCGGCCATTTAGCAAAATGTGCGGACGAAATTGGCGGCCGAAGACTTCCGGCATAAGAAGTCAGCCTCATTCTGCCAACGGCCTTGTCAAAGAGGGCGGAGGAGCGGATAGAGGTTCAGGGCACTCTCTTGTCCTAGGGGTGGGAAATTGCCCCTAAAGGCGAAAGAATGAGCAATGATCAACGACATGAGGATGCAGAAGGCAATGGAAACAACTGCATTAAAGACACGTAACGTGTATCCACAGGACATGTGGCCTGTAATTGAAGAATTGTCATGATGATCTCTCCATTGGCAAAAGATTCCGGAATAGTCCCCCATTCGGATCTCCAGGAGGGGACTGCCAAGGGAGAGCTTACCATGAGAAAAAGATTGAATAATCAACGAAAGGATAACGTTCTACGAGTCGGGGCGTGGAATGTCAGAAGCTTGAACGTGGTAGGGAAACTAGAAAATCTGAAAAGGGAAATGCAAAGGCTCAATCTAGATATAGTAGGGGTCATTGAAGTGAAGTGGAAGGAAGACAAGGATTTCTGGTCAGATGAGTATCGGGTAATATCAACAGCAGCAGAAAATAGTGTAACAGGTGTAGGATTCGTTATGAATAGGAAGGTAGGGCAGAGGGTGTGTTACTGTGAACAGTTCAGTGACCAGGTTGTTCTAATCAGAATCGACAGCAGACCAACACCGACAACGATAGTTCAGGTGTACATTCCGACGTCGCAAGCTGAAGATGAACAGATAGAGAAAGTGTATGAGGATATTGAAAGGGTAATGCAGTATGTAAAGGGGGACGAAAATCTAATAGTCATGGGCGACTGGAATGCAGTGGTAGGGTAAGGAGTAGAAGAAAAGGTTACAAGAGAATATGGGCTTGGGACAAGGAACGAAACAGGAGAAAGACTAATTGAGTTCTGTAACAAGTTTCAGCTTGTAATAGCGAATACACTGTTCAAGAATCACAAGAGGAGGAGGTATACTTGGAAAAGGCCGGAAGATACGGGACGATTTCAATTAGATTACATCATGGTCAGACAGAGATTCCGAAATCAGATACTGGATTGTAAGTCGTACCCAGGTGCAGATATATACTCAGATCACAATATAGTAGTGATGAAGAGTAGGCTGAAGTTCAAGACATTAGTCAGGAAGAATCAATACGCAAAGAAGTGGGATACGGAAGTACTAAGGAATGACGAGATACGTTTGAAATTCTAAAAAAAAATGGCTCTGAGCACTATGAGACTCAACTGCTGTGGTCGTAAGTCCCCTAGAACTTAGAACTACTTAAACCTAACTAACCTAAGGACATCACACACATCCATGCCCGAGGCAGGATTCGAACCTGCGACCGTAGCGGTTGTGCGGTTCCAGACTGTAGCGCCTTTAACCGCTCGGCCACTCCGGCCGGCCCTTTGAAGTTCTCTAACGCTATAGATACAGCAATAAGGAATAGCGCAGTAGGCAGTACAGTTGAAGAGGAATGGACATCTCTAAAAAGGGCCATCACAGAAGTTGGGAAGGAAAACATAGGTACAAAGAAGGTAGCTGCGAAGAAACCATGGGTAACGGAAGAAATACTTCAGTTGATTGATGAAAGGAGGGAGTACAAACATGTTCCGGGAAAATCAGGAATACAGAAATACAAGTCGCTGAGGAATGAAATAAATAGGAAGTGCAGGGAAGCTAAGACGAAATGGCTGCAGGAAAAATGTGAAGACATCGAAAAAGATATGATTGTCGAAGGACAGACTCAGCATACAGGAAAGTCAAAACAACCTTTGGTGACATTAAAAGCAACGGTGGTAACATTAAGAGTGCAACGGGAATTCCACTGTTAAATGTAGAGGAGAGAGCGGATAGGTGGAAAGAATACATTGAAAGCCTCTATGAGGGTGGAGATTTGTCTGATGTGGTAGAAGAAGAAACAGGAGTCGATTTAGAAGAGATAGGGGATCCAGTATTAGAATCGGAATTTAAAAGAGCTTTGGAGGACTTACGGTCAAAGGCAGAAGGGATGGATAACATTCCATCAGAATTTCTAAAATCCTTGGGGGAAGTGGCAACAAAACGACTATTCACGTTGGTGTGTAGAATATATGAGTCTGGCGATATACCATCATCCACACAATTCCGAAGACGGCAAGAGCTGACAAGTGCGAGAATTATCGCACTATCAGCTTAACAGCTCATGCATCGAAGCTGCTTACAAGAATAATATACAGAAGAATGGAAAAGAAAATTGAAAATGCGCTACCTGACAATCAGTTTGGCTTTAGGAAAAGTAAAGGGACGAGAGAGGCAATTCTGACGTTACGGCTAATAATGGAAGCAAGGCTAAAGAAAAATCCAGACACGTTCATAGGATTTGTCGACCTGGAAAAAGCGTTCGACAATATAAAATGGTGCAAGCTGTTCGAGATTCTGAAAAAGTAGGGGTAAGCTGTAGGGAGAGACGGGTCATATACAATATGTACAACAACCAAGAGGGAACAATAAGAGTGGACGATCAAGAACGAAGTGCTCGTATTAAGAAGGGTGTAAGACAAGGCCCTACTCTTCAGTCTGTACATCGAGGAAGCAATGATGGAAATAAAAGAAAGGTTCAGGACTGGAATTAAAATACAAGGTGAAAAGATATCAATGATACGATTCACTGATGACATTGCTATCCTGAGTGAAAGTGAAGAAGAATTAAATGATCTGCTGAACGGAATGAACAGTCTAATGAGTACACAGTATGGTTTGAGAGTAAATCGGAGAAAGACGAAGGTAATGAGAAGTAGTAGAAATGAGAACAGCGAGAAACTTAACATCAGGATTGATGGTCACGAAGTCAATGAAGTTAAGGAATTCTGCTACCTAGGCAGT
Source organism: Schistocerca americana (assembly GCF_021461395.2). NCBI lineage: Eukaryota > Metazoa > Arthropoda > Insecta > Orthoptera > Acrididae > Schistocerca > Schistocerca americana. The sequence goes on along the minus strand of NC_060120.1, from coordinate 513,667,917 downwards.
AAAATAACCAATGACGGACGGAGCAAGGAGGACATCAAAACCAGACTCGCTATGGCAAAAAGGCATTTCTGGCCAAGAGAAGTCTACTAGTATCAAATACCGGCCTTAATTTGAGGAAGAAATTTCTGAGGATGGACGTCTGGAGTACAGCATTGTATGGTAGTGAAACATGGACTGTGGGAAAACCGAAGCAGAAGAGAATCGAAGCATTTGAGATGTGGTGCTATAGACGAATGTTGAAAATTAGGCGGACTGATAAGGTAAGGAATGAGGAGGTTCTACGCAGAATCGGAGAGGAAAGGAATATGTGGAAAACACTGATAAGGAGAAGGGACAGGATGATAGGACATCTGCTAAGACATGAGGGAATGACTTCCATGGTACTAGAGGGAGCTGTAGAGGGCAAAAACTGTAGAGGAAGACAGAGATTGGAATACGTCATGCAAATAATTGAGGACGTAGGTTGCAAGTGCTATTCTGAGATGAAGAGGTTAGCACAGGAAAGGAATTCGTGGCGGGCCGCATCAAACCAGTCAGTAGACTGATGACAAAAAAAAAGGCCGAAATGAGCGGGAAGGCTCTGCATCGAGAGGTAACTGATCCTACAGAGATCTCTGGAAGCGCTATAAAAAGTTTTCACTACTCTACACGAGAGAAACGAAACCCTCTGTCTCACAACCGACTTACGAGGGAGTGCTGAGAGGTAATGCCTCCGAATTTTTATGCGGAAACTCTTAAAGCTTTTTAAATAATACAAACGTTATTAATACAAACGTTATTACCATTGCACATCTTTGTTCTTTATGCCTACATATCTGCAGCCCCTTGCCGCTAGAGCGATCCTAGTTGTTGCGTGTAACATGGCGGCGTGTAACGTAACTACGTCGGTGCGGGAGAAACAGCATGGTTTAATCGAGTTCCGAAATCGAAAAGTTCGTCCACACACCACACACGGAACACGCTCTCCTTCGGCATGACAATGCCAGACCACACACAAGCGCTGCGGCAGCTGCAACAATCCGACAGCTTGGGTTCACTGTCATGGATCACCCGCCATTCGGTGCAGACTTAACCCCATTCGATTTTCATCTGTTTCCAAAACTTGAAGAACACTTCCAGGGAGTCCACTTTGATAGTGCCGAAGCACTGCACAAAGAGGTGAGGTTGTGGCTCCGTTAAGGAACACAAACATTCTACAGTGACGGTACCAACAAACTGGTCTCTTGAGAGAAACGTGTTCGTCGCCAAGGTGACTATGTTGGAAAGCAAAACAGTAGACATGAAGAATAAAGGTGTAGAATGTTTACACCGCTTGTTTTATTTAAAAATATTTAAGAGTTTTCAAATAAGCAATTCGGAGGCTTTACCTTTCAGCACGTCCTCGTATTTGAAACTCATTCACTGACACATTGAAGCTTACAGATATCATTCGGGGATAAGGTGAGGATGGAAACAGTTTATTGGTTATTTATATGAGTTAATACGATCGCTCCATACGTGTTCCTTTTCTAATAACTTGATCACACAGCACAAAAAACAATTATGTAACTAATAAATGATATAACTAGGAAATATAAATGGAGAAAAGTGAGAGGCCTCAAACAGATTAGGTTCGTTGCTTTCCGCAACTGGGCTGCTCTCTACCCCTCCCCTTCCATCAAAACATCGGTCTCTAAATACCTCTCCTCTCACTCGTGTAATTTAAAGCTGTAGAATCAGTGGAATATATTTCCACTTATTTAATTACTTACAATGGATTGATGAAGAAACAAAGAGGTCTTTTGTTCTTCCGTGAATATTCAACGAGCCTGTTTCTGTAAAGAGTTGTTTGATCTTTTTGTCCTGTGTCACTCATTCCAGTATTTCACAAGAGGAGTGAAATGACAACACTGAGGCAACAAAATTGTTTCGTCTTCATCTTCCATCGGCTGAAAAACAGAAACCCATCCTTCGAGTGACAGATAAAAACAGCAAAGCGGTTAATGACCGACTAGCCATATACTACAGAGATAATCAAATTTAATTCTTAAGTAAATTTTTGCACGAAGAAGATGATTTTGTTGTTGAACTTATAGTTAGATTTATCACAGAAAGATTCAGTTTGATTTAACTGCACAACAATTTGTAGTTTTCATTTCCTACAGTAGAAAGTCATATTACTGCAGATAATGTTTTCCAGTCGCCTCAGAAGTTTACTCAGGATATGACAGGTATGCGGCGTTTATTTAGGAGAAGTGCGTTGGGAAAAGTCATTGTTTTCTTTCATCTATCTTTCCACCCAATTTTTTTGGATTATGCCTTTATATTAAGAGGACTATCGTCGCATTACAGCAAAGAAAAATTCTTTTGAAGTTCTTTGCAGATGACGGGTACTGCTGCCCTCGCGCTGCGGCAGGAAAGCATGCAGTTTGTCTTCATCTAAGGTTTAAGCCGTTTAGCAAAGAACCTGCACCTTGAAGGAGAGCCCTTTACACTAAGACACTTGATGATTTATTTGTACAGAGAATCATCGAATTGTTTGTGGTTTATGTCTCCCTTCAAAACCTTCAGATAGAAAGCATAGATACGTAACTTTCCTAATCTTATATTGTAAAGGGTGTCACATTCAAACCTCCCTGATTTCGAAGACCCAGGGAAAAAACCACAGTAGATACGACAATGAAAAATGCACCACATTCTAGAGCATCTCAGAGAATTTATTTATTTATCATCAATACACCCCACCATGTGAACCATTTGTAGCACGAAGAACATCGACTCTATATTCAGTTTCTTGCCATGTTCTTTGTAACATTTCCTCCGTTATTGTTGCAATTGCATTAGTGATACGATGTCGCAACTTAGGACTATCGTCCACTTTGGTCACATACACGCGGTCCTTCACGAATCCCCATATGAAGAAACCAAGCGGCGTAATGTTGGGTGAACGTGGTGGCCAGGCAATGGGTCCTCCGCGTCCGATCTAACAATTGGTGAATTTCCTATCCAGGAACTTGCAAACAGCCGTTGACCAATGCAGCGGAGCTCTATCTTGTTGAAAAATGATGTCGGGTTGCAAGTCTTGTTTCTGAGGGTACACAAACTGCTCCAACATGTCCACACACGCTGACCCACTCACTGTATGTTCCGCAAAGAAGAGCGGTCCAAGAATCTTGTCGTGCATTAGCCCACACCAGACGTTTAGTTTAGGGCTATCACGAACATGCTCAATGACAACGTGCGGATAGATGAAAAGTTGCCTCATCTGAGAATAAACGTTTTTCCAGGAAGCTGGCATCCATATCAATACGCTGCAGCATATCCGCAGCAAATTGTTGTCGGCGTGGTTTGTCGTTCGGTGTCAGATGTTGCAGAATTTGCACTTCGTAAGCACACATACGAAGACGCTGGTGAACTACACGATGCAGTGTTGATCGAGGTACATCAAGTTGCCCAGGTGCTGGACGAATTGACTTACTAATAATCAACTGTCTACATAAATTATCTTCATTAGTCTGTTTCCACGTAGAGCAGTGCGTATTTCTCAATTTTCTGATTCCGTGAGGAGTGATTGTGGCAAAAAATGGAGTCGTATCCCTATGAGAAGTACATTGATATTACGCCGTATTTTGTGTCCCTTAATAAAAAGAAAATTGTTGTTCTGCTGAGATGACTGTCCAGTAACGTGTGAAGGTAGCCAAATCGTGGTTATGACTACTGAAACAATTCGGTTCCAGGTCATTCCAAGTGCGTTCTACCAGACAGCCTATGTGTTGTTTTCAGGATGTCACTCGAACTCATTTAGGCACAGGCGGACTGGATCGTTTTGCTTCCGGTAGGTTTTGAACTAACAGGGAGAATGAGAAAAAGAAACGACTACATCAGAATAACACGAAGATATATATCAACACTGATATATCCACTCGTAGGTTTAACAAGATCGGTATTTACAAAATGAGATATAAACACATCTGATTATGCTTGCACCATTAGCGCAAAATAAAATTTATACAATGAACAAAACTTTGCGAGGTAGTCCATAGGACTAGGCCGCTCATTAAAGAGGCAGCGAAGTAGCGATACACTAGTTAGAATAGCCTGATCTACGTAGTACTTGGCAGTGAAATAGGAAATCTAAAACTTCCGCTTTTGGGGGCAGAGCTACAGCACATTGGAGTATCTCGGTGACGTACACCTTAAAGTATGCATGAAAACTTTACTAAATTGTGCTGAAGCATGGTAGACGAAGATACTGTATACGCACAATGAGGCTGGACGAAAAATTGACTTTAACGGTCTTGCAGTAGTGGTAACACCGGTTCCCGTCAGATCATCGATGTTAAGCGCTGTCGGGTTTAGCTAGCAGTTGGGTGGGTAACCATCCGGATTTACCGAGCGCTGTTGGTAAGCAGGGTGCACGCAGCCCTTGTGAGGCCGATTGAGGAGCTACGTGATTGAGAAGTAGCGGCTCCGTTCACGAAAATTTCAACGACCAGCAGGATGGTGTGGTGACAACATGCCCTTCCATGTCGTCCCCCCCCCCCCAAAGACGCCTATCACTGAGGATGACACGGCGGTCGGTCGGTACCGTTGGGACTTCCGAGGCCTGTTCGGGCGGATCCTAAATGGACGTGTAATAAGTTCGAAAAAACAGTATTAAATGAGCTACATTGTCACTAACCTTAATTTAAACGATTAACTCTCACGCTTTGTGTGTTTTCTGGTTGTCCGACCGTTTCACTTTGCGGCCTACGTCGTTTGGTGCGAAAGTATATCAACTAACTATTTAGAAGAGCTTTGTATATATTTGAGTGGTGTCTGTTCTGTCGGAACAATATATGTATATTTCTGTAAGAGCGAGACGGCTCCTTTACGTTTGTTTAAATGTGGATGCAGTGATATCGTCCGAACTCCTACAGGAATCAATAATTTGCGGTAGAGAGTTTATGGACGAGGGACTCTGCGTTGGTGTGTGCGGTAGTTGGAAATTTGAGTCGCTCAGTGGCCGCATCCGGATGGCCGAAGCGGTTAAGGCAACCACTCACGTAAAGCGGTAAATATAGTTTCGAGTCCCAGTCCGGCACAAATTTTCAACTTTTGCCTTTGCACTACCACAGTGCCACATGCTGTTCGAAATTACGAAATCCCACCCACTCCCTCCACTTCTTTCCCCATTCTTTATCTCATATAAACGTAGACGAGCTTTGTTAACGATAAAAATAAACAATCGCTGTAGACAATATTGTGACGCAAGTCAGTAATAATGCAGAGCAGACCAAAATAGAAGAGAATAGCTATAATTAATGAAATCTTCTGAGTCGTTAGGCGGCGTTATATTCCACTTTAAACTTCTTCATTTCTCGCCCTGTCGATCCGTATGCTCGAATTTTCAAAACTCCACTGGTGTCCCTGGACGGTTGCACAGCCATCCAGAGACACAGTGGTGTCTTAAGAAGATCCGAGGAGAGAGATCGAAACGTCGAGAAGTGAAAGAGTTTGGAGTGTGACGCAGCCTAACGACTCAACGAAAGCCTGGAGACTTATACAGAGTATCTACAGTTTACAGGCGAACTTCTGATCAAGTTTTCAGAGGGGTGAGGGTAGAGGGGAAGTATGTTCCTCCTGCCGAAGACCATCATGTGGACAGCTGCGAGAAGAGTGGCTATGCGGGCGGAACAAGCTGTGCCTCGTCACGCAGTGTTGCCAGTACACATGGGCTTACTGGTTCGGCAGGGCATGGCTCGACACTCTTCGTAATGGCTATGGTGTACACAGGTAATATATTTTTATACTGCAAATGTTGGCAGCGGTCGTACATAAGCTCTCGTGGCCCGAAACCGACCGATTTCTACGGCATCAGCTGATCCGCAGTTAGGGAGTCCTCGTTCAGAACGTTGTAAACGAACTGTAAATTTCTGATGCACATTTGCACATTTGTATTACCTCACTACTGGTTTAATAAGGTATAAAAATGACCAATACCTTCTTCAAACGTTCGGAGGCATAATATTTTTAGTCAATTATCTACACCGCTAATTCCTTAAAAAATTGCACAATGATACGAATATAGTAGTAAACTGTATAATTAACCTCAATTCAAAATTGACAGTGGGTAACGGTCCCCAGAAAAACAGCAGTGTGGCTGTTATGTGCTTGACAGAGCTGCACCTGCAGCTCGTATTGATAAACACCCGACTTCTACTGCTGAGAAACTACAAGTGTCTCAGGCTGCAGTCTGCTGGAGAACGCTGCCGATGACGCACATAGTGATGACGTGTAGCGACTTCAGACGCGTCTCGCTTCAGGTTACCGTACAGTGATGCTCGCGCATGTGTGAACCACGGCGACTGCAACTCGACACCCTGCAAGTGTAAATACGTATTTCGCTTTTAAATTTCTCAAATACGTGTCCTCGTACATTTTAATATCAGTTTTTACGTAATGAGTACATGCATCGATCGAGCGAAATTTTTATCATCAGCACTAGTTGGTCTGAGCAAGCGATGTCAGAATTGTTCAAGAGGCAACTTCTTTGTTTACAACACTTGATTTTATGAAATGTTTGGCTAAAACGGTACCTACGTTATCGATTTCTACTGTGTCTTGTATTTTTATAAGGCCCTGCACTGTACAACCGGAAGGCTCAAGGAGTATCCACCGGCCGCCGTGTCCTCCTCAGCGTTGCGGTGTCATGCTGATGAGGTATGGAGGGGTATGTGGTCAGCACGCCGCTCTCCCGGCTGCTTTGTAGACTTTACAGACGGCGCAGCCTCTACTGGTCGGTCAAGAGACTTCTCAATTGGCATCACGAGGCTGAGTGCACCCCGTACCAGTCCTCCCACCAAGGAAAAATCCTTGGCAGTACCTTAAATCGAGCCAGGTCCTCCGTATGGTAGGGATCTATGCTGATCGCTCAGCTACGGAGCATAAATGAACTGATGCGTAAATGAAATAATATAATTTTCATGATCTGGCTGTCAATGTCCAGACTGCAACGCTACTGGAGGCTCAGTAACATTAAATGATGGTAAATTAATCGTCGGTTGAGATCAGTTTGTTGCTACCAACCACCAGAGGGCGAGTACACAATCTTACGTTTGTATATTGTTCATATATACAATGGGGATTCGGTCATGCGCTTTTGCCTTAACCCCTTATAGAAGCAAGGCTCTATCAGACACATTAATTCAGCAGAAACAAATCAGAGAAAAATTGTAACAGTAGAAGTTAGTGAATGGATAAATAAAATAAAGGCGATATTAAAGATATACCATTGTTCGTGAAAACTGTAACACAAAGGAGGAGATAAGTGTTAGTGAAATTTATTTCACATATTAGGAACGTGACAACACCCAAACTATTAGAATTACAGAAGTGAACGTGCACTGACTGTCATAATTCAGCATGCTGTGAAGTTGCCAGCTGAAGTAGTCAGCGCCTTTGGATACCATGGTATGGAATGTAAGAGGGTCTGCATTTGCTGCTGGAGAACACACTGTCACGTGGTTTGTAGACGCGTCCGTAAACCATTGACAGTGAGCGCAAGATGACCAGAATGAACAAGTTGCCGAATGACCGTATTCCAGACATGCTTCATGGACGACTTGATGATGGAACGTGCAGGCCAGGGAAGCAGTCGTACACGTCATTCCTCGAGGAAAGCTTGCTTTTTTGTTCGCCACGTGTGACTAGCCATTGTCCTGTTGAACAGTGGCACATGGAGCTGCCTGCAAGAGGGGTAATTCCTGACGCTCTATGACTCCTCTGATATGCAGTGGTTGCAATACGTAGGAAAATAGATTGCGTCTTATGGCTAAGGTCGCTCCAAAATCATTACACTGGACATTTGTGCGCTATACCGCTCAACAATGAAGTCTGCCCCACTGCGTTCATCGCTGTACGATAAGTTGAAGTCGAACTATTCCGTGGACACTGCATTCTGCCACTCAGCATGCCAGTGACGGTATTCATGTCGCCATTGCTGTCAGAGGTGATGGAAGTTTTTTGTCAATGGAAGCCGACGCAATGGCTTGCGGGCCACGAATCTAGCCCTCAGCGGTCAAGACGGATCCGTCGACGCAGACATCTCTACACACGTTGTAGTAATCCAACAACGAGCCAACACTATCGACAAAGCTGAGCTGTCTGTTAAGGCCCTACAGACAAGATAATGGTCATTCCGCTCTGTCGTCACACTGCATGGTCCAGTACCTGTCGTCATTGTGTACGACCCTCTTCTATCCACTGTTTCCGCACGCAAATCACCTTCGTAGTGGCGTGTCCCGCACGAGTCGCTATGTCACGCTGCGATAAGCCCTTTTCCCAGAGACCAGTCATTCTGTCCAATGTGAACTCACTCACATTCTTATATTGCACCCTTTGGCATCGATGAAGCCTAAAGGCGCTTACTTGCACGTTTCCACTTTGAAGACTCTGCACCAGTAACTGGGGTTAGAGTTGACCTGTCCAGACACAAGAAAGAGAGTACTGCTGGGCCTACTTGCACGCCTTCTCTCTGTAATCTGAATCACTTATTACGATTACGCTGTCCTACACATCCATCGATTTTTGAGTAATTCACACTATTACATCTGGCTTTTCCAGTTTTCACTAACAGGGCAGTCACGTAACCTAGAGCCATAAAATTAATGTTCACTGCCTAGAGGGAACTGTAGAGGTTAAAAACTGGAGAGGAAGACAGATTTGAGTACGAGATGTGTTCGAAAAATTACGGAACGTTAGTAATTTCACGCCAATGGTGTGTTGGAGCGAAATGCGGTTGGCATCCCTGCACAAGCCTGTGTTTAATGTGCAACTGCCGGAAGTTTCATTGTTGAATGTCTGTTAGTTATTGTTCAGTGCTGTATTGAGCAGGACGCTGCGTCGCGCAGTTTGTGTATTTAGAGATAGCAGAGTTACAGGAGCAACGCGTCTGGATTAAATTTTGCGTGAAAATCTTTACAGAGACACACCAAATGATGTAGGAAGCCTACCGTGATGAGTGTTTAAGCCGTACTCGGCGTCATGAATGGTTCACACGGTTTAAAAATGGCCGGAAGGAAGTTAAAGATGACCGAAGTCTCTCATGTCAGGAACGTCAACGAAATTGCTCGTGCCAATCGAAAACTGACTGAAATTGCAGAAGAATGTAACATTTCAGTTGGATCATGTTATGAAATACTGACAAAGCATCTTGGAATGCATCGTGCTGCCACCAAGTTCGTGCCACGGCTCAAGAGTCAAGACCAGAAAAGACCTTCGCCTCGTAATCTGTGAAGAGCTTCTGGATCGAGCCAACAAAACGAGGTGTTCCATAGGAGAATTATATCTCTTGATGAGACTTGACTCCATGATTATGATGTTGGGACCAAGGTTCAGTCTTCCCAATGGATCTGGAAAGCTTCTCCAAAATCAAAAAACGCTCGTCGGGCATGTCAAATGTCAAAGTCATGCTGATAGTTTTCTTTGACTCGGAAGGATTAGTTCGTGGCACAGGGACAAACTGTTAATCGATGGAACAATCGGGACGTGTTGCGACGCCTGCGAGAAAATGTGAGAAGGAGAGACAATTCATGGCTTTTGCATCACGTTAACGCACCCGCATATTCGTCCTTGTCAGTGAGTGATTATTGCCCAAAAAAAGAAATCACTGAGCTGTCTCCTTCTCCGTACTCTCCAGATCTGGCCCCTCCACACTTTCTTTTACTTCCAAAGTCGAAAACCCCGTTGAAAGACTAAGTTTTGCAACAATAGACAAGATTAAAGAAAATTCGCAGACAGCTATTCGCGCGATCAAGAAAGGGGCGTACCAAGACTGCTTCGGGATGTGGAAACGGCGTTGGGAGCGGAGTATCAATTGTGGAGGAGAATGTTTCGAAGGAAACCATGCGCAATAAGTAAAAGGTAAGTGTAGAAAAATTTTGTGGACGAAGTTCCGGAATTTCTTGAACATACCTCGTGCATCTAGCAAATAACGGAGGACGTAGGTTGCGACTGCTCCTCTTAGATGAAACTATTGGCACTAGAGAAGAATTCGTGGCGGCCTGCATCAAAACAGTCAGAAGACCGACGACTCAAAAAAATCTATTTATTCTAATCAGACACAAAGATATTCCGAATGGTGGCCTCACGTAGGTTGTTACTAGAACACAGTAAAGAAACAACAAACCAAATGATTGACTTGGCAGAGAAGCAGGGCTTTCCCAGGCAGTAACGGATTACAGGGTGGTCAGAAACAGTATGAAAAGCTAGTAAGAGTGTTGACGGGTAGGTTGTGCAGAGAGAAATAATTGTTAAGAAAAAAACTGGATACATTGCGCCGTTTCCGATTTAATTAGCATTAAGTTGGACAATAAGGTCGTTGAACCGCAAATTCAAGCAGTCTACCAGAGATGGTGTTGCCAAACGTGTCCTTCGTTTGGTTTCCTAAATCCGAACAAGAGAGCGATGCAAAAATTGAACATGGGACTGTAGAGAGGACTGAATCACAGTCAAAGACTGACCAGTCTCGAGCGCTATCACCCACGTTATGAGAACAATTGACGCTAATAATATCCAGCAGGCTGCTTTAATTTGCAGTCGCAACGATCTAATTGACAAACTGAAATGTTAATTAAATCTGAAACGGCACAGTGCATCGAATTTTTTTTCTCTGCACTTATTTTTCTGCACAAGCTACCCTTAACACGCTTACAAGCTTTTCAAACTATTTCTGACCACCCTGCATCAACCAAAGGTATTGAGACGTGCACCAGCTCAGTTAAACTGAATTATTCCTAAAGTTCAGTGAGTTCACTCAAGACTTTCTACAATAACACATTCACCTCGGCAAAAGTTCAGTCACTGATAGCTTTATCAGCATTCGGTCCCGAACTGGTACGCGCCTAAACATTCCTAAGTTCCAACATCTTAGCACTCTTGACTCGCCGGCAATGCAAACCTAACAAACAGCCTTACCGTCCAAGACGCAAAAAGCAAAAGACCCCGAACCACACTCTGCCCGCCTATTTGCAAGCAAGCAAGGAAGATCATGGTTTAACATCCCGTCGATAACGAGGTCGTTAGAGACGGTCCTATTTAAAAACTAGGTCATGCGACCCATTACTGTATTCAATGGACTCACAAGATCACTATTTTTAGTATTATACATACCTATTGAGTAAACATACCTATTTCAAAGATACATTACACATACATTTAGCTAGTGTACAGTCTGAGGTTACAGTATTAAATATTAAGCATCGCTGAATGGTCAACTTTTATTTAAAAACGAACGATGGAGAACTAGTGACGTTTATATCATTATTCAGCCTTTCTCTCCTGTTCTACGTTACTCATATGGTCATCTTACAAACATTAAATTACTAAATTCTCAATAAATAAACGTAAAAGAACTGGGATACTGCAACAAATCGCTGATTGTCAGACTAAAAATCAGTGTACTTGTGAACAAATCTTGGCTCTGGCACTATTTCAGGAAGTTATATATATAAGTAAATTATATATAGGGTGTTTCCAGAATGATATTTTCACTCTGCAGCGGAGTGTGCGCTGATATGAAACTTCCAGGCAGATTAAAACTGTATGCCGGACCGAGACTGGAACTCGGGACCTTTGCCTTTCGCGGGAAAGTGATCTACCATCTGAGCTACCCAAGCACGACTCACGCCCCGTCCTCACAGCTATTATATATAGGGTATTTGGAAATTCCTGTTCAAATATCTAGAACGTGCAGAGGGGAGTGAGTAAGTAGAAAATGTTTTGAACAGGAACCCATGTCTGTAAACCTCATCCAACGATATTACAGAGCTTCAAAGTACTATATACACACAGGGCAATTTTGTGACGATGTTACAGACTTCTGACAGCGGAATATATGTACCGGTGTTATGGATGCTAAGATTGTAGGTAGTAGTACGGACCAAAACACGAAAAAATGTCTAGTAAACATGGTCTCTGAAATACGTACTTGTTCAACAGAGTAGATGAGTTTCACACTGGCGAATATGAACAATTGCTCATGACTCCTCAGGTATGCATTTTAGATCCCACATTTACTGTCATGTTTTCTTCTTTTGGTCCATACTATCACCTCTGAAAGTTGCCTACTCTCCATTCTTAGCAACAATATTACCAGTACATGTATTCCACTGTCAGATCTATCAGAATGATTTTCGCTTGTAACTTTAGACTCTTTCGTTTCCGAACCAAGGACCCTTACCCCAAATCGACACACTTATCCGTCTCCATCATCACTGAAAATTTGTACAACGTTACGGGATCACCATGTATCTACATACACTTGCAGACGCCGGCGCTTAAAACTGACGCTCTGTCGCGTCGTTGGACGACGTTTCCGAAGATGGGTTCCCATTCCAAATATTATGTAATCACTACCCGTTCGCCTCTGGTTTCGTTGCAACTGAAAATGTCTCAGGATTCTAAAGGATTCCATTAGTGTTGTACGTTCAATTTGCAGTTTTTTTCCCTCCTGTTGCCAGGCAATTTCAAAAGGTACATGAATGTACAAATATTGGTATGCATCCTAACTTTACTTACGATACACACAATTCTCAAACAACTGTACTCTGACATATAAATCTAGAGAAATTATATTTAAACTTCACTACTTGTAGGCAGATAACTATTTACCACATTGATACGCAACTTCATAGGAACGGTGTTCACACTGTGCGCAGCAGGATTTAGTTGTTAACAGTGTTTGTGTCATAAGTTGCCATTTGGCCCCGGTACTGGTACGGCGACATAGGGTTGAAACACAAGAATCGGTGTGCATTACAGTCGCAGACAGTCTATATGGGTCTGGACAAGGTGATAAGGACTTTACTCGTAAAGCTGTCTTTTCAAAATAAACAGCAACAGTGGTGCTGCTCTTCAAAAATGGTTCAAATGACTCTCAGCACTATGGGACTTAACCTCTGACGTCATCAGTCCCCTAGAACTTACAACTACTTAAACCTAACGAACCTAAGGACATCACAAACATCCATGCCCGAGGCAGGGTTCGAACCTGCGACCGTAGCAGTCGCGCGGTTCCAGACTGTAGCGCCTAGAACCGCTCGGCCACTCCGGCCGGCTGCTGCTCTTCGCGAATATCGGCGCATTGAAGGAAAACGGAGAGATTCTCTCTCAGGCCCGGGTTTGAAGGGAGGTTGGAATAACTGACGATTTGGGAATCGCTCCTGAGAGAGGCCGACGGCCAACTGCGCCACAAATTGTTGAAGAAGTTACTCTTGCCACGACTGAGAAAGCTGGACGCAATATGCGATCTCCAAACAGTACACGAGGTGTGTCGCGGCAGCTGTACATTCTATGGTCCTCCGGTCATAAGCTGCTGCGAACAGTTATGAAATGGTATCTCTAATGTGGTTCCAGGATGTCGGGGATGCACATAATCTCCACACTGAGAAACGATTGTAACCGGGATCGTAAACATCGTAGGCAATTAACGAATGTTATCCTATTACGTGGAGATTAAAATATGTTTGTTTCAATGATTTATTCGTTATTTCTCTTCCGGATGCCCTAGCAAACGAGTCAACAAAGCTTCATTGTCCTTCGGTCACTCGTTTTCAACAAGGGCCCTGTCTTGTAGCGAAAACTTAATTACAACCACTCTGTGCATTCTAGGTAGGAGGTGTCTATTATTAAGTGCATGTCTAACGATTAATAAATACCGGTTTTCTATAATTTTGTTTATTTTGTGACCTCGAGTCCTCACCCTCCTACGAAATCAATATGAACTGACCTCCTCACCCCCCCCCCCCCTCAGCCCGTCACACACCTATCCCCCCCCCCCCCCCCACACACACACACACACACACATTCAGGCCCAGGGTACGCTCTTCTTGAATTGGGCACAAAACACCAGCTAACACGGATACGGGAAGCAATACGTTGTAGTCTTTAGGAGACAACATCCTAGCACATGTCTGCACTGATTCAGAAAATTTGCAGCAAACTGAAACCAAGGTAAATGTATCTGTGTTCGGACACTGTTTATCGAGGTACGAACCCGTTCGTTGTCACTATGTTGTCACTACGTGGTTTTCTTCTTTTCTTTTGACATGAGGTAAACAGTTCAAATAACTGTCTAGGTCAAAATTTTAAACATGGCTGAAGCAGCAACTGCTGAAAATCTTCACGGTAAATGATAACAGCCAAACAGTTGCAGGATAAAGATTTATTAAAAATCTTTGACTACGCTTTCGGTATATTTAATATAAAAATGGTTCAAATGGCTCTGAAAACTATGGGACTTAACTTCTGAAGTCATCAGTCCCCTAGAACTTGGAACTACTTAAACCTAACCAACACAAGGACATCACACACATCCATGCCCGAGGCAGGATTTGAAACTGCGCCCGTAGCGGTCGCGCGGTTCCAGACTGTAGCGCCTAGAACCTATCTAAATATACCTTCATCAGAAGCAAAAATACACTAAAATCACACCCTGCAGTGGAGGTTTATAAAATACCCATGCCAAAGCGCGTCGTCAGTAATTAAAATTAACATATCACCTCTATCTGTACAGCATAATTATGGCTCTTCATAATCATGCTGTACAGATAGAGATGATGTTTTAATTTTAATTACTGACGACGCGCTTTGGTACGGTTGTTTTATGTATCTCCACTGCAGGATGTGATTTTAGTGTATTTTTGCTTCTGATGAAGGTATATTTAGATATACCGAAACCGTGGTCGACGATTTCAATAAATCTTTATCTTGCAGCTGTGGCTGTTATCATTTACGGTGAAAAACTGTCAGTGTTGTCATAATAGAAACTATTTTTAGCGACGTAGTGAACAGGACCACATCGCGAATGTCCTGGATAGCTTGCCTGTGCAGCTGTCAACGGCGCGCCTGATGAAAGCGTGCGGTTTCTTTCGCACTGCTCTGGGGCGGTTAATTCATCACCACAGCCGCACTTTTTCCTGTAATATTTCGAAGTTCATAACTGTGACCATCAGTCTTGTATTGTTTCATAACGACGTCGAGACCGGCAGATTTATGATGCCTTTTAATGCTAAATAGCGTACTAATGACATAAGAAAAACAGTCGCTCGCAGCTATCTGTATCTTTCAGTGATGGACAGTTTGCAAGAATTCGGCTTTGACCACAGCGGCTCACGATCAGACATCTTGTCTACCACGGCCTTATAACACTACACTCAAAATACCTTCCCAGAAAGGAACTGTCCTCCTTCGTGTTACATAGAACATTCTTTTGCAAGTTCGCACCTTTCGTTCTTTGATAGTTTCTTTACGCAAAAGCTATTCAAAATATTTTGGCCTTCCACATACCTATTACTGGCCGACTCTTGGAACCAGTTCTCCGCCTACAGAAGCATTAGGAACCAAAGACACCGTTACGAACTGAGTTACATTTTCGACTAATGAACTTCGTGAAGTGCGAATTACGAGCGACCAAATACTTGTATCACACACACCGGAAAAGCCACGTTAAATGACCACTCCGAAGAGTTCTTTTATTTGCCTTATTATTTTTGTACTCATTGCTTGAGTACTATGAAGGGTCAAAGGTGTAATTGAAGTCGCTCATACTCAAGTTTCAAAATTTGACGTATACATACTTCCGAAAGAGATGTGTGTTCTACATAGACTTACACACAACTTTCAAAATCATATGATCGGTCGTTAGCAGCCTGTATGTGCACTACTGCCACCTTCGACTCAGTGCGAGTAAGATACCATTGGCATAACGATACAGATGTTGCCAAGTTAGATGTACTCCAAGCTTCACCTATCTATTGCCGTACTACTATCGTTATTATATTTTTGTCTTGTTAGAAACACAATATAAATCTAAAATCCACAACATACCTGCATTGAAACAATAAAAACTCTGGCCACATTCGCAATTCATTTGTACGCTTCCGCGGATATTAAAATGTTGTAAACCATTTTAACACGCTCGGTATCCTGGAGTTCTGGTGAAAAGCTTTCGTCTGACCTGAATTTTCGTCTGTTAGTGTTAAACCTCATTATCCACACTCTATAGACTCAGAACGTAGATCACATTTTAATCCAAAATATTCTTGATAAATTCCTTAAGTTAGAACTTTCTGTCGTAGTTACTGAAAAAGATTTTGTGAAATTTTCTGCAGAGTATTTTCTCAACATGGGGAAGCCAGATGAAGTCGTGTTATAAGTTGTTAAAAAGTTAATTCACCGTAATGCCATACCATGTTAACGTGTGACAAGTGCTGCATTGTGTACTTGTAAATATCTTTAAGAGAAATGTTTATAGCGTAAATGGTTTTGTACCGAATATGCGTAGTGGAAGTGTGCTACTACGTAGTATGTGTCATGGAATACAATATCAAAAGATGAGTGTGCTAATACTACACATGTTATTTCACCAATTGTGAATTGGGAAATAAATCCTAGAGTTCATAATAATGGCGGGTTAAACTTTAATGTAGTTCCATATATTGTTGATAGTCATCTTTATACCTTAATACCTGTTGGTACGGCAATAGTTATTGTTGTTGATGTGAAGTATGCCTGTGTATCAACATTCATTCCTACTGTAAATATATGGTGTGCTCATATGATAAATCCTATTTTTGTACCGAATATTATTTATGTTGCGTGTGATTATTATTTTTATAATTGTTTTAGGGCTCTAGACGAAGAGGCCACCAGCAAGTTGCATGTGACACATACACAGACGTTAGAAGCGAAGATTCAGTCAATAGAATGTCCTAGAACAGCCTTCACGTCAGTTTGTGGCAGCTTTCCGTAATTACGTAAGTGACCTCTGTTAATGTAAACGAAGCAAGAACGTCTGAGACGCAAGGCAGCTGCCGGCACGACGGAAGCAGGATCTACGTGTAACTGTGTGGAAAATCAAAAAGTCCCCGTATCACCATGTTCAGCTCTTGCAGAAATCAACAACACATCTACCTTCTCCGTGACACTGCGCATTCCAGCCAGTGTGGTGACACGGTCCCGCATGATTAATAATGACTTTACGCTGCTCAAAGAAGTAGGGGAACATGACTTTGGGCATCTGCCGTACTCCAGTGACCAATAACTGAGGACTGGGTGTGGTTTCCAAATTAAACCTTTATCTTTCCCAAATTAAGTGCACATCAAAACACCACTGTATCATCGTTCAGTCAACAAGAACTGAAATGTCCAGCAGGTGTCTAGACGAAATGCACCCAGCCATTCATCCCGTCATCCTGCGTGCTTTTTATTGGACTGTAAGAGGTTCAATAACGTGTATGTCCTCTCTGAGCTTTTATCAGCACCTGAAACCGACGTGGCATGCTCAGTGTAAGTCTACGGTGGTTCCCATTTTTCGATGAAAGCCTTCAGAGAACATCTCGTTCTTAGATAGACTGTGGTGGAACAGCACGATCACGTGTCAAGCATGTACCACACATGCTCGATGGCGCTAAGGTCGCGACTCACTGCTGGCCATGCCATTATTTCAATGTCCTGGCTTCGCAAGAGAACCCTGGTGACGCACGCCGCATAGGCCCTGGCATTATCGTGCATGAAAAGGATTTCAGGGCCACCACTGTACGCGTTAGCCACCACGTGGTCCCGTAGGATCTGTTCGATGTACCGCATGGCTGTAAAGCGACTATGGGCAACAAGATACGTACGATTGTCAACAAGGATGCGGCCCCACATCATTCACAGAACCTTGGCCGAATGTGTCGATTTCCTGGACAAGATTTGGCAGGTACCACCCACCACGACGTCTCCACACTATCACGGCCGTCACCTTGCGTCAGAGGAAATCTGGTCTCGTCTGTGAATAACACGTTTCACCAGTGACAAAGTTGCCAGTTGACATGGGAAAGGCAGAACTGAAGCCGAGCAGCGAGATGTTGTCTCAAGCATGTCGAAAAGGACGTGCGGGTCGTGAGGTCCATTCTAGTAACCTATTTCGTACAGTCTGATTTGACACAGCGGCTCCAGCGACCATGCTGAGATCATTTTGCAGTGATCTGGCGGTAGCCGTACGATGCCGCAACGCAGAGATTGTCGGATATCGGTCCTCACGTGGAGTTGTAACGTGTCCGCGACCTTGGCCAGTTCGCATTGTGTGCTCACCCATCTCTCTGTAGTGTGTCCACAATCTACGTATGACAGATGGAGAGACACCGGCATCTGCGGCAACGTGTCGGAAAGTCCATCCTTCTTCCTTCTTTGATCGAACAGACTGCTCTTGCAGCTCGGTCTGCATTAAGCCGTCAAATTGCATGTTCTTGATTGAATAGAACTTCCACGAATGACAACTGCCGCCTGTGTATCTCATTAGAGGGGGTACACGAAAGGAGCCTCCCCGAAGATCATGACAACGATCGGGCGTACCCTGGGCAACGTTAGGCCTGTGCCTAACGGCCAATCCTTTCAACACCAAGACACCACAAAAAGGCTTTTATCAAAGCCAGCGCTAAATATAATGTCCATAAACATTGAAGGGCTCTCTCATGAGAAAGAAGTGCTACTTGCTGTAGCATGTAAAACTCACAACTGTGATCTCTTACTAATCCAAGAGACCCACATTGGCCCCACAAATAGAAGACCAAAGATCCACGGAATGAAATTAGTAATTGAAAGACCACACGAGCAATATGGCAGCGCAACCTTCGTCAAAATGGGCTTAGGTATTATATCTGCAGAACTGACATCTCAAGAAGACATCGAAATCTTGACTGTAGAGTTACAGTCCTGCACTGTGACGTCTATATATAAGCCACCGAGCAGGGAGTTCAGATTCAGTGAGCCAACCAACTTCAACTCACAACCAACGAAAATAGTAATGGGCGACTTCAACTGTCATGGATCAGCCTGGGGGTACAGTCACACAGACAAAAGTGGGGACGACCTAGAAACCCGGGCAGACTCAACTGGCCTTAAATTAATACACGACCCCAAACTTCCATATTCCTTCAACAGCAGCAGGTGGAACCGTGGATACAATCCAGATAACATCTTTGTCAGCGAAAACGTAGCACATCAAACCAGGAAGGATGTGGGAGAACCCCTCCCACATACACAGCACCGAGCTATATTATGTCTGGTTGAAGCAGTTGTTAAACCGGCAACCACCCATTTCCAAAGACGTTTTAATTTTAAACGTGCCCTATGGGACAAATTCTCTGAAGAACTTGACAAAGAGGTGCAGAACCTTGATGCTAGCCCGGAAAAATATGACACTTTCATTGAATTAGTTAAAACTGTCTCCCGAAGAAATATCCCCCGAGGCTGCAGAACTAGTTATATCCCTGGACTTGACGGAAACTCAAAGGTTCTTCTGGAACGTTACCAACAGCTCTTCGAGGAAAACCCTTTTTCAGAGGAAACAACTATGGCGGGAGAAGAACTCCTCCAGGCCATATCAGCCTCAGGAACAATGAAATGGTGTAATCTAATCACAAACCTAGACATGAAACAGAATAGCCGAAAGGCCTGGCAACTTCTTAAAAACCATCAATAATGACCCCTCATCTAATACACAAAATTTGTATAAGGTCACACCAAATCAAATAGCAAATCAACTTCTACTTAATGGTAAAACTAACAGGAAGCACCCAAGAAAGAAACTACAGAGAGGCACTCAAGAAAAAGACCACCTAGGCACCCCCTTTACTCTGAAAGAATTAGAAGATTCCATCTCCATAATGAAAATTAATAAAGCCGCTGGCCTAGATGATCTACACCCAGAACAAATAAAAATGTTCGGACCTGTTACCAGACGGTGGTTACTAGATATGATGAACAAATGTGTTCTTGAAATGAAAATCCCAAGACATGGCGGAAGGCAAATATAGTAGCTATACCAAAACCTAGAAAAAAAAACCACAGACCCTAAAAATTTTCGGCCTATCTCCCTGCTTTGTCAGCTCTATAAAGTCTTAGAAAGAATGATCCTTAACCGCATCTCAGAACATGTAGACAAGAATATAATTAAAGAGCAAGCAGGATTCCGCCCAGGAAGGTCATGCTGTGGACAAATCCTCAACCTTACACAGTACATAGAAGATGGATACGAACGGAAACAAATTACAGGTGCAGCCTATATCGACCTTACAGCAGCTTACGACACCATAAACCACAGTAAGTTAATATCAAAAATATATAACACCACAAAAGACTACCGACTGGCGCAATTCATCCAGTGCCTGTTGCAGAATAGACGGTATTTTGTCACGCTGCAGTCGAAGAAGAGCCGATGGCGGACCCAGAAAAACGGCCTACCTCAAGGTAGCGTCCTCGCCCCCATTGCTGTATAATATTTATACCAATGACCAACCGATCAGCATGGACGCTCGCTCCTTCATCTATGCAGACGATACAGTCGTTGCCACCCAGGGAAAAACCTTTGAAGAGGTAGAAAGTAAATTAACTTTAGCGATTGAAAAGCTGGGTGACTATTATGATAATAACCACCTCAAGCCAAACCCAGCAAAAACCCAGGTCTGTGCTTTTCACCTACGTAATAAGGAAGCAAGGAGGAAACTCAACATAAGCTGGAAGGGACAACATCTATCTCACTGCGACACACCAAAATATCTTGGGTTTAAACTTGACCGTGCTCTCACCTACGAGGAACACTGTTTGGCCACAAAGATGAAAGTGAGTGCCAGGAACAACATCATCCGCAAGCTAACAAATAGCAGATGGGGAGCGCAACCTACAGTTCTCCGCACGTCAGCTTTAGCTTTATGTTTCTCCACTGCGGAGTACTCGGCACCCGTTTGGCAAAATTCCATCCACGCTGAACAAGTAAATATAGCACTGAATGAGACTGGACGCATCGTGACAGGATGCCTCCGCCCAACTCCCACAAAGCAGCTGTACCACCTCATGGGCATAGCCCCGCCAGACATCAGAAGGAGGACTCCCGCATAAATCGAGAAACATAAACAGGAGACAGATCCCAGGCATCCAATGTTCGGTTACAATCTTCAACCTCGCCGACTTAAATCAAGGAAGAGTTTCCTACGAACAACTGAAGCAACTCTTTTGTCGCCTAGAGCACGACGAGAAGAGCTGTGGTACAATGTGGACCCAGGAAGACCAGGGAATAGCCTCAGGGAAGAACCCACAGCTGGCTCTGAACTCCCATATACGACCTGGAAAGCCCTGAATAGACTACGAACAGGCGTATCAAGATGCAGAGCAAACTTGGAAAAATGGGGCTACATCAGTGCATACGAGCCCTGCGAGTGTGGAGAACAGCAAGTCCCACAACACCTACTGGTCTGCAGAAAACTAAACAACCCGTGTTCGATTCAAGACCTATTTGAAGCAAATGACAAGGCTATTCAAGCTGCGGTGTATTGGGCTTCACGTGGGATATGAAAATCGCTCTGTTTCGCATCCTTAGCGCTTATTATATGTTACATACTTTTCTATATTATTGTAGTTAATTTACCTTATAACCATGTATTATTGTATTATAACTGCTTCTCTTGCATTGTAATATAATTTCTTTTGTAAAATGGTGATGTCTTGGATACGATAAATAAATCTCATTAGAGGACAATGGGACACTGATACTCTTCTGAGGGGTCATTTGATACTGTAATGTACAACACAGTTGATAGATGGCGAACAACTTTAGTTGTTGCATTCATTAAATGCAAATGTCTTGTGACGAGGGCCTCCCATCGGGTAGACCGCTCGCCCGGTGCAGGTCTTTCGATTTGACGCAACTTTGGCGACTTGCGCGTCGATGGGGATGAAATGATGATGATAAGGACAACACAACACCCGGAACCTGAGCAGAGAAAATCTCCAACCCAGCCAGGAATCGAAACTGGGCCCTTAGGATTGACATTCTGTCGCGCTGACCGCTCAGCTATCGGGGACGGACGCTGCATTCACTGAAAGCGAAGATCTCAAGCTGTGCAATAAGAACACAGCTAGTGCCTGCACCGAAATAGATTTAACATACCAATAGTTTTTAACGCAAAAATAGACTATCTTGTAATACCCTCACTGACATTCAACTACTAACCACAATGTCGGATAGGTCATTATCACCGATGTATGCCGAGATATCTACGGATATCCATATCCACACAGACCTCCAAGCATAGATTCTGGGCCGAGAAGCAGCTCACTTCGAATCCACTGGGCTGCGCAGATATGTCTTCCCAGGAGAAACCCATATGGCATGGAGGCCAGGAGTACTTGGGCGTGGCTGGATACGTTTCGCCACTTCCACGCGATCGTGTTATGTCAAGAATATCCAAACTTGTTGGACGTATCTCTCACAGAAATATTGTTTACTCAGACTGCAGTTACGTAAAACTGCTTCAACATATTTGGTTCTGAGGTATCGTGTAGTCGTATGTTTCTCTTGTACTACTGAAGAGTAAGAACTAAAAACACGTAAGAACTCTTCGACGTTCGACGAACCTAGAGGCTGTCGCAAAAAATATTATTCCGCGCCAATATATTCAGGTAGACGTACCCACTGCTACTCCGAAACGACAGAAATTAGGTAGTAAACAAATAAGGCAATGTAGGAAATAAGTACTTGAAATCATATTTTACGTTCCACACGTCGGGCTTCTGCGGAGCTGTATACTTTTATAAAGTGAAGCCGGTCCTCCGGTTCTGCCGGCCGGAGTGGCCGAGCGGTTAAAGGCGCTACAGTCTGGAACCGCACGACCGCTACGGTCGCAGGTTCGAATCCTGCCTCGGGCATGGATGTGTGTGATGTCCTTAGGTTAGTTAGGTTTAAGTAGTTCTAAGTTCTAGGGGACTTATGACCACAGCAGTTGAGTCCCATAGTGCTCAGAGCCATTTGAACCATTTGAACCTCCGGTTCTGATGAATGAGGCTTGTAGCAAATCGGCGAAGCAGTACGACGAATGGATGTTTCTGCTTGTCTGAATAACATGACGAATTAGTAGGCGTGACAAATTTTACACTCTGGTTTCAGGATTATGGTGGAAGAACCTCGTCCCAAGACAACACAGCAATTTTCTTTGTCCCTTTGCGGTTAGGTGTAGCTTTTAATAATTGTTAGTTGCGTGCGAGGCTTAAACGGTACGTCGCACACGATATACAACGTGATGTATATGTTATATATTCTCTTCTACGCCAAATAAGGTCACTTTACTTAACTCAGATCCAACTGAAAGGTTTATGAGGGCAGTTATTTGCTGTATGTCCCAATGCAGCTGACAGTAGTGATCCCATCCCTTTCCTTTTCTTTATTCCTCTCTCCACCTTCAATATACATGTAGTTATTTTCTCTTTCTGTCTTTAGTCATACGAACGTTGAAGTTCATAAACGAAATATTAGTTATTTTTCCCGGCTTGCAAACAGTTTTTTTGCATTCAGTTTAAGTATGATGCAAACCATCTATGCGTGAAGCCACCAATGCCATAAAACCTATGTTTTACTATGAGAGTAACGTGATGTATACATTCAGACGCCTTGGAAAGCACAGAAATACTAGTGCCGATATTTTATTATTAAAGAGTTTTACTGTCTGATGAGGGAACATATAAATAGCGTTCTCAGTCGAGCAACCCTTCTGGAATCCGAAATGCAATTTGTTAAGTAAATTGTTTCTATTTAAGTGTGAGACTGTTCGCGAGTACATTACTTTTACAATATTTTCGAAAAAAATACAATAAGAAAATTGAACGATCATTATTTAGGTCGTTATTTTCACCTTTCTTATGAAAAGATTTAACAATCGTATATTTCAAACTGTCTGGAAAAAGTCCCTGTGCCAGTGATGCATTGCATCTATTACTAAGAAGATTACTTATTAAGTAGGAACATTTTGTGGAATGACATTTTAACGTATTATCTTGCTTCTTCAATTGCACCGTTTAATCCTATTATTGCTGCTACGTTTGTAAAGTGGATATTAAAAGAAGTCGACACTTGAAAATTATCTGTCACAATATTGTAATTCAGTTTAATTTTTCTGGTATTTTGAACACTGACTGTCCCGTTTGACAATATTCTGTGTAGTTGAACCGTGAATTTACTTTCAAAATCTTTTCTTAAAGAATTTACTTTATTTACTGGCGATTCATGAAGAACATTGACACATTTAATCACACTAGGTGAGCGTGGAAGTAGTTGCCAGGAAGTAACTACTGGAAAATTACCTTTAACAAAAGCTTTTTCAAAACAGATTTAAAATTATAAGAAGAAAGGCACCCTCGAAACATCAAGTTACAGTTTTATTGAGAGGCAAGAACAATATTAACAGTAGGAGCCTTCGGGCTGAAAAGCTTGCCTGCTCCCTTTCAACACGGCCGTAGTCATGACCGCTCACAACAACCTCTGAAAGAGTACACTGGTGCAAATCTGCAACACACCAGATTACTTTAAACTAAAAATTTTAACAACTCACACAAACACATTAACTATGCACCCCGTAAGAGGGATGGAAATGGTACAGCCCTCAAATTATTTGCCACCGAAAGTGCAATTTGTTTTTAAAAGGAGTCGTACGGTGAAGGGTGGCAACTTTATAAAAATGACTAAGTAAAACCAATGAAATTCAGACTTACATAAAATGTACAACATTCTCTACATTATACATACACCACCTCGCAAGATGATATGCAAGATAGAAACATATTTCAAGGATTCGGTCTTTAAGCAATAAATTCGTTAACACCGAATCCGACAAACATGACAGAGGCAGATATTAACGTATGGCAGATTGACAGGTGGGAAGGGGGGGGGGTGGTTTAGTAGACAACCCGAACCGCAGACTGCTTTAAACCTCCCCAATTCCACAAGGGAAAAACGGGACACCCAATTCACAAATAACCACCTTCCCGCGGGTGGTCAAACGGAGAAGAATGGTGGGACGACCACAAAACAAAGCGGCTGGTGACCTCACCAAGAAAACAAGTAGAATTTAACGAGTAAATAAAACAACATATCTCCAATCACCTAACTTCTAATAAACTGCGATTTCTGGCGAAGACCTGGCGCAGCACCCCCAACGCTCTCCCGAACCGTCCGCTGCCAGCCGCTACAATGGACGCAGGAAGGCGCGCCGATCTCCCGTCGTACGGCGTCGCAGCTCGCCCCGGCCAAACCTATGTCGTGGTTTCGCTCCTGTTGCTCTCTTGTGAACCGCGAAGCCACTACCCCCTTCGATACGGCGCTGCCCACTGGACTCACGTGGGGACCTCACATGCACCAACGCTCAAGGCGGACAAGTCATCTCGTGTCTCAGTGCGCGACCGACCAACCGACCAATCCAACCACCAATGACCGAGCAACTCGAGCAGACTGGCGGCCTAACGCCCAGATTCAGATGCAGGAACTCAGCCCCGACCGGGCGACCACTAGCTGAGTTCTGTTACTGTCGAAGTGGCAAGACTCTCATTTTCTGGCTTAAAGTTTGATCCAAACGACAGACATACTATCACTCCGACGACAGACAGACACTGACTGCCCCACACAGAGCCGGCTGAGCAACTGACTAGACTCGCCTCGACTGACCGACTCCCGAGGTTTTTTTTTTTCTTTATTGTGATTCCATGCCCCTGCCCCATACGGGCAGGGGAGGGCTGTCAGCAGCACAATCCGCCGCTCTTCAGCCGAGTGAACGACAACTAAAACAAGAATAAAATAATACATACATAGGGAGTTAAAAAAGGGGAACATAAAACAGAGTAAGGGGAGAAAATGGAGGTAAAAATACACTGACATGTAGAAGTTCATTGGGGACAGTTAAAAAAGTCACCAGAAAGTTAAAAAACACAGTTGGCGATCCTTAAAACACAGAAGACACTGGATGCGTATGCACAGGTTAAAGTTGGCCACAGTATTAAAAACACTCCGAAACAACACACTTAAAACCCACTTGGAGCACACACGACGAAGAATAAAACTACCAGGTGGGACCTGCCGAGGGAAAGGTCAGAGAGGATGGAAAAGGAGGGGAGAGCATGGGGCAGCTGGGGAAGCGGCGGGATGAAGAGAGGAGGGGCAACCGTGGGTTCACGAAGAGGCAGGAGACACATGGGGCAGGGAGAGGAAAAGGGAAGACAGGGCAGGAGGGAGCGCAGAGACACTGAAAGAAGGCACAAGAGATGGACGGGGAGTAGGAGGGGAAATCCGCTCAGAAGGAGGGAGGGGGAGGAGAGGGAGCCCTGAGGAGGAGGCAGGAAGAGGTGGTTAGAGTTGGTAGGAAGGGTAGATGTCAGGGCGAAGCTCATCATCCGGGAGTGGTGACTCCCGAGGTCACAGCGCCCCTTAAATGCACGTGAACAGTCAACCTTTCCCCTTTCCCACCAGAGGGAGACACCAAAGCTGCGATTGCCACAGCGGCGCCACCGCCAGAAACGGAGGGCCACTGCTTAACACTACGCGCTACGGCGCGCTCTTCAAAACAGCAAATTTTACTACGCCTCGGTAGTTATAATCTATTTGCATTATCGATTTCTGTCTGAATGTACGCACTTCTTGAAATTTTAATGTCTTTCCTTAAAATATTACTGTATTATTTTTTAGTATGCAAGTAATGACGGTTAGTAGTGCGCCGCTCGCGCTCATGCCGTTTATTGCTCGTTGTCTTGTTTTTGTGGTTCTGTCACCTCGTTTTTTTTCTTTAATTCTATTTACTGGCGTCACTAGGTTGCTGCTTTGCTTGTCAGTCAGTGGCAGCAGCAGCGCTTATCGATAAGTGCCCTGTCGTTCCATCTCTGGAGCGACCGCTAGTATTTCCGAGTCGTCGTCTGTCTTGAGTTCAGTTGGTAGCTCAGTCGGGACGCAGGAGCAGTGAAGTCGGGGACGGAGCGCCAGTGAGGTGCGGACAACCAGTGCTCGCCGACCGCTGGCGACACACATGAACTGTCCGACGGAAGGAGATTGGAGCGGGACGACCGTTGGTTAGTCATTCATCACATCGGGCGCCGTGTATTTGGCCCTTTGACCGTTTATGGGCCTCGTCAGTTGGTCATCATGCTGGACGTGGGTCCGTTACTTCCTTGTGCAGAGATGTTGTGTACAATGGGCAAGAGTTACCTCTGCATGGTTGGGCCCGAGCCAGCGTACGCGGGTCGCCGTGTCTCCGAATTCCGAACGGACATCGAGTTGAGTCGGGTAGGAGCTGCAGTCAGCTTCGGACAGCCGCGACTCGCCCGACCGTTGCCGACACGCGTAACTTGAGTAGGAACGACCTGGGTTGGTCGTTCGGTCGGTCGTCTCATCGGACGACGTGTATTTGTTCGCCGACCGCTTGTGGAAACTCTGTGTGTCGAATTGATTCATCCTTGTTGTTCCACAGTGATTGCTTTTACGATTGTTCGAGATCTTGTGAAAGTGTATTTACGTGGAACCGTGTGTAGTTTCTGTGATTTCCGCTGAGCAGATGAATGCTGTGTGCGTACTGGAGTAGACAGTCGGTCGGTTGAAACAGAGCAGCGAGTGTGTCGGGTGGAAGGGAATTTATTAGACTCTTGGTTGGTTCTTCAGCCGTCCCTAGGTCGTGTTGCCACCCGATTGTTTAGTGTTACGCTTGGCTGCCTGTATCACCTAAACTGTGCTCAGTCTGGCTTGGTTCAAATGGCTCTGAGCACTATGGAACTTAACTTCTGAGGTCATCAGTCCCCTAGAACTTAGAACTACTTAAACCTAACTAACGTAAGGACATTACACACATCCATGCCCGAGGCAGGATTCGCACCTGCGACCGTAGCGGTCGCGCGGTTCCAGACTGTAGCGCCTAGAACCGCTTGGCCACTTCGGCCGGCTATGCTTAGTTTCCTCCCCAGGCCGACCCTTGGAACACTCCTGAGCACCACTGTTCGTTGTTTGTGATTGTCGTTTCATTTGGTCGCAGGTACTGTACCAGGCCCTCATCATCATCATCATCATCATCATCATCATCATAATTTAAGACTGATTATGCCTTTCAGCGTTCAGTCTGGAGCATAGCCCCATATAAAATTCCTCCCTGATCCCCTATTCAGTGCTAACATTGGTGCCTCTTCTGATGTTAAACCTATTACTTCAAAATCATTCTTAACCGAATCCAGGTGCCTTCTCCTTGGTCTACCCCGACTCCTCCTACCATCTACTGCTGAACCCATGAGTCTCTTGGGTAACCTTGCTTCTCCCACGCGTGTAACATGACCCCACCATCTAAGCCTGTTCGCCCTGACTGCTACATCTATAGAGTTCATTCCCAGTTTTTCTTTGATTTCCTCATTGTGGACACCCTCCTGCCATTGTTCCCATCTACTAGTACCTGCAATCATCCTAGCTACTTTCATATCCGTAACCTCAACCTTGTTGATAAGGTAACCTGAATCCACCCAGCTTTCGCTCCCATACAACAAAGTTGGTCGAAAGATTGAACGGTGCACAGATAACTTAGTCTTGGTACTGACTTCCTTCTTGCAGAAGAGAGTAGATCGTAGCTGAGCGCTCACTGCATTAGCTTTGCTACACCTCGCTTCCAGTTCTTTCACTATGTTGCCATCCTGTGTGAATATGCATCCTAAGTACTTGAAACCGTCCACCTGTTCTAACGTAGTTCCTCCTATTTGGCACTCAATCCGTTTATATTTCTTTCCCACTGACATTACTTTCGTTTTGGAGATGCTAATCTTCATACCATAGTCCTTACATTTCTGATCTAGCTCTGAAATATTACTTTGCAAACTTTCAATCGAATCTGCCATCACAACTAAGTCATCCGCATATGCAAGACTGCTTATTTTGTGTTCACATATCTTAATCTCACCCAGCCAGTCTATTGTTTTCAACATATGATCCATAAGTAATATGAACAACAGTGGAAACAGGTTGCAGCCTTGTCTTACCCCTGAAACTACTCTGAACCATGAACTCAATTTACCATCAACTCTAACTGCTGCCTGACTATTCATGTAAAGACCTTTAATTTCTTGCAATAGTTTGCCTCCTATTCCATAATCTCGTAGAACAGACAATAACTTCCTCCTAGGAACCCGGTCATATGCCTTTTCTAGATCTAGAAAGCATAGATACAATTCCCTGTTCCACTCATAACACTTCCCCATTATTTGCCGTAAGCTAAAGATCTGGTCCTGACAACCTCTAAGAGGCCTAAACCCACACCGATTTTCATCCAATTGGTCTTCAACTAATACTCGCACTTTCCTTTCAACAATACCTCAGAAGATTTTACCCACAACGCTGATTAAAGAGATACCTCTGTAGTTGTTACAATCTTTTCTGTTTCCATGTTTAAAGATTGGTGTGATTACTGCTTTTGTCCAGTCTGATGGAACCTGTCCCGACTCCCAGGCCATTTCAATTATCCTGTGTAGCCATTTAAGACCTGACATTCCACTGTATTTGATGAGTTCCGACTTAATTTCATCCACCCCAGCTACTTTATTGCACTGCTATCTATTGACCATTTTCTCCACTTCCTCAAATGTGATTCTATTTCCATCATCATTCCTATCCCATTCTACCTCGAAATCTGAAACATTACTGATCGTATTTTCACCTACATTGAGCAACTCTTCAAAATATTCCCTCCATCTGCCCAAGGCATCCACAGGATTCACCAGCAGTTTTCCTGACCTGTCCAAAATACTTGTCATTTCCTTCTTACCTCCATTTCGAAGGCCCTCAGCCGTGTATTAATATTGTCTGTTTTGTGTTTAGTATATGGCCTTCAGCCGAACTTCATGACAACTATATTAAGATTAGCCCTTCAGCCGTGTTTCATTTAAAATTCTTGTTGCTCTGTATTTAGGCCTTCAGCTGCGTTTGTTCCAGAATCTGTGGCTTTAATACGTAAATCCTTGTCTATAAGGTTTCTCTTTAATTATTTTGAATTCTTGAAACTGCCATCAGCCGTGTTCTGTAAATGTTTATCTTAAGGTTGTCTTTAATTATTCTTGAGTGATTGTCGGGGCCTTCAGCCGACAAGATACTTCAAGTTTTCTCGAGATGTTTTTCTTCTGTACTGTGTAAAAGCTTATCTTAAAAGTCTCTCTTTTATTATGGCTTCTAAAGAATTGCCTCAGCTGATCTGAAATATTATTTCGGCCTTTAGCCGAGAAGATATTGCAATTATACTTAAGGCCTTTAGCCGTTTTAGAAGGAATCAATTAAACTTATTTTTGAGAAGTTACTTGGGCCCCCAAGCTGTGAGTTGGTTTTCGTTGTTTGAAAGAGAAAACTGTGCATTGGTTGGAGGAATAAAGTTGTGTGTTCTTGTACAACAAACAGTAATTGACCTAGACCTCTTTCCACAACCTGATCCACTCTGTCCTGCGAAATCCGGATTTCAGACGGATTTTAACTTATTCCGGCATTTATATAGATTTCCCTGTTTTTGGTAAATGAGACTCTAATTCCCTTTTTATCCATGGTTTTTATGGATTTTTTAATGGATTATCTAAATAACTTCCAAATATTGGCACTGATTTACTATGGAATAAATTTAATCTGACATTATCAACTATTTTCCTACATACCTCGTCCCACTCCAACAATTTTAACTTACTTTTAAAACAATGTATCTTCCTGTCAGTAATAAGCCTGATTTCTTTGTAAGAATCTGCCACAGGGCTGTAAGGTGCTATATTATTCATTTCAGTTAGCTAAGCACCATGATCAAGAAGTCCATTAACAACTGGGTACACATTAATGGTTTCAGCCTAAGCACTGTCTATAAAAACGTTATCAACGTGTCCGAAATACTCGTTCCTAAAGGTCGGGACATAAAGACCTGTTGTTTGTCAAGTCACTTATGTCACAGGATTTCCGCGTTTCACTGGAATGATTCTGCTCCGCTTATTTGTATACTCTCGTTTCTGCATCAAGTACCCAAAACACCACCAGGCGGCATCAATCTTGCTGTGGGCAGTGGTCATTATGTTTTGTCTCATGAGTGTAACAGTTAATGGTCTGTGGTTACCATGAGTTACACCTGAAAAAGGGTGAAATGTAATGTGGGGGTTTCAATATCACAAACCAAACTAGATTTATTTCCTACTAAGAATACGGTAATGTTGCTTTCGTATACGCTCTCAGATATAGAGTTCTTGGCATTGTAATTTGAGTGACACCTACAGCATTAATCAGCCGTTGTGACGGTGTTGAGATAATATTGTTTTAAATGAAACAATATAATGCAACACACAATTGGTAACAAAAGTCACGGGTTAGCGATATGCACATATACAGATGGCGGTAGCGTCGCGTATAAAGGTACAGAAGGGCAGTGCATTGGTCGAGCTGTCATTTGTACTCAGGTGATTCATATGAAAACGTTCCTGACGTGACAATGGCAGAATGGTAGGTGGAGTTAGACGCATGGAACATACCATTACGGAAATCACTAGGGAATTCATTATTCGGAGATCCACAGTGTCAAGAGTGTGCCGAGAATACCAAATTTCAGTCTTCACCTCTCACCACGGACAACGCAGTGGTCGACGGTCTTCACTTAACGACCGAGAGCAGCGGCGTCTGCGTAGAGTTGCCAGTGCTAACAGACAAACAACACGGCGGGAAATAATCACAGAAACCAGTGTGGGACGCATGACAAACATCTCCGCTACGACAGTGAGGCGAAATTGGTCGTTAATGGGCAGAGGACCGACGCGAGTGCTTTCGCTCGTGACCTTGTCGGTTGGACGCTAGACGACTGGATAACCGTGGCCTGATCAGATGCGTCTCGATTTCAGTTAGTAAGAGCTGATGGTAGGGTTCGAGTGTGGCTCAGACCACACGAAGCTATGGGCGCAAGCATTGTGAGAACTGATTGTAGCTCCATAATGGTGAGGGCAGTGTTTACATGGAATGGACCGGGCCCCTGGTCCAATTGAACCGATCACTGACTGTAAATGGTTATGTTCGGCTACTTGGAGACCTTTTGCACCCATTCAAGGACCTCATGTTCCCAAAGAACGATGGAACTTTTTTGGATGATGACAGTGTGCCTTGTTACTGATTCACAATTTTTCGCGATTGGTTTGAAGAACATTCTGGACATTTCGAGCGAATGATGTGGCCATCCAGATCGCCCGACATGAATCCCAGCGAACATTTATGTAACATAATGACGAGGTCATTTCACGCACAAAATCCTGCATTTATTTATTTACACGTAAAGTTCCGTAGGACCAAATTGAGGAGCAAATCTCCAAGGTCATGGAGCATGTCAATACATG
Organism: Schistocerca americana; assembly: GCF_021461395.2. Classification (NCBI taxonomy): domain Eukaryota; kingdom Metazoa; phylum Arthropoda; class Insecta; order Orthoptera; family Acrididae; genus Schistocerca; species Schistocerca americana. The sequence continues at coordinate 513,635,742 of NC_060120.1, read as the reverse complement.
AAATTTCAACACAAAAGTTACAACAGGTAAAATTAAATGTTTATGAATCCGAAATAAGTCAGTCCATAATTTTAAGTAAACGCAATTAACAATACAACAGGAATCAGCTTAATTTTTCAGGGAACTCCTCAACAGAGTAGAAGGATTGACCCATGAGGAAACTCTTCAGTTTCGATTTGAAAGCACGTGAATTGCTGCTAAGATTGTTGAATTCGAGTGGTAGCATCGGCATTACTTTCATAATTATGGACTTCTAAAGAGGCAGCATGGCTCGATATTTCTGTAGGGGACTTCCATCGATTTGTTGAGACCATGCCACGGTGAGCGCTGCATTATGCTAGACAAGAGGAGACCCGAAAAAATATAAGGATGTTTCCCATTATTTGTACCACCTCAGTGTACATCTCTAAAAATTATACTGATGGTGGAAATGCCTAGTCTATGTACTGAATATCTGTGATTGTATAACTGTTAGCCATTCATCTGAAACAAGCGTGCCAAAACTATACAAAATGAAATTAATGTAACGTTGTCAAACAGGCAACAAGCAACTGGTACATTGCATTATTTTATTTTAAAGAAGTATTATCACGACCTTCACAAGTAATAACGAGTAACTTTTCCCAGGGACTGCTGTCACGAAGAAGTGGATAGATATTATTCGTTTCATAAGAGTAGAAGCAAACGAATGAAAAAGAATCCTCTAGAAGAACTACTCAGCCACCCAGAGCTTGCACTTTCAGTAAACAGCTAGCACATTTGAAAAAAGATACTGATACCTGCTTTCCAGCTGACGATCTACCACTTCCAGAACATTCTGAAAACGGGGAATAAATGCATCATGCTGCTACAAATTAAACACAGAGAAAAGATGAAACATTCAATGAAAAAGGAAACCATACCAAGCTGATGTAATTAGTGCCATAAAACAAAAGCTAGATTGGCATATGTCTTGTCTAGAGTGATAATTTCGTCCTTAGACGGCACTGAGGAAGATGAAGTAGTGAAGTCCCCATTGCGAGTGCTACAAAAGATTTCTGAAATTTAAAAAAATTAAAAAAAAATCCATGGCTACTTGTCCTAGCACGTCCCATGGATACCATTCAGCAAAGGAGAGCCACCATGTAAAATATTTACAGCCGGCCGGAGCGGCCATGCGGTTCTAGGCACTACAGTCTGGAGCCGAGCGACCACTACGGTCGCAGGTTCGAATCCCGCCTCGGGCATGGATGTGTGTAATGTCCTTAGGTTAGTTAGGTTTAATTAGTTCTAAGTTCTAGGCGACTGATGACCTCAGAAGTTAAGTCGCATACTGCTCAGAGCCATTTTAAAATATTTACAGGGATATATTGCACATCTCCTAAAGTCTCAAGTCACTGCGCAACCTCATCAGTTGATTCATTCAACTTATAACTTAAATACTTAAAGAATTTTTCTAACGTATCGTTTTGAATTTATTATAATACTGTGTTTTAATATGCGCTTATTTGGTTCTTAAATCTCTCTTTAATACATGATACTGTTAAATCCCTTTGAAACAAGTTACAAAAAGAATTAAAATACTTGATTTTTTTTCACTCATCTGACTATGCATCTCAACATGTGTTCATTCTCTGAAGCATGTGTTGAATTCTTTATTAATACATTTAGATAGTCAAAAGTTTTCGTGTACTAAAATATTTGAAAAATTTACCACCATCATTTTATCATGTCCTCGACAATATACTAAAATTGCTTCTTCCTATTTTGACTGGATGAACTCGCTGCATTTTATTTCTTCTTCTTTTCTTCAGACATCTGTACACGACCATCCGTATTTGTACTTTATTGCGAGACCTTTGCTTAATTATATGTCAAATTTTAGGAATGTGTGTACAAGTGCGAACGTTTGATGTGCTACTGTCACTGCTGCCTGTCAGCTACCGCGCCGTTTACACGCAGTTGTGTTACAGTGACAAGTGTCTGCGCGACAGCCGTGCTCCCGGCACCGTTAACACGGCAGTCGTATAAGTCTGGAACGATCTGCTAGCTGTATCATAAAAAGCAAAAAGGACAGTACTTCGGCACAGAAATCATCGAGATCCACCGGAGGAGCCGATAGGTTTGACGAGTGGCACCATCACGTTGCTTGTCCTGGCACACTTAAAAACACAAAGTGTGTGCTGTGTCTCTGGTGTTACGGCAATATTTCTTCTTTGTTGATAATTTCTCGATTGGACGCCTTCTTCGCGCACGAAGTTCACCGTGTAGTCCGAAAGGTAACAGATGAGTGTAGTTAAGTCTGATGATCGTGGGGGACAGCCTCGGTATTTTTCCAAACTTTTCATGAATTACAAAATTTAGTGGTGTGCCGTTAACTTTCAGCCATATTCCTCAACGTATGTTTATTGGCTCATCTTGCAGCACTCTCCACAGAACAGCTTGTACGAAACACAAGTGCGTGTACTGTGCTACTTTGGATGGTAAATGGTACGGTTCAGTCACAGAAACACAGACGATATCTGCCTGTACATTCTCGGCGATTTTCTCCTGAAAACCGTTGGACCATGTCACTTGAGGATATTGTCCCACCCAGACTTGGCGGCCTGAAAGTTTGCAGTGACTTATCAGAAAATTTTGGCAGGTAGAAATGGATAAATACTGTATTAAAACTGAGGCTCATCCATACAGAAATCACGAACAAATTATCAACAAATGCAGAACCTCTCCTGTATGCACATACGAACCGTCTATCACGGTTATGGAATATTTGACCATACGCACAATACACAGAGATTAAACGTGCAGTTCATGGGATCGTTTTCAAGTCAAGAACTTCAGTGTCCGAATTTTAGCTCCACGTTGGAGTATATGAATCGGTCCTGATGACTGTGAATAAATCTGATTCCCGTAACCACTGATCGGCCTATAAGGATGCTTTCGAGCTATAAATTCTGGCAAAAGTTCGAAGTCGGTGGCGTAAGTCTGTGTGAGTGCCGCAATTACTGTCGCGAGATTATTGCCGTAGAACCGATTGCCGGTGTGGAGGTAGCAGCACTGTGCATAAGCATGCATACAAATTTCGTACTGAAACGATTATTTAAAAAACTAAGCTAAGCAAATGCCAGTACACTGGCAAAAATCAAAGTCATCGTAAATATGTCATGAGAAATGTACGACCTACGGTCAGGCACGGGGAATGATCTGAGAGTCATCAGTCCCGGAGTACATGTAGAATATGAGAGTAAGATTACAGAGACGTAGTGCAGTGTCTACATTTCTTTCACTGAAAATTTCAGTATTTTTCAAGCTCATTCAGTAACGTGCTGTCCATCAGAGAAAGTGGAAACGCGAAATCAAAAATGGTTAAAATGGCTCTGAGCATTATAGGACTTAACATCTAAGGTCATCAGTCCCAAAGAACTTAGAACTACTTAAACCTAACTAACCTAAGGAGATCACACACATCCATGCCCGAGGCCGGATTCGAACCTGTGTCCGTAGCGGTCGCGCGGTTCCCGACTGTAGCGCCTAGAACCGCTGGGACACTCCGGCCGGCATAACAGGAAATCAAATGGTATTATACAGGATGGGCCAAATAAAATTGGCTCGGAAAATATGTGCAATAAGATTAGCGTTTGATTGACCCATGTTGAAGAAGATTATAGAAGACGATGGAAATGGCCACCGTGGAGGCGGATGCAGCGCTGTGTTCGATTCATCAAACAGTCCGGCTGAGGGATAACAGCAATAAAGTTCTCAGCGACCTGCTGTACCTCTTCCAGTGCGTGAAGATTACCTGAATACACCAAACTCTGTCCCAAAGGCAGAAATCACAGGAGGAGAAACCAGGCATCGAGGTGTCTCTGCTGATTGCCCTCTCCTCTCCGTGTCGCAGAAAATATTCATGCAATCGTAATCTTTTGTGAGCTAATCCACATATGAATTAAACAATTTCTGGATATCCCGGTTAGCTTTACCAGGTCACAAGCATCGTGAAACCTAGTGGTAAGCTTAGCCAGGCGACAGCGAATGCAGGGGCTCTTGTACAAAGATTTTGATGGAGAAGGTCAGGTATGTGTAGTAAGAGCAAGAAACAGATCGGCGAGCAACTTAATTCAAGCTGACCCGGAGGAAACGGAAGTTGCAACAGCGCGTTCTCGTCTGGGGTTTGTGTAGGGTTTACGTCACCATCAGCAGCCATGAGTTAATACGGCTGTTAGCCGTGTTAACAAAGAGTGAGTCGATTGCTTTTGATTGAAATAAAGTTTCATTCTGCGCCGTTCCCGTTGTTACAGTTAGGAAATGTGCATACACTAATCGTATCTTGTTATCGGTGGAGTCAAGGGGCATTTTTTTTTTTTTTTTTTAGGTTAGGGTCAGGTAACACACAGACTTTATTGAAGAAAATTAGAGCAGAACAGGACCAGAATAGTTTTCACAGAAACAGAGTACATTTCCTCAGAAAATTAAGAGGTTGAAATACAAGATAGATGAGCTTATTGTATGCCTAGAAAATGTGGAAAATTTTGAAGCGACAGATGCTCTGTGCCCTTATGAACACCACATAGCCACGGGCATGGATAAGTCAAATATCGGGGATGATAGACTAGCATCACTTCGTGTAGAGTTAATGTGGAAAACGAGGCTTTGCAACAAACGTAAGAGATGGACACAAAGTCAAAAATATTAAAACAAATAGTGTTTGTCTTGATCAGAAGCAAGAAGCAAGTGCTTGTGAATTGTTACTGCCGAGTACTTCTCTGATAATAGTGACAGTCAGACAAGAAGAAACAGTTAATAGGTTGTATAGACTTCAGCGTAGATGTCTTAAAAGACAGAGGATCGCTGATAACCTCGCTGTTGTGCGCCCTAAAACACTAATCATCATCATCATCTTAAAAGACAGAGGAAAATTTAACTAGAATCATTATTTCGGTGTTTCAGTCTGATTTTAGTATTCAGTTTTCCACCTCGTGTGCACAAGGTTGATAACATTTTTATAAACAGTGCTCAGTTGAAACCATTAATGTTTATGCAGTTGTTAGTGGATTTTCTGATCATCATGCACATGTAACGGAAATAATCTTATAACACCTGACAGCCCTGGAGCAGGCACATACAAAGCAGTCACGGTCATTAATGAGAACAGTATGCGCTGTTTTAAGAGTAAGTTAAAAGAGGTGGTATGGAATGAGGTATACATAAAGAAAGAGAAGCTGCTGTGAAATTAAACTAATTCCACGGTAAATTTGTATCAATATTTGAAAGTACTAATACTACACTATTTTAAGGAAAGTCATCAAAATGTCGAGAAGTGTGTGCTTCCTGATAGAAATTCGTAATACAGATAATAAGATTAAAACTATATGGGATACTGACAAATGGGAGGCAGGACAGCCAATCAGTGTAAAAGATATTTTACCAATTAAAATAAATGGCAATTTTATGACTGACAATTCACAAGCTGCGAGTGTTTTTAACAATAACTTACTGAATATAGCAGCAAATATAGGATTCAATGGTACAGTTGAAGAAACAAGAGAATACATTAAATATGTCACTCCATAAAACTTTAAGTAACTAAAATTAGCACCAACATCCTTCACTGAAATTAACATAACTATAAAAAATGTAGAAAACGAAAGCTCATGTGGTGTCGATCGAATTTCAAAAATACTTCTGAAAATTTGTTTCTGCTTAATAAGTAATGACCTTAGAGATATATGTAATGCAACAGTGGCACAGGGAATTTTTCTGGAATGTTCAGATACACAATTGTTAAATCTCTTCATAATAAAGGTGAAGAGAAAGAATTAAATAATTGCCGTCTAGTTTCCTTACTGACATCTCTCTCTAAAACACACTAAAAGTAATGTATTCGAGAACAGTCTCACACATAAGTAGAAACGGTTTACTTAGCGTATTACATTTCGGATTCCAGAAGGATTGCTCGGCAGAGAATGTTATTTATACATTGGCTCATCAAATAGAACAATACTTAAATAATAAAATATGTGCAATTAGTTTTTCTTGTGATCCTTCCAAAGCATTCTCAAGTTTGGTGGAATTTATGGCTTTACACACAGATGGTTTGAATCATACCTAAGAAAGAGATGCAAGAGGTTGTACTGAATAATTCAAACACTGTTGGAAGGGTAGATATTTTAGCGAATAAGGAGAAATTGCAAAGGGCGTCCCACAAGATTCAATTCCGGATGTAACAGAATTCAGTTCTGGATGTATATATGAACGATCTTCCACTTAATATTCAACAAGTGGAACTGATACTTTTCACAGACGATACTAGTGTTACAATAAATAGCATTAGAGAGAATGTAACAGAAGAAATTGTTAATGACGGTTTGGGAAGAACTGTTGATTCACCGAAAATGAACTATATCTAAATTTTTAGAAAACATATTACATTCATTTCTGTATAACAGACAGGCTTATACCAATAACTGAAATAGCATATGAACAGGAGTCAATAAATAGGTTACAATGCCCGAAATTTTTGAGTGCGCATATTTATGAAAACTGGAACTGGAGGAAGCATATTACTGTGCTCCTCAAAATATTAAAGTTCGGCTATGTTTGTTCTTATTATAATTGCTAGTCTTGGAAAGAAACGAATCAACCTCCTGATATATTTTGCAAATTTCCACCCAGGACTGCCATGTGGAATAATTTTCTTATGTAACTCAGCATTTAGAAAGTAAGTATTGATAGCACAATTGTGATCTGTAGAAGTAACATGGGTAGTTAGTTACCTGCGGTCGTCATTTAGGTACCTCTTCAAGGAGTACACCGTCACAGTACATATATTCTCTAATCAAGTTTGCCACAAATAACCCATTAAAATTTGAGAAGAACAGTGATGACCAAAACTACACACCACTGGAGGAAAACACGACATTTATTACGCATTATTAAAACTGACAGTGTCTCAGAAAGGATTTCAGTCTGCAGCAACAAAAAGTTTCAATCTTTCGACCAATAAAATAAAATTTCTGACAGGTTGCAAAGCAGGTTTTAAATCTAACCTAAAATCTTTTCTCTCGAACAACTATCTACTCCGTAGACGAATCTCTATTTCATAACCGGTAGTCAGTAAAAACAGAAAACCTGTAATTGTAGCTGGATGAGTAGGACTAAAAATGAGGATGTTAACGCTAATCATGTATAAATGCCGTGTAAAGGGATTCGTTCCACGTTATTTCGATAAAGGAATCGTTAAAAATGATCTATGGAATATGTAACTACTAATTAACTTAATAGTTTGATAAAAGAATCGGGTTACGACTGGTACAAAAGACGTTGTGCTTCAGACATCAATCTTGAGATTATGCAGCAGTTTTACGTGAGCACCATTTTGTGTTCAAGTGGTCACTAAACACGTCTCCTTCTCTCGCTCAAAAGTAATGATACAGTACAGCGTACTACTCGGTACAGAATGTGCAGGAGATGCTCTTGCATAGACATGTGGCAGTAACTGACTGGTGTTTCGCTATCACTGTTTCCAACATTTTCTGTGATAGGAAGTTGTCCGGCTCATTAACAAGGGTCAGTTCCACATTACTTTTGTTAATATTTTCCATGGCAGTTTTATTTTGCTTACCCTGTGCCTAATCGATGTTAACGGGTGCAACATCACCTCGTGATCGCGACAGAATGACCCTTCCTTAAGCAACGATTTTGTAATACCATGAGATTTCACCTCTTACAGATCGTACAGCTATAAAAGTAAAGCGACTGTAGTATCATTGGATAGAAGAGCGTTTTGCACAGCGACGAGCACGTCTTTCACCCCTCATTATGATCATAGCATGTAACCGTCATCTTGTCCGCGTGGACATACCGGATTTTGCAGCTTACTCCACAGTTGCAACCTGATGACTATATTATACGTATCATATTCTTTTACGGCTGCCGTCTCACAGCCATGTTTAAAACATTTAGTCTACAGTGTTGGCTCGGCGCTGGGGCACTGGGGCGTGAATTCTTGGATGGGTGTGGATTCATGTACGGTTGCCGCCTCACAGCCATGTTTAAAACTGTTAGTCCGTAGTGTTTAAATGGGCGTGGATCAGCCAGAGCTGAAAGTCCAATGCTGTCTACTGCGGATTGGAGTAGCGACATAGGTGTCGCTGCCCCCACTTCCATGGCCCAGAAACGACATTCTCCTCAGGCAGCAACAGGCATGTGATTGCTGTCGCTGGTTTCATGAGCGACAAAATATGGTACTTTCCTAAGAATCCTGCTCCAATCTGTCCAGCCGTGAATACTGCATACATTTTAAACGTGATGACCATAATATGGCAAATTATTGTGGACATAAAGTCTGATGGTTTTAGAGCTTAAGGTATTATATATCTTTCATATGACTCCACGTATTATAATTCAGCAGGACAAAAAATGACCACACTTATTAAGGGATGTACAAGTTTTTTTCAAAGAACGATTAGGCAGTGCATTTGACTGACATACCGTCTTTCGAATAAGTCTGTAATATGAACCAATTTGTTACGATTCTTCCCCGGAAACATATCCAGGTCGGCTTTGATTACATGCCATAACGTTTTAGCTTCTGACTGGTGGACGAGACTATTGAATTCTCCACGCCTGAAATCCTTTACAGTCTTTTACTTTTAATCAAATGGTTAAAATGTCTCTGAGCACTATGGGACTTAACTGCTGTGGTCATCAGTCACCTGCAACTTAGAACTACTTAAACCTAACTAACCTAAGGACACCACACACATCCATGGCCGAGGCAGCGTTCGAACCTGCGACCGTAGCGGTCGCGCGCTTCCAGACTGTAGCGCCAGAACCGCTCGGCCACTCCGGCCGGCTTACTTTTAATAATTTGGGATTTGTCATATCCGTAATCTGCAATACCAGGTTCATTTTTCGCACCAACGAGTTTCTCAGTTTTCACAAATAATAGCTAAGTTTGTAGTAAAACGTGCGGCAACACGAGACTGTTTAATGAAATATATCAGAGATTTATATCGATGATTGCCATTGTAGATGAACGGTGCACGAACTAATTGTGCAAAAATCTTGATTAAGGAGATGATGAGCTCTCCCAGTTCAATAGATTTCAGCATAATTTGATATTATATCGGCATTATCGAAAAATGTGTATTCACACGTAACAGCTACTTGAATTTGAAAAATCGAGCACTAGATACGCTGGCTTAAGAGGATTCTTCAGCTGACTAGCGTAGTCCATCGACCAAGGACGTAGCACATAGAACCCTCGTTCGACCGATACTTAAATACTTCTCGTCTGGGATCGATACCAGATGGTACTAAAAGAAGAGATAAAGATCCAACAGGCGTTTCGTCACAGGTTCATGTAGTTCAGGCGAAAGCGTCACGAAGATACTCATCCGACCCCTGGCAATAAAAGAGGTGGTGTGTATTACGGGGTGCTTTCTTGCTAAAATTAGGGGGACGTAATTTCCTAGAAGAGCCAACCAACATGTTGCTTTCTACGTATATCTCGTAGAAAGACCATGGAGGCAAAAGTATCTTGAACAACATCTTCGCGACTGGAGTAGGAAGTGAACGTGTACACAAAGTAACCTCCTCCAAAAATTACTAAACTGTTTGCTGTGAATAGAGTTGTAGGTATAGACTGTTTCCTTACGTCATAAATGCCACGCACGCCACCGAAGCACATAATCTAAAATACTTTCTTCTTCAGTGGCAAAACATTGCGCGTTTTCGAACATAGGTTCCTACTCTAGACTGACACCCACCCAGTATTTCCTAGAACGCTGAGCAGCTTCTGATAAAAATCTTAGACAGATACAAAAGGCGCCACTGGGTCAGTGAGTGTAGTGTCTACCGGAAGCAGCGAAAGAGACGGCGGAGGAGTCGCTGGTTATTTACGGAGCGGCGTCCCACGCCCGCGATGGAGTCGTCTCTGCTAATTCGCCGTCTTTTGTCCGCCTGCTGTCTGCCGTCACAGCCGAGCCTTGATTTATTGTCGCTAGCGGACTACGCAAGACTTTAATGGCCGCCGTAATGGGCGGACGACACTCCGGGGCCCCGCTGGCGCTGCCCCAACGGGACGCTGAGCTGGCGGCCGCGTGGGCAGGCCGGATCAAGGGGTCTCGCGCCACAGCAATTGTACGCCTTCCTACGCCCACGTACTCTTCTGTGTTCCACTGACAACTGCTAAATGCGCAGCAAAGAGGTGCTAATATTTGTACTTGCGCCAATTACACACTCACTTTCACACTCCTTTTCCAGCTCCTCGGGAGCTTCTTTGATCAATTGTGAAGTACGTAAGGCTCCTCTGAGTGTATAGTTCATTAATTTTGCGGCTGTTGGTTAGAGAGCTTTACATGGAGAACAGAATTCGTTACTAAATAAACCTGAACAGGAATCTAATACGAACACATGCTTCTTACCATTTCTCAAATATTGTAGTTACTCAGTGGAAAGAATATCAATTTCAAATGATAACAGTATGGTCATGTTGTATTGTATTGTACTACAAACCTAGAAACGACGGAGAGGCTTCGTCCCACCGTAGCCCTCAGTGGTCCACCGACCCCACCGCCGCCCCACACTGAACTCAGGGTTACTGCGTGATTCGGCCCTCAGTGGACCCCCCAGGGAATGTCTCATACCAGACGAGTGTAACCCCAAATTTTTGAGTGGTAGAGTAATGGTGATTTGTGGTGTATGTGGAAACGGTGTTCGCTCAACAATCGCCGACACAGAGTAACTGAGGCGGAATAAGGGGAACCAGCCCGCATTCGCCGAGGTAGATGGGAAACCGCCTTACCAATCATCCACAGGCTGGCCGGCACACCGGACCTCGACACTAATCGACCGGACGGATTCGTGCCGGGGACCGGCACGCCTTCCCGCCCGGAAAGCAGTGCGTTAGACCGCGCGGCTAGCAGGGCGAGCAAGATCGTGTTAGTTACTTTTATTGTCGTTTGTGTACATAACGCGCTGCCTAATCCTTAACTCACGAGGAGTCTTTTCTGTGACGTATACAACGAGGTGGGGTCTCTGGGACCTCTATGTTTAAACCGAGATTTAAGGAGGAAATCGTTTAAAATTTCTAATTTAAATTAAATAACATTTAGTTTTAGAATTACTTAAGTGCTTTTTAAGTACTCCTTGTTTATGTTATTGCGGTAAATTAAGCGTGAAGGAATTTATTTTTTATCACACAAAATCATACTTTTGTGCGGTTCCTTTTAAGTAGTGCATATAAACTAACTATTAGAGTGCTGAATTTTACATTCTGAGAAATTATAGTATCTCTGTAGCTGGTAAATTTTGAAACAAAACCAAATTCTAGAGTTTAAACATTCACATAAAAATTGCCCTCGATAGGTAGAAATAGGACGTCTGTGGAAGTGACATTCATTGCTGGGATCCACTGTTTTCTTTATCACAGCAGACAACACACTGATTTTAGCTAACGCGTCAAGTATTTCATTGGAGAAATAGAGGACCTCATCACTGTTTTCCTCGAGTTCTTCTTCTCAATGACCCTACGCTAGCAGACCTGTGATCACTGGCTATTGTAAAATTGTCGTCATTTCCGGCTCTTTCTTGATCTATATCACTGGCGTCTTCCTCCATCCACTGACAAAAGTTTCATCAAACTTAGGATCGTTAAAACTGGCACGTACCTGCGAGTACATTTTGTACTGTACTAAAGAAAATAGGTACACAGTTCACTCGGCGCGGTCCAGGAAGCTATAACATATATCAATAATAAGTGCCAAGAACAAACAAAGAAGGCGATAATGCTGCTGACAACAAAATATGGTGGCATTTGGTGATTTAAGGAGCGTAGGAGGGATATAGAAGCATGATGCCAGAATTTACCTTGGAGAGTGAGTTCGAAAATTTTCGCGCGGTCTGAGAGACCAGACTTCTTGAGTTAAGGGCTAAATACGCCAACGCTCATCCTATCTCGAATTAACAGTTAAGCTCATTTCATATCCACGCTCAAGTAATTATTAATGCAGTACACTTGCACAGTAATTTAAAAGGTTATCACTGTTCATGGAAGCTGTTTCGTATCTCTACAAACAGCGATATTTTCCATTAAATTCAGTTACTGACTGACAACCACAACGTTATTTCGTCAACAGATTCGCAATTGCTTCTGCGCTCCTTTCCGCGAATAAACCGAATCACTAAACTACTGTTACCCTCCAATCCTACGTAACACACCTTATAACCGAAAATTTTAGGTTAAAAAGCAAGACAGTGGCCCCACCAGAGAAAAAGCGCGATCGGTTTAGAAATTTTCAGAAGCCAGCGATGCATAAGGAGTACGATGTTACTGTGTCATAACACCAGAGATAGCAGTACTCCTTACAAGTACCACCCCATTATTTAGCCACCGAAACAAAGGTATTCACATTCAGCTGATCCAACACTGTACACCTCTCCTCCCCTCTTAACTGTCACTGAAATCAAGTGGGTCGCCAGCACCCCTATGGAATATTCACCCCATGAAACAAGGATAATATAAATAGTTTTTAAATGCCAATCATCAGCTCTGTTGCGCTTTGTGATTAGACTAATCTTGTCCTCGCAGTCCGTACAACGGTGATGCGTTGCAGGCTACAATACAATTCTAAATTTTCGACGCAACACTAGTTGCTGAAATCTTGTAACTAGGTTTTCTACATCTACATCATACTCCGCAAGCCACCTACTTGTGTCTGGCGGAGGGTGCATTCGGTACCACTACCTGATCCCTCCACCCTGTTCCACGCGCGAACAGTGCGTGGGAAGAATGATTGTCGGTAAGCCTCTGTATTGGCTCTAATTTCTGAATTTTCTCCTCGTGCTCAGCACGCGAGGTCTATGTAAACTTTGTGTTCTGCCTTACGCCAGGTCTTGTCATTGCGGAAACCTCGTCAGAGAGTTCCACCGCATGAGCGTCTAGGGAAGTGACTCCAGCGGCGGGTTCCCGTTGCCTTCCACTGATGATGATGAAATGATGATCAGGACAACACAGCACCCAGTACCTGAGCGGAGAAAATCTCCGACCCAGCCTGGAATCGAACCCGTGCCGCTTGGCGTGACACACCGCCGCGCTGACCACTCAGCTCTCGGGGCGGACAGATGTATGTGTGTGTGTGTGGGGGGGGGGGGGGTGATATGTTGTCCGATTCCTCCTGAGAAGTGCTGTCCCGAAATTTCAATAGTATATCTCTCCGTGATGCACAACGCCTCTCTTCTAACGTCTGCCAGTGCAGTTTGTTTAGCATCTCCGTAACGCTCTCTCGCCAGCTAAACGATCCCGAGACGAATCGCGCCGCTATTCGTTGGATATTCTCTATCTCCTCTATGAATGCTACCTGATAGTGATCCCAGATAGATGAGCAATACTCAAGAATCGGATGATCAAGCACCTAATAAGCCACTTCTTTCCTGGATGAGTGACATTTCCTTAAGATTGTTCCGATGAGTCTGGTCTCTGTTTTTTCCACTATCTGTTTTATATGGTCATTCCACTTAAGGTCGCTCTGGATAGTTAGACCTAGATATTTTACAGCAGATGCCGCCTCCAGCTGTTTGTCATCAATAGTGTAGCTCTACAGTAGTGGATTTCTTTTCCTATGTATGCGTAATATGTTGCATTTATTTACGTTCAGGGTCAACTGCCAGAGTCTGCACCATTCATCAATTCTCTGCAGATGGTTTTGCAAATTCTTACTATCTTCTAGCGTTGCTACTTTGGTATGGACAACTGCATCATCTGCGAATAGCGTTAAAGAGCATCCGACGCTTTCTACTGGATCATTTATATACAGGGTGATTCAAAAATGCATGTAAATATTTCAAGGGTGTATTTGTGAGGTAAATATAAGACAAAAATGTTCTATACAATTTTTTCCATACTTGGCTTATTACAGAGTTATGAACAAAACAGGATAATACATTCAATACAACGTAAGGTATTTAATTCCCAGAGTTCACAGTTTAATTACAGTGCATTTGGACTAACAACGCAAACTGATAAATAAACGTGACGTAACAAACTGAAACAATTCCTCGCGAACACTGTATTAATTTAGGTCCTGTTGATTGAACTACAGCAATGCACAATAACTAAGGAAAATTGAAGCATTTTACAGACTGTACTGTACTGTACTGTATTTGCACAAATCTTAATGCAATGCATGTTCAAAATGCTGTCCCTGAACTTGCAGACAGACCCGTGCTCGTCGCATCAATGATCTCTGCAAATTACACAGTCCGTTCAACTCTCCACGAATAATTTCACAACCACCTTCAATTCTTTGTTGTAGCACTTCTCTGTTCGGTACTGCAGAAGAATACACCAATGTCTTTAGTCGGCCCCATAAATAAAAGTCTAAAGGGTTCAGGTCAGGTGATCTGGCTGGCCAAGCAATTGGTCCTCCGCGACCTATCCATCGATGTGGATACGCAGAATTGGGGCACGCCCTTACGTTGCGGCTGTAAAGGGCGGGAGCACCATCGTGCATAAACCACATGGTGGCTCGTGTTGCAAGAGGGACATCCTGTAACAATCCAGGCAATTCTCCCTCCAAAAATTCGCAGTACGCGTGCCCATTCAGCCTTGGAGGCAGAACATGAGGTCCGAGTAAGTAATTCCCCACAATACCACACCAAATGTTTATGGAGAATTGATGTTGATATCCACGCACAATTCTCGCGCCAGGATTCTCGACAGCCCACTGGTGCATATTATGCGAATTGATTACACCCGCACGAGTAAACATGGCCTCATCTGTGAATAATATCCGCCGAATGAACATTGGATCATTCAAATGACGCTCTTGTAACCACTGGCAGAATTGCTGACGGCGAGGATAGTCTTCAGGTGTCAATTCGTGCACTTTTTGCAGGTGAAATGGATGCAACTGTTGTCTCCGAAGCAGCCGCCATACAGTAGATTGTGGAAGTCGTACAGCTGCACTAATTTGTCTCGTACTGATAGATGGATCTTGGTCTACCAGGTCCAAAACATGTTCCTCGACGTTCACTGCATGCTCAAGTGGTCGACCTGAATGTGGCCCAGGACGAATGCCATACTCCCGCATACGTCTGTCCACAGATACAAACGTCTGATGACTTGGTAACCGTCTTCCTGGAAACAGCTCACTGTACCTTCGTCTTGCTGCAAGTGCATTTCCATCTGCTGCACCATACACAAGGTGCATATCAGCATACTCACTGTTTGAGTACATCATGTGCACGAAACCTTTAGCCTTCCGACGATGAATGAACGACAGGACGTACTTTTCCGTTACCAACAACATCAGCGCCATCTTCCGTACAGTAGGAGTAAACATCACGTGCAAACAAAAACAAACACTATTCATGCAGTTTCGAATCAACTGTTGGGAGATACGTATGTGAATTACGTACCAGAATATGGCATCCTGCTGCTTGCACTGCCGTCGTTTTGATACGGACATGACTTTCGTATTTAACGATAACTCTGGAATTAAACGTTTATGGAAAAACATTTATAGAACATTTTTGTCCTATATTTACCTCACAAATACACCCTTAAAATATTTACATGCATTTTTGAATCACCCTGTATATTGTAAAGAGCAACTGTCCTATCACACTTCCTTGTGGTAATCCGGGTGTTACCTTTACATCTGTCGATTTGCCCGCATCTCGTGGTCGTGCGGTAGCGTTCTCGCTTCCCACGCCCGGGTTCCCGGGTTCGATTCCCGGTGGGGTCAGGGATTTTCTCTGCCTCGTGATGGCTGGGTGTTGTGTGCTGTCCTTAGGTTAGTTAGGTTTAAGTAGTTCTAAGTTCTAGGGGACTGATGACCATAGATGTTAAGTCCCATAGTGCTCAGAGCCATTTGAACATCTGTCGATTTAATTCCGTTAAGAGCAACGTGTTGAATTCTATCTACCAGAATGTCTTGAATCCAATAGCAGGTCTGCTCCGATACTCCGTAAGCTCGTATTTCTTTCGTTAAACGGTAAAGCGGACAGTGTCAAATGCCTTACTGAAATCAAGGAACACGGCACCAACCTGAGAGCCGTTGTCGACTGCGCTAGATAACTGGCGTCTATCTTTAATCGTAGGCCAATTCATGTTTTTCACCAAATCCACAACACTTTCCTGTGACTTAAATAAAGCTGAGACAATTCGTACTGCCCTTCTTTGAATGTGTTCAATATCCCATACTACACTTGTTTAGTACGGGTCCCACCTACCTGAGCAACATACTACAATAAGACACAACCGTTTTGCAAGAAGTCATCTTTGTAGAACCACTGCATTTTCCCTGTACCCGTCTTACCTACGACAAAGTAAGACCAGTGGCCATTCCATTCTTACATTCAGCTATTTGTAAGAGCTTACTAATTCCAACTGTGACTCATTGGTATTGTTGTCATAGGATACTACTTTGCTGCATTTTGTAAAGTCCGTTAGTTGTGAGCTGCGGTTGAGTAGTCGTGGATCAGAATGGCTTCTCACTGCTCTCAACATTTCGTTCTGTTCGTGCCACGACTTTGCCCTGCAGTCATCAGGGCGCACGGTCTCCCCACTTCAACTGCAGAGGAATACTTCCTTCCTCGCACTATATTCCTAACCTATGCTCAGAATTTAACGACCTTGACGTCAGTGAGATATTTAACTGTGAAGTTATTTTTCCATGTATAGCAATGTATCTACGACCCTAATGCACCACATTATCTCACTACGGACAGACATTACTGTTATTTTATAAAGAATTGCATTTGTTGATTTCATTTAATATTTTAATACAAACCATAAAATTATCAGCACATCTATATGTTTCTTAGATAATGAGAAAACATAAAGCCGGCCGGAGTGGTCGTGCAGTTCTAGGCGCTACAGTCTGGAGCCGAGCGACCGCTACGGTCGCAGGTTCGAATCCTGCCTCGGGCATGGATGTGTGTGATGTCCTTAGGCTAGTTAGGTTTAATTAGTTCTAAGTTCCAGGCGACTGATGACCTCAGAAGTTAAGTCGCATAGTGCTCAGAGCCATTTGAACCATTTGAAAACAGAAAAACAAAGAACAGTAGAAGAAATTTTTAATGAAGCTTTCCATTGGAGCAAGCTAAATCAACTGCTGCGTGTTCCTCAATGCGATGAAAGTAACAGAATGGTTTTCGCAAATAGATATGTGTCTGCGAAAACTTGCAGCAAACATCAATGCCCAAAGGGCAAAACACTGTTTCCTCGTATCTTTAGAGAGAGAGTTAAACTATATCTGTTTCTGCAGAACGATGAACTCTAGGACTAAATCGGAACAACAAGGAAACACAAATAAATGTGTTGTGCGGAATATACACGAAATCGTGTGAGATACATTCAACGATGAAGATTTAATTGTTCCGCCTAGAGCGAATCACGTGAGCCCGGAAGTACGAGCGAACGGATGCGTGCCGTCACCGATAAGATCTCGGTTCAGTCAATACATGGTCGAGCACGATACAAATGAAGCACCGGACGCAGTGTCTCATGAATAAAGCATGGTAACTGTATTGCAAAGAGGTCGACGGCGGCTGTCGTGTGCTCCAGACGACGGCACAGAGTTGCATCTGCTTTTGGTCGCATTTGAATTTGTGCAGATCGCTAACAAGTAATGGTAGTAGATCTTCCTAGTCTCGTATCTGCACTCACAAAATGCGTTCTGAGTTGTTTGCGGCCACTGTGAAGGTAGCCTTGACGTGTGTCATAGTCTGTGTCTGTCAGGATTGACAGCCGCATGCTTCTCAAATGGATTTCACTCATTGTTACCGAGCGGTGTAGCGCAGTGGTTAGCACACTGGACTGACATTTGGGAGGACGTCTTCTCAAACGCGCGTCCGACCACCTTGATTTTGGTTTTCCGTGAGTCCCTAAGTGGCTTAAGGTAAATTTCGGGAATGTTCCTTCGAAACGGCGCGGTTGCTTTCCTTCTCCGTCCTTCCTTAATGCGAGCTTGTGCTCCGTTTTTTATAGCCTCGCTGTCGACGGGATGTTAAACAGAGATCTCCTCGACCTCCTGATTTATTTTTAGAATGGGACTTTGTAATACAGCTGTGCATGGATGTTAATTCCTAACGCTGTTTGCTTTGTTTGCGATGTTACCCTTAAATGCTGAAAAACCAAGTTACAGATATTTCGGTCTGACACACTAATTTAACATTGCAGCATGTTTCGTAAATGCAATGGCGCCATAGCTCGCCATCTGAGTTGAATGTTCAGTATTGGCAAGACGCAATAGGTCAAGCTCTTTAATTCGATCAGACCAATCGATCCACACGCTCCAGATCCTCGAAATGGTTCTTTCTATGTGTAAATAAATTGAAGCCCCAAAAACTAAAAAAAATTGTGTAAACCCATGTAAGAAACGCTGTAGTTTTGTGTTAATTCCGTGTATTGTCTTGAAGTCGTCTTAAAACGTAAGATTGTAATTAATTATTTTTAACTGTGGGAGAGTATACAGATGTTAAAACTAGAAAAGGGGAGCAATTGTATTTTTTAATTGGCAAATAATGCATCAGACGCAGCGCAAGCGGCGTCAATTTTATGTGATCAGCCGCGCTGGAAAGCAGCTCTCGAACATTTTTCCACGCAAGATGCTTCCAAAACAAGAAGAGCCTGAGGAACGACAGTAAAGTTGCCTTCAGTTGTCTACTTGTCTATAGTATAAAAACGAGCGACGTCTGGCTCGCTCTCTCCCCTCTTCTCTCTTCTGAGGCCCGCTCTCTATGGATGTCTCCCCGCTTGTACATGAAATATATTTTCAAAGTGTGTAAAGTATTCATCTATGTCAATAATTGTTATTGTTTATCAGCGTTTTAATGACATTGATCTTGAATGCCAACCTTTCGATGAAACTTCCTGGCAGATTAAAACTGTGTGCCGTACGGAGACTCGAACTCGAGGCCTTTGCCTTTCGCGGGCAAGTGGTAGGGCACTTGGCCGCGAAAGGCAGAGGCCCCAAGTTCGAGTCTCGGTCCGGCACACAGTTTTAATCTGCCTGGAAGTTTCATATCAGCGCACACTCCGCTGCAGAGTGAAAATCTCATTCTGGAAACATCCCCCAGGCAGTGGCTAAGCCATGTCTACGCTGTATCGTTCTCCCAGCAGTGCTAGTTCTGTAAGGTTCGCAGTAGAGCTTCTGTGAAGTTTGGAAGGTAGGAGACGAGGTACTGCCGGAATTGAAAGCTGTGTGGACGGGTCGTAAGTCGTGCATGGGTAGCTCATGGTAGAGAACTTACCCGCGAAATGCAAAGGCCCCGAGTTCGAGTCTCGGTGCGGCACATACTGTAGTTTCAATCGGCCAGGAAGTTTCATCTCAGCGTACACTCCGGTGCAGAGTAGAAATCTTATTCTGGGAACCTTTCTATGTTTCAGCTAGGAGAACTGCAAGACTGCCGACATATGGTTTGCTGGCCGCCGCCGAGCATCGTTGATGTTCGAACTTGTAGCAGCCACTCGTGCGTCCCTGAGATCTGTTAAGCCGATCTGTAAATGTAGTTTCCGGCCAGCATTTCTATTCATTACGTGTAATATTAATGATCGGCATACGGCCAACAAACGATGTGCGCGGTTAGTCAACTCAAGCGGTATCAAAGCACGTTAGACAAAATCTTGAATTATTGATTTTCTCTCTCTTAATGGTAAATTAGCCCGCCTGGTTGGCCGTGCGATCTAATGCATGGATTTCCGGGCGGGAAGGAGCGCCTGGTCCCCGGTGCGAATCCGCCCGACGGACCTTTGTCGAGGTCCGGTGAACCGGCCAGTCTGTGGATGGTTTTTAGGCGGTTTTCCATCTGCCTCGGCGAATTCGGGCTGGTTCCCCTTATTCCGCCACAGTTACACTATGTCGGCGATTGCTGCGCATACGAGTTCTCCACGTACGCTTACACCACCATTACTCTACCACGCAAACATAGGGGTTACACTCGTCTGGTGTGAGACGTTCCCTGGGGGGTGCACCGGGGGCCGAACAGCACAATAACCCTGGGTTCGGTGTGGGGCGGCGGAGGGGTGAAGTGGACTGCGATAGTCGTCGTGGGGTTGTGGACCACTGCGGCTGCAGCGGGACGGAGCCTCTCCGTCGTTTCTATGTCCCCGGTTAACATACAATACAATAATGGTAAATTAATCTGTGCCATGTGATAATTTAAACTTATCATCATTTTTTGACTTGGTTGCTTCCTTTAATTACTGACACTCCAATTAATTTCCTCTTACCAAAATTTATTTTTAAATTACCACTGAAGAGCGCCACACAAAACGAGAGAGAATGTTTTTAAAAAAAATAATAATTCACCCTCCGTCCCAAAATTGGCGGTTCAAGCAACTGTCTAGACGGTTCCTTTGAAAGGAACAAACTGATTTCCTTTCCCATTTCTCTTGAGTCCGATCCTGTACTCCATTCTAATTGACTAATTTTGAAATTAATCTAGGACTTTAGTTTTGTAGTCTGATACACACTCCATTACACACCGAGACTCGATGGCTATAAAATTATATAATAAATCTGAATGACCTTACTCGGATAGGAAGAATCTACAAAAGACTGGCTACAGTGCACTGAGTCAAAGCGATCTCGTTTAAAGTGCGAGATTCTCAGTACTTGCGATCATACGCTGCTTACAGCTCCGAAAATTACTTGTCAGTCTCTGCTGCGCCTTGCGATCATACGCTGCTTACAGCTCCGAAAATTACTTGTCAGTCTCTGCTGCGCCTTGTGTCTTCCTATTATCACAACTCTCTGAAATCAAGAATTTCCGGACATCGGCGAAATATTTATCCAGCAGTGTGTTGAAGGAATATAATACTCAACACTGCTACAAAATTATATTTGCACTTTAATGCTCGATATTATTGATTACTCGATGTCTGTTGTCTAATGAAATTTTGTTTGTTATTCTGGTGTTCGTGGGACGGCAGGTAAGTAATCTAATTGTCGTTACTTCGCTATGTCTGATGTCGTTATTAAAAGACACATAAACTGCCTGTGCGTGTTTTATACCTACTTTCGCCGTTTACAAGATACTGAAAACTATTTTTGCGGTCAACAACTGACAAAATCGAACCCTATTGTTAAAGTCATTTCCATGAAGTCCCTCGAGCAAATGAACATACTAAGGACGGAATGTATGACGCTGCGATGTGCTCTTGTTTTCGAGACACCAACTTCGTGTAGAATTCGTCGTGTGCTGACTTGAGGATTCACGGCTACGGCAGCGAGCACAGCAACCTCAGCAGCTTCGTATGTTCTTGTTCTACGACGGCTTCGACGTCTTGCATTTAAACTTCCCGTTTCACGTACACAAGAAATGAGACGCCCAAACATCCCGCGAGAATGCGATAGCTTGTCAGGGAATCGTCTACTGTACAGTAGTTGTGCCTCAACAGAACTTCGCCCGCCTACAGCAGATTACAAAACAGTTATATACAGTAGAGTAAAAGATACACATAATAATATAATAATCATGATGTTCTCTAACAGTACTGAACACAAAAACGCAAGTTAATTAATTATTACTTGTCAACGTTCTTTCTCTGTAGATCAGCAGCTCTTCTACCTAATAGTCTTACGTGTACATCATACACCTTTACACAAAAAGAATTGTATGTACAATGTGTGGCATCGGCCTTGCTGCAGTGGATACACCGGTTCCTCTGAGATCACCGAAGCGCTCTCGGGCGTGGTCGACACTTGGATTGGTGACCATCCAATCCGCATTGTGCTGTTGCCATTTTTCGGGGTGCACTCAATCTCGTGATGCCAATTGAGGAGCTACTCGACCGAATAGTAGCGGCTTCGGTGAAGAATACCATCATAACGACCGGGAGAGCGGTGTGCTGATCCCACGCCCCTCCTATCCGCATCCTCCTATGAGGATGACACAGCGGTCGGATGGTCCCGGTAGGCCACTCGTGGCCTGAAGACGGAGTGCTTTTTTTTATGTACAATGTGTACTACCACCATGCAGTTAGTAAGTTACCCTGATGCGCTACAACAGTGTTATGCAGTGTACTGTACGCTAAAGCAACAATAAATCTGCGCGGGGGAACAGTAGTACCTGTGTTTACATGAGTCAGAAATTATAAACAAACCACAGCACTACATTGCGTACGCAACATGTACAAGCAAGGCAGTAAACAGCTTGGTTTCTTCGCAACCTGTGTGCTCTATATCGTTTGTACATCTTCGTTTTATTCACAGAAATGGTACAGTGAGATATATTTTTGAATAGCTCTTGGAGAGGGTAAGAGTACTCTTGAATAAAATGTACATGATTCCATTTAAAAAAATTTAACCTCTACCTTCTATCTTCTACATCTGTGGGGATACATAAAACGTACACCCTCAGCAAGAACTACCCAAATATGTTAAAAAGCCTTGGTTGAAGCAATTTTTCATGTATCGAGATCAAACTACTGTAATCAGCCAGGTTGAAATCGCTATTACAAAGATGTGTAAAATTCAGAATTATTTCTATTAATAAATGATGAATTTTAATTCGTTCAGTAAAACAACCAGTGCCTTCAATTCTCCCCCCCCCCCCTTCCCCCTCCCCTCCCCCCATTTCCCCTGCCGTTTCGACTGCACATAGAGGTGACAAAAGTCATGGGATGGCAATATATAGAAGTGGCTGTAGTATCACATATACAAGGTATAAAAGCACCGTGTATTGGTGGAGGTGTCATTTATACTCAGGTGAATTTGTCAGGAGTTTCAGACGTGATTATGGCCGCAGGATGGGAATTAACAGATTCTGAAAATTCAGGCATTACTCCTCACCACGGACAACGCAGTACGCGACGGCCTTCACTTAACGACTGAGAGCAGGGGTAGCGCCGTCAGTGCTGACACACAAGAAACACTGCGTGAAATAATCGCAGAAATCAATGTGGGACGCACTACAAACGTTTTTGTTAGGACAGTGCTACCGTCGCAGGTTCGAGTCCTGCCTCGGGAATGGATGTGTGTGATGTCCTTAGGTTAGTTAGGTTTAAGGAGTTGTAAGTTCTAGGGAGATTTATCGCACAATCAGCTTAACAGCTCATGCATCGAAGCTGCTTACAAGAATAATATACAGAAGAATGGAAAAGAAAATTGAAAATGCGCTACGTGACGATCAGTTTGGCATTAGGAAAAGTAAAGGGACGAGAGAGGCAATTCTGACGTTACGGCTAATAATGGAAGCAAGGCTAAAGAAAAATCAAGACACTTTCATAGGATTTGTCGACCTGGAAAAAGCGTTCGACAATATAAAATGGTGCAAGCTGTTCGAGATTCTGAAAAAAGTAGGGGTAAGCTATAGGGAGAGACGGGTCATATACAGTATGTACTACAACCAAGGGGGAACAATAAGAGTGGACGATCAAGAACGAAGTGCTCGTATTAAGAAGGGTGTAAGACAAGGCAGTAGCCTTTCGCCCCTGCTCTTCAATCTGTACATCGAGGAAGCATTGATGGAAATAAAAGAAAGGTTGAGGAGTGGAATTAAAATACAAGGTGAAAAGATATCAATGATACGATTCGCTGATGACATTGCTATCCTGAGTGAAAGTGAAGAAGAATTAAATGATCTGCTGAACGGAATGAAGAGTCTAATGAGTACACAGTATGGTTTGAGAGTAAATCGGAGAAAGACGAAGGTAATGAGAAGTAGTAGAAATGAGAACAGCGAGAAACTTAACATCAGGATTGATGGTCACGAAGTCAATGAAGTTAAGGAATTCTGCTACCTAGGCAGTAAAATAACCAATGACGGACGGAGCAAGGAGGACATCAAAAGCAGACTCGCTATGGCAAAAAAGGCATTTCTGGCCAAGAGAAGTCTACTAATATGAAATACCGGCCTTAATTTGAGGAAGAAATTTCTGAGGATGTACGTCTGGAGTACAGCATTGTATGGTAGTGAAACATGGACTGTGGGAAAACCGGAACAGAAGAGAATCGAAGCATTTGAGATGTGGTGCTACAGACGAATGTTGAAAATTAGGTGGACTGATAAGGTAAGGAATGAGGAGGTTCTACGCAGAATCGGAGAGGAAAGGAATATGTGGAAAACACTGATAAGGAGAAGGGACAGGATGATAGGACATCTGCTAAGACATGGGGGAATGACTTCCATGGTACTAGAGGGAGCTGTAGAGGGTAAAAACTATAGAGGAAGACAGAGATTGGAATGCGTCAAGCAAATAATTGAGGACGTAGGTTGCAAGTCTACTCTGAGATGAAGAGGTTAGCACAGGAAAGGAATTCGTGGCGGGCCGCATCAAACCAGTCAGTAGACTGATGACCAAATGATGACCAACAAAAAAAAAAAAAGTTCTAGGGGACTGATGACCTCAGATGTTAGCCCCATAGTGCTCAGAGCCATTTGAACCATTTTGTTTGAAGAACAGTCTGAACATTTCGAGCGAATAATTTGGCTACCCATATCGCCCGGCATGAATCCCATCGAACATTTGTGGGAGATCATCGAGAGTTCAGTTCGTTCACAAAATCCGGTACCGGCAACACTTCCGCAATGACGGGCGGCTACAGAAGCAGCATGGGTCAATATTTATGCAGGGGGCGTCCAACGACTTGTGGAATCCATGCCACTCCGTGTTGCTGCACTAGGCCGAGCAAAAGAAGGTCCGATATGATATTCGGAGGTATTCCACGACTTTGGTCACCTAAGTGTATATGCAAAATAACTAAAATTTCGTTATTTTCTAACCTTTCTGGTGTTGCAGTTTCCTCGCTGGAGCACGCATGGTGGACGCTGATGTACCGGGGACGGAGGAGGCGGCGCTCGTGGTCGGTAACGGGAGGCAGGTGTGTCGGCGGGTCCATCCATCTCTCGGGAAGACGCGCCGCTCGCCACTATCATTTGCTCCGTCAGAGCCGATTGTATCTCCGGAACATGCATTATTTGCGTCTTGTAAGTGGCCCCGCGACAACACGGCCGTGTGCTGAGATCTTATCGCGGCTCGTCCTCCGCTCCCGCCCCGAGAACAACAATGTGCTCGCGTCCGTGGAATGTACGAATACACACAATGGCTCATTGCCACATTGTCAATGTGCAGGCGTGCACTGTATGGGCACAGCTGAAGGCGACTCTCCTCGTCGGCAGCGAAGTCTTCGGCGCTTAATTTTTTCGAGGCGTCATCCATTCTATAACGGGAGTGGTCCGACAGTTACGAACGTAGAGTGTTCGGTAAACCAGAAAATTTTGTATTGCAGTATCTTCTAAACGGTGGTGATAGGGAAAGCAGCATTGTGGTCGTGTACCATTGTTCTGCATTACGACATTCTGATTACTGGTGAACGAGGAAACATTACCATTCAAATGTTTTCCTGCGCAACTTACAAAACAGAGAAGTAAAAGGAATGTTTATTTATGTAGGTAAACTTAAGAAACGTTATTCTTTCTACGGAGATATGAACATAGTTTAGTTAGCTATTTTCGAAAGAGTTACAGCAACGAGTAACAAATTTTCGAATAGAACATTATATTTAATCTAATATGTAGCTGTTGTATTACTACCAATCGTATACATATCAGTTTAAATCAAACTTGTATCCATTTTAGTCAGGGATCTGGAAACCTTAAAAGTTTTTGTGGAGGATACAAGATGCTGTACACAACTGGTTGGGACTGGATGTTGACTTAAAGCGAGACTGCGATTTTCCACTCTGCAGCGGAGTGTGCACTGACATGAAACTTCCTGGCAAATTAAAACTGTGTGCCGGACCGAGACTCGAACTCGGGACCATTTGCCTTTCGCGGGCAAGTGCTCTAACATCTGAGCTATCCAGGCACGATTCACGCCCCGACCGCACAGCTTTACTTCTGCCAGTATCTCGTCTCCTACCTTCCAGCTTTTAAAGAAGCTCTCCTGCGAACCTTGGAGGACTAGCGCTCCTGAAAGAAAGGATATTGCAGAGACATGGCTTAACCACAGCCTGGAGGATGTTTCCAGAATGAGATTTTCACTCTGCAGCGGAGTGAGCGAAGCTCGCAGGAGAGCTTCTGTAAAGTTTGGATGGTAGGAGACGCGATACTGGCAGAAGTAAAGCTGTGAGTACGGGGCGTGAGTCGTGCTTGGGAAGCTCAGATGTTAGAGCACTTGCCCGCGAAAGGCAAAGGTCCCGAGTTAGAGTCTCGGTCCGGCACACAGTTTTAATCTGCCAGGAAGTTTCTTCAAGCGAGACGTTCAAATGAGAACGCACAAAGCTGTGCGCCTTCTGAACGGCCTGCGCACGAAATGTAAAGGTGCCGGCGTCACGCGGTGATAAGCTCCGCAGGAATACTAACGTTTCTTACATTCAGCTGAATAAATTTTTCTTTCTGTTATCATTTTATAAGTTACATGGAAAAACACCTTATCCGAAATGCTTTGGATGTGTAATAATATTGTTGTCATGATTTGGACAAAAATTATATACTGTCTAGGAGATTACGTGATTTACTCAAAATGTTGTTTCGTTTTTATATTCTCCACGATTTTACAGTATATTCAGTGATTCTTTGGCTGGCTCTGAGCACTATGGGACTTAACTTCTGAGGTCATCAGTCCCCTAGAACTTAGAACAACTTAAACCTAACTAACCTAAGGACATCACACACATCCATGCCCGAGGCAGGATTCGAATCTGGAACGCCTAGAACCGCTCGGCCACCCCGGCCGGCCAATGATTCTTTGTCTCCTATTTTTATACATTAACAGGCTGAATATGACCACTAGTTGGTCAAAATCTGCTACTGCAATGTGAAATGCTCATATGATGGTGTCGCACAAAAAATTAAAAAATTAGCACTATCATGTTCATGTGTAGTAGAGGCATATTCAGTCTGTAGCTAAGTGTAATGTTTATTGATTTATCTTTGTTCATAATATTTGTAAGTAGGCTGTTTAGGTTTTTTATTGGTAACGCCACCTCTGTATGAAAATCACTGGCTGTGCTGTGTGCAGTCTGTGGCTGCTTTGCATTGTTGTAATACTCGCCATTGTAGTGTTGGGCAGCGGCAGCTGGATGTGAACAGCGCGTAGCGTTGGGCAGTTGGAGATGAGCCGGCAGCAGTGGTGGATGTGGGGAGAGAGATGGCGGAGTTTTGAAATTTGTCATGAACTGCTATATTTATATATGATGATATCAAGGTAAATACATTGTTTGTTCTCTATTAATATCTTTCATTTGCTAACTATCCCTATCAGTAGTTAGTGCCTTCCATAGTTTGAATCTTTTATTTAGCTGGCAGTAGTGGCGCTCGCTGTATTGCAGTAGCTTGAGCAGCGAAGATTTTTGTGAGGTAAGTGATTTGTGAAAGGTATAGTTTAATGTTAGTCAGGGCCATTCTTTTGTAGGATTTTTGAAAGTCAGATTGCGTTGCGCTAAAAAAAAATATTGTGTATCAGTTTAAGCACAGTCTTGTATAATTGTTCAAAGGGGACGTTTCATATTGCCTGATCGTTTTTGTTAATGTGGATGTACAATTTTTTCTTCCTTCTATCTTCTTTAGATTTATATACTGTAATGAGCAGAATAACTTAACTGGAATAGTTCAACTAGCCAACTACCATAACAGAAAGACATACCATACTACCTGTTGTAGACAGCAAGAGAACAGTTCGTATAGTTTCAAAACCTCAGAATTTTTTTGTTTTATGCCGCATGTCTCGTTCAGACAATGTTCTGTGTCGTCAGCCGGCCCTTATGGCCGAGCGGTTCTAGGCGCTTCATTCCGGAACCGCACTGCTGCTACGGTCGCAAGTTCGAATCCTGCATCGAGCATGGATGTGTGTGATGTCCTTAGGTTAGTTAGGTTTAAGTAGTCCTAAGTGTAGGGGACTGATGACCTCGGATGTTAAGTCCCATAGGGCTTAGAACCATTTGAACCATTTTTTTTGGTGTCGTCACCCTATATATAAGAAATCACATGCTCCTTTAACAAACTAACATACCACTTACCAGTTTGATATCGTCGAAAAGTAGTAGGCGCGGTGTTATATTCGTGTAAAGTTATGTGTAGTGAAGGATACACATGACACAGCAGATGTAAAGGGTTACCCACTAAAATCCAGAGTAGCCCACACGTATGTATACGAGTATTCATACAGTACTTGGTTACTGAAAGAAAATCCTGGAAAGCGTTATAATTTGTTTAAAGAAAGTAACTGGCGCTGTAATTTACTTCTATTCACCAACCGAAGTGGGTGAGTGATTAAGACACTGGACATGCTTTCAGGAGGAGCTGGCAAGTAACGTACAGTACCAAGACACACTTACTGCGAATTAAAGTGGCTGAAAAGGACAAATAAAACATTTATTGAAAAAGAAGTAACTCAGGTCTCTAACTAAATGCTTTAGCTTGTCAAAGACTACTTTCCAGAGCAGATAAAATAATGAACTCAAACTGGATCTCAAAATATGAACCGAGAACCTAATGTTGTATATCAAGATATTCTGACAGAGAGCTATTGAATCATCAAAGTACTTAGTGAAGAGCAGAGATTCAGGATGGAAAAAAGTTGAAAAAATAATAAAGGCAGTGGCTATTATTAGACGAGAAAATATTGAGTAACTATTAAGAACCTCCATTACCTGCAAATTTAAACCATACAAGTGAACCAAAACCAAGGAAAGAATTTTCCTTTGCCAAGCCAAGTACTGTGATGTCCGCCACAGATCAAGAACAGAGGAAGAAATTATTGAACTGTGTATTTAGAGAAGAACACAGATGCATTTAGCGGAACTTGCGTTGTAGAAATAAGCTAAAAATTAGTGAACTTAGTAGTTTTGAATACTGACTACCACGATAATTGAAACAAAATACACGAAAAGAAAAAAGAAGAAATTTAAGCACGCGAGGTAAAACCATAAAGCAGACAATAATTGTGATACTGATGTGAATATTCGACCATACACATGCGTAATTTAAATATGTAACATACAACAGATTTCTGGATATTATAGACCCGAATTCCGGGTAAATGGAATACAGATGGGGTTTTCAGGTGTGGTAAAATAAAGTTATATGAGAACTACGTAGTTACTATCCAGCCAGTTTCTGGAACAAATAATAAGATGACAGCGGGAAGATTGTTAAATATAGCAACCACATAGTTATAGTGACTTTAAGGACGGTTCATTCTCAGGTTTAGCGGTGTATTGAAGAATGACAAGAGTTTGCTAAAGACAAGTTAGCGTAAGGAAACAAGTTGGTGTATTATTAAAATGAGCAGTTAACGTGAGGATAAGGCAAGAGTTGTTATCGGACACTTCTTACGACTTTATAACTTGACAGTCTCATGAGAGAAACATGCATTGCACAGTAATGTTTCAGTCCGAATACTGAAATTTAGTTGGTATAACTTCACGTTCACCATCGTTTTAGAATATATTAGGTCCTTACTAGACCGGAAAAAAATTTTGCTGCAATACAGTTAACAGCCAAACATTATTCAAACGTATAATCTCAAAATATGTGCATCAATAATAATGACAAAATACGTGTATCAAGAATCAAAGTAATGTTTTACACGAGACTCACTACTACAGTACAATTCCATCTTTGAAGGCACTACTACCGAAAGATCTGGTAGGATGGGAAGACAGTGGACTCACATAACCAAGGACCGGAGTTCAGATCCTCCTTTCAGATTTAGATTTTCTATGATTTCCACAAAACATTGAAGGAAAATGGTGGGACGATTCCTTTGAAAATAACATGCCGATTTCTTCCTCCGTCTTCGTAAATTCCTAACTTGTGCTCCACCTCTAATGGCTTGTCGTTAATAAGATGTTAAATACGTATCTTCCTTGATCTGAGGGCAGTACCATCTAAGAGGCTAATCATTGCAACATTATGAGTTTTGGATAGCTTTCGTTCAAAATTTAATGTTGATCGTGTACTGAAAATATGCTGAAGTATTAGAAGAACTGTGAGAAGATAGACTAATGCCATTTTATGAGGCAATTATTGTACAGTCTATCTATACGTATGTGGTCCATATACACTCCTGGAAATGGAAAAAAGAACACATTGACACCGGCGTGTCAGACCCACCATACTTGCTCCGGACACTGCGAGAGGGCTGTACAGGCAATGATCACACGCACGGCACAGCGGACACACCAGGAACCGCGGTGTTGGCCGTCGAATGGCGCTAGCTGCGCAGCATTTGTGCACCGCCGCCGTCAGTGTCAGCCAGTTTGCAGTGGCATACGGAGCTCCATCGCAGTCTTTAACACTGGTAGCATGCCGCGACAGCGTGGACGTGAACCGTATGTGCAGTTGACGGACTTTGAGCGAGGGCGTATAGTGGGCATGCGGGAGGCCGGGTGGACGTACCGCCGAATTGCTCAACACGTGGGGCGTGAGGTCTCCACAGTACATCGATGTTGTCGCCAGTGGTCGGCGGAAGGTGCACGTGCCCGTCGACCTGGAACCGGACCGCAGCGACGCACGGATGCACGCCAAGACCGTAGGATCCTACGCAGTGTCGTAGGGGACCGCACCGCCACTTACCAGCAAATTAGGGACACTGTTGCTCCTGGGGTATCGGCGAGGACCATTCGCAACCGTCTCCATGAAGCTGGGCTACGGTCCCGCACACCGTTAGGCCGTTTTCCGCTCACGCCCCAACATCGTGCACCCCGCCTCCAGTGGTGTCGCGACAGGCGTTAATGGAGGGACGAATGGAGACGTGTCGTCTTCAGCGATGAGAGTCGCTTCTGCCTCGGTGCCAATGATGGTCGTATGCGTGTTTGGCGCCGTGCAGGTGAGCGCCACAATCAGGACTACATACGACCGAGGCACACAGGGCCAACACCCGGCATCATGGTGTGGGGAGCGATCTCCTACACTGGCCGTACACCACTGGTGATCGTCGAGGGGACACTGAATAGTGCACGGTACATCCAAACCGTCATCGAACCCATCGTTCTACCATTCCTAGACCGGCAAGGGAACTTGCTGTTCCAACAGGACAATGCACGTCCGCATGTATCCCGTGCCACCCAACGTGCTCTAGAAGGTGTAAGTCAACTACCCTGGCCAGCAAGATCTCCGGATCTGTCCCCCATTGAGCATGTTTGGGACTGGATGAAGCGTCGTCTCACGCGGTCTGCACGTCCAGCACGAACGCTGGTCCAACTGAGGCGCCAGGTGGAAATGGCATGGCAAGCCGTTCCACAGGACTACATCCAGCATCTCTACGAATGTCTCCATGGCAGAATAGCAGCCAGCATTGCTGCGAAAGGTGGATATACACTGTACTAGTGCCGACATTGTGCATGCTCTGTTGCCTGTGTCTATGTGCCTGTGGTTCTGTCAGTGTGATCATGTGATGTATCTGACCCCAGGAATGTGTCAATAAAGTTTCCCCTTCCTGGGACAATGAATTCACGGTGTTCTTATTTCAATTTCCAGGAGTGTATTTTAGAGGAAAAAATAAAAGCAGAAATCATAAAACAGATATTAGATTTCTTACGTCAGTTAACCAAATAACAAGAAGAGAGAGTGAGAACGTCTACATGTGGAGGATGCTAAGCTAGAGATTGAGCCAAGAGGACAAAAAGGGTAGATGGGAATCAAACAGAAGAGAGGTTCTACAGGTGCTGAAAAAAGTCACTAAACTTTTAGTGAACAGCTTGGGCTTTCTTCGCTGTGACAAACCAGTGACAAAGTATTTCAGTTTTAGTCCATAGCACCCCTGTCCAAGCCAGTGGTTGAAACATCAGTTTCTGTTTCACAATCGGATTACAAGGTATAACGACTGTTATTATCTACATAAACCATATGCCCAGGATTTTTTGCATTTTCTCTCGAAAACACACACAGTGGAGCTGATCTTTCGTTTACAGAGCTTCCTAACAAATTTTCGTACATTAAATACCCTGCGTGTGGCCACTGCACAATGATGGTACTAATCAGTGGAAATAGATTGTGTCATGATGATGCACGTATGTCGCCAGTGGCCCAAGAGCATCTTTGTGGTCACCCCACCATATAGATCCATTTTAATTAAAGCTGCCTACCTTGTTCGACATAGCTGAATAATGGTATTCAGCACCAGACGTACTCAATAAAGCAAAAAAACTCGTAATCTAAAATAAACGCTTGAAAACTAATTGCTTGAAAAGATTTAATCATATTGCTTCACTATATATTCTTGACCTATATCGGGAACATCTAAACTCAGTGCGTGAAGGAAATTTCTTGTAAATTTCTGTTATACACTATGGAAACTATCCCAGCATTCCATACTGTTAGATGTTATTAAATCGCCTATTACTTCTCACTGAACCAAACAGTCCACTTTGTAATTCAGAGGGCCGGCCGATGTGGCCGAGCGGTTATAGGGGCTGCAGTCTGGAACCGCGCGACCGCTACGGTCGCAGGTTCGAATCCTGCCTCGGGCATGGATGTGTGTGATGTCCTTAGGTTAGTTAGGTTTAAGTAGTTCTAAGTTCTAGGGGACTGATGACCACAGAAGTTAAGTCCCATAGTGCTCAGAGCCATTTGAACCATTTTTGTAATTCAGAGACTCTGCCAACGTGATGTAGTTCTGCAGTGCACCAGTAGTGATAACTGAATACTCAAGGCAGCTACGAATGCTTGCTTAAGATGTGTAACATACCATTGCTTGATCACGTCAGTCCTTCTTAATCTCAGTTAGTGTGGACGAGGCCGTCAAAAGGCGTTATTTTAGACAGCCCGTTTTCTTCGTCGCTTTACTTCTCAGTGGAGCATGCAGTACTTGTGCTCACTTAAGAATTTCCTATTATGATTTCGTAACTCCCATACGGGTAATATATGTAAAGCACCTAGGCATAGCTTCAAATTTTTCTCGGTCTCCTTCTTCATTTCAGCCTTCTATCTGTGAAACGAACTGTTCGGTAAAGTATGTCTGGCCCAAAACCACCTGACATCCAAAAACAAGATTGAAGGACTTCCTGTTATCATCGATGTAGCTTTCTGATCCGCATATCACAACAGCCTTCCCCCTGCACGACAATGAACTAATATTTCTGTCACATTCTCATCACTTTCCCACCTTTCCTCAGGCTCGCCTTTTTCCGTTTCCTTTATTTCTTGTCACCATTACTTTTTTTTCTTTTTTATTGTCTCCTGAGCTAACTTTTCCATATTATTTCTTCATCACCCAGAACCAATTACATTTCTTCTCCAGATTTGATTTCTTGACATGGTTTTACGTTGATACAGTATCCTTCAAAAAGCGCGGCGGTTTTGATATATCAAATCATGAACTTTATTTTTTGAAAAACACATTAACAAAATACAAAAACATATTCATCACATCCTCCCCTTTCAGCTATAGAAAATAACGTCCGGCATACAACTTCGTCCACTGTGTTGGCAAGCAAGAACTTTGTCAGGGAAATTAGTTATGACTGCCTGAGAAGACCCCTCTTGCATTTCACCAGCAACACGTTGAAATTTCTGCTTTCAGTCACGGATGTTTCGGGGTTTATTGACATACACCAGAGACGTAAGTTAACACCAAAGAAAAAAATCACAAGGAGTTAAGTCACGCGACTTTGCTGACCATTGGTGGAGACTATTAGGTGAGATGAAGCCATCCGACTGCTGTTGAAACAACGCATTTCTTTCGCGGAAAATGTGACATGGTACCATCATGCTGAAAATACAATTCTTGAACGTCATTCTAATGATATGGAAGCACACAATATTTCTTATCACCGCACTCTATCGGTTTCAATAAACTGCTACAGTTTTTCCTGTCTCACCTTCAAAATGGTAAGGGTGTACAATGCCGGCCACCCAAAAGCCACTGGATCCCGATTTCGATTCCCGGCTGGGGTGGAGATTTTCTCTGTCCGTGAACTGGGTGTTTGTCTTGTTCTAACATTTCATCATCATCATTCGTAACAGTGACTCGATTGGACTCTGTAAAAAATTGGACTGTGTAAAAATTGGGACTTTGTACGGGAGCTGATAACCGTCCAGCTGAGCGCCCCACAAATCAAACACATCAAACCGCCACTCACTGTGGACGCATTTCTCTCTCTTGAACCAAGCAAGGATTTTGTGAACTCGGGTACGGCAGCTCTTTTTAACCACAAACCCTTTTAAGTGGACGGGAAACTTTCTCTTCCTGACATCTTCTCAGAACCAGTTAACAAACTGTCGCCTGTTCTCATGATCGGCTGATTTCAGCTGCAGCGTTAAATAAGCTTTGTAAGGGTGATAATGAATATCATACCGGAGACTTAGCTGTACCGGAGAGTACCATAAGCCCCATTCTCGGGAACGGTGAATTATCGCCTTCTCTGGACTAACATCCACACTGTCACTAATTACCGCTGTGTTTTGCGTAGTGTAGCCAGAACAAGGACCCCCACAACACTTTTAATTTTCGTTGATGAATCCGTTTCGTTGAATTTGAAAATAAGTCTGGGTAGTTGATGTATTCGATACTTCTTTGCGCTCTACAATCACGCGAAGCTGCTGCACAACTATCCACATTTTGACGAAAAGTTTTCGCTTTCAGCAGAGGATGCGCAACAGTAAACTGTTCCATGTTAGACACATAATGAAGAAATGCAAGAAATTCGTACTGAAGAAACAATGAGGGTGTTTATAGAAACCGAAATGATAGACAACAATGTGGTCAACTGACAAACAAAAATATACAGCGCAGCTCAAAACCAGAACGTCTTTTGAAGGACCTTTTATATCGTTGCTTCCACGTGGCAGGGACGTCGTATAATAACAAATGAACTTATCACCATTTAATAGGACGTATTATCGTTCTAATTATGTTCAATACTACAGCGATTCCTGTTATATTTATTAATATTATAATGCGTAGCTCATTACCTGTGTACAGTGCAAAGTCAACTGTAAAGCGGATCTCTAAGATTTCTTCATTGTATGTGGAACGCTGTATTGCTATAATAACTTCTTTGCCACCATGTCCAAACTCCGAGCGTATCTCAAAGCTGATGGTTACTATATTGGTATTGGATTACTCTTTATCAGTCAATTAAGATACAGAGCAATTTCCAATTTATGTCCATTGTATTAAATGGTAGCATATAATAGCTACACGTGTAGCGCGGAATTGCAGCTGTACTACTGCAAGACATAGTAAGGTAGATAAGACAAACTCGTGTTTAAAATCATTGAACACCTCTGAGTAAAAATAATAATCATAAGTAAGCTGTACTCGAGCAAAATAATTAATATTTGGATATTCTATATACAACTGTTGCGCCAACTGAAAACAAACGAATATTTCAAAAAGCTTCACGAAAAATAAAATGTTATTTTCGAAACCACTTGGGTCATTAGTTATCCCAAATTTTCATACGTTATTGTTCATTAGTCACAGAGCTGTAGATCCAACACGGGGAAGTGTAACTCTGAAATAGCTGCGGTCCGGTTAATAATATTCATTGAAAATATTTATACAACTTAAATAACAACTTCTGTCATGGCGACACAGGCTTCTCCACTATCGTACATTTTTTTCTAGTAGGTGTTTGGAAGTGGCCATACCTAAGAGTATGCTCATATATTTGCTTTGTCCTGCCTTCCATGTAGACCTCATATTTTGTGTCACTCAAAATCTTCGGAAGAGAAAACTTGCAAACCAGTGCGTATACGTCACAAGTATAGCAGATCTAACTTCTATAACTTCCTTCATCTATCTTGACACTTTTGTAGCTCGAGCCATTAAGGAATTGACTTCACAAATTTTAAGGCCCATCGAAGAGTGATAAAAACGAATAAATGATATTCTTCGAACTATTGATAACAATTATAACTATTATTTGAGCTTCCATTTGATTATGCTGAATCACCTGTTCCTCTGGCACGATAAGTTGATCCAATTGATGTCTTAAATGCGTGTAGCCAACCTGATATATTTCCACGGTACTGTACAAGTGGTAAAATTCTGTCAGTTTATGTAATGGCTCGTAGAACTTCATCAAATAACTCTAAGTCGGAAATACGACTTTTCTTAACTTTTAAATACGCACACTACGTGTGAAAAACATCAGGACACCTATAGCTGAACATTAATATGGAGTGTGTCCACTTTTCGCCTACATAAAGACCTGAACTCTGCCGATGGCATTTTTAGTCATGTGCCTGAATGTCTGCGAACAAATGGCAGCCCAGTCTTCCTCAAAAGCCGAAACCAGAGAAGGTAACAATGTTGGTCGCTGAGGTCTGAAGCGAAGTCAACGTTCTAACTCATCCAAAGTGTTCCATTCAGTTCAGGTCGGGAATTTTGGCAGGGCAGTCTATAACATGGATGTAGTGATCCACAAATCATTTCCTCACAGATGCTGTTTTATGACACCGGTGTTTGTGTTGCCCTTAGCGTAAGTTATTAGGTCTACAACTTTGCTTCCGCCGTTTTGAAATAGGAGGCAGTAGTGGAAAGTAGCGGTGCAAGTCGTTCGCCGTATCATACAGTAAGCTTAGGCATTTGCGAACATAACGCCATCAAAATATCAGTCTATTTTTGATTGCATCATAAAGTTATTGTCGACTGAATACGTCAACTTATGAGCCCAATTTTTGTCATCTGCTCTGAGGTTTTAATTTTCTCCTTTGATATGAAGAAATCTGCGGCTGAAGCTCATAAAAAGCTGGGTAAGACCTATGATGAGACGCCTATTAGTGACTTCGCAGAAAATGCTTTCTATGCTTCAAAACTGGTGATTTTGACGTTGATGACCGGCATGGTTGTGAAAGAGAGAAAGCTTTTGATGCTACTGTAACAGGAACAGTCACAAGAGATAGTTATCGTAAGCAATTGATGTGTTTGAGCCGAGCACTGAAAGACACATGGCCACACTACAGCGATAGACACGAAAAAATGATTTTGCAGCATGACAGTGCACGACCCCACGACGAAAATTCTGTCAAAACATACTTGGAAACGTTGAAATGGTAAGTTCTACCCCACCCGCTGTGTTCTCCAGATATCTCTCCCTCTGACTGCCACCTTTCTCGATCTATGACGCACGACCTAGATGACTATCACTTGCGGTCATACGAACAAGTGCAAAATTGGATCGATTCATGGCTCCCCTTCAAAGATGCCCAGTTTATACACTGCGGGATTCGTATGCTGCCCTAAAGCTAGGAGATAGCAGTGGCCAATGATGGTCAATACTTTGAATCGTAAATTTTTTGCAAGTTTTTCACAATAAAGTCACGAACTTCGAGAAAAAACGGCGGAAGCAAAGTTGTAGACCAGTAGTTAGATTAAGTACTGTGTAAGCCTAGGGACGTCGATGATGTCAGCAGTTTAGTCCCATAGGAACCTATTACAAATTTCCAGTTTACCACGAAAAACACCCCTGTCCCGTAACACCTCCGCACTTCACTGTTAACACTACACATGACGGCAGGTGACGTTCTCCAGGCATTCGCCATACGCAAACCCTTCCATCTTATTGCCATAAAGTATTCCATGATTCATCACTCCAGATCACTCGTTTCTAGTCATCCACTGTTCAGTGCCACCGCTCTCGCTTAACACTGACTGCAGCAGTTTATGGCTTATGAGGAACTGTTCGGCCACTGTGACGTATTCGTTTGAACTTCGTACGCAAGGTTATTGCGCTAGCTGGTTTACTGGCAGCACCTTGGATGTCAGGAGTGATTCCTTCCGCTGGATTTCAGACGATCTACGTCCGTCAGCACATGTCTGTATGGTCTCTGTTTTACTATCGTTGTTCCTTCGCGTTTCCACTTCACCGACAGTCAATACGGGCAGCTTTAGAAGGGGTGAAGTGTCCCTATCGGATTTGTTACCCAGATGACATCCAACTCGCGTTCGAAGTCACTGAGCTTTCCTGACCGAGTCGGTCTGCTGTTACCACTCCTCTATTGGCAATACATTTTTTTTTTTTTTTAACAGAGGTGGATATCCTCTACGCCCACACCGGCATGATGGCCAACTCAATAGGTCTACTGCCATCTCTGCATAAGGGTTACTTTTCACTAATGTGAGGTGTCGCAGGATGTGGATACTGCGATGTTTGCGTACGTCTGGTTAAGGTTAACCATTAATACGCGCTCATCTGGAGATAGATTAGGTCGAAGTCGAACGAAGGGTAGCGGTTTGGAGGGCAGAGGAAAGAAAGTGCCAAGGCAAGAGCCAAGGGAAAAAAACCTCTGCGATAGTTAGGTCGGGTGGTAAGAGCATTAGCGGATGTCTTGCTGCCTGCGATTGGTCGTGCAAGGGTAGGCTTTGTTAGTAGTGGGCATCGTGCATGTCGACACCTTTGACGTTGGGCGGTGGTGTTGCTCGGCGGCTGCCGCTGAGTTCCGGTGTAGAGCTCTCGTTCAGCGTCAGCAACCTGAAACAGTTAGGTTTATTATCGTTTTTGTGTCCGATAGGTCATATATCGGATGCACAGTGTGAGGTAATGTTGGCGGTTTGTTTGTGCGTCTGTGGGCGAGCTCGTCGGTGTCCCTGCTGTGGCCTGTTGTTCGGCTCTGATAGCAGCTGGTAATTACTAGTCAGTGTTGCTGATATGCAGGGGCTTGCCGACGTTTGTCGCTTGTTAGTGTATGTTAGCTTACCATAGGTGGCTATGCCCTAGCTAGTAGTGTCTTTGGCCGCTTGTGCTTCCGCCTATGGTTGTGATCGCAGTTTCCCAGAGTGAGGATGAAAGGATTGTTCGAGTGTCTCGATTTCCTGTATAGTCGTGTGGCGTGTTTTGTGAATACTTCCTTGAGGGTACCAAGGAGGTATTCATGGTGAAAATCCACGGTGCGTGTGTAGCGTGGAGCGTTGCTAATGATTTGTAGCACTTTGTTGTGTATGATCTGCAAGCGGCGCAGTCGTGTAGGAGCTGCATATCCCCAGACGGGAGCTGCGTACGTCATCAGAGGTCTGACAATACAATACTCCGCGCCTCCTTTTATACTGGCACACCTCTCGTGGCCTATTGGTCAATTCCCCACAACATCGATGTTTCTGGATTCTTTTGATCAGATAGTGTATATTATGAGGGGCGTTCAGAAAGTAAGCTCCGATCGGTCGCGAAATGGAAACGACTATGAAAATCCGATAAAGCTTTGCACAGATGTGTTGGGTAGTGTCTCTAGTATAACCCTAGTTAGCATCACGTCGCTCTTCTCATTTCTGAGCTCGCAGTGAGTGCGTAAAGATGTCTAGAAAATAGTGTCTGCCGCCAAGTACGAGGGCCTGGTGAGAAATTTCGCCTGAAGATATGCAGCTAACATTACATAACTGTCGTGCTGTTTCGTCTTCACGACAATTCTCAGCCGCATTCTGCAGGGGCAATGAAGATGCTCCTGCATCGTTTTCAAATGGAAATGTTAGATTACCCACAATACAGTCCGCAAATGTCTCCCCCTGAGTTTCATCTCTGGTCACATGAACCGCTGTCTTTGAAGACAACATTTTGACACAGACAACGAGGTGTAGGCCAGCGTGGAGAATTGGCGGAAAGCACTGGCGGCTGCCTTCTATGATGAGGCTATTGAAAAGTTGGTACAACGCTATGACAAAAGTCTAAGTCAGAACGGCGACTACGTAGAGAAGTAGCTGAAAGGTGTAGCTAATTGTTACAAGTAAAACATTTCTGATGTTCACTGTGGTTTCAATTTGGCAATCAATCGGAGCTTACTTTCTGAACAGGCCTCGTACTTTCCACGAGTCAGATTTCTAAATTTATCGACCATTTTCTACTCATAAACAACCAGCGATTTCTCAACAGAACAGACACATCGAATCGAATCATAACACGATCGTAACGAAAATAGACTGTGTATTGTAAAGCCTTGAAGAACAGAGAGAGTGCGATATTCTGTTTATGTAACTGCGGCTGCAATGGATACATAGAGATGTCAACCTTGAAGATACTCAGTCTGAACCAAACGATCTCTGCAATGCGGAGAAGAACACCTGGAGCCGCGATGCGTCCCTGACGATATCGTCTTCCCAACAGGGAGCCGCCGCCGTCTGACAAGGAACTGGCCTCTGTGTGCCGGCGATGCCTCTGCCGGGCAGGCGCTACGTGACTGTAATTCATTTGCGAGCAAACGGTCCGACATCGCGACCAGATGGCCCGAAGAGCAAAGCGGCCAACAAGAGCTGCACCGCCCGTCGTCGCATCTGCAGCCTTTTTTTTCGCCCGTTCCTTTCAAAGACTGGCATGATGCCTTCAGCAGCTTAAACAGTACAGTTTGTTTTATTCATTCACAGTTAAGTTACGATTAGTGTAACTGGTAACTTTCATCCTCGATGGTGAACTTTTTACCGCCTCTTCTACACTGTTGTCATTAAAACTGCAGCACAAGGCGGCACGCAACAAATGTACACTGTCCAGTCACATTAATGTGACCACTAGCGAAAAGCCTGAATAATCACCTTTTGCAGGGCGGACCGTTGCGAGACGTACAGGGAGAGAGTCAGAGAGGTTCTGGAAGGTACCGACAGAGATGTGGAGTCACTCTGATTCCACTGCCGTGACCACCTGCGCTATGTTCTTCAGTTGAGGACCCAGCCTGATCGAGATGGTCCCACAGATTCTGGATTGTTCCTTCGCTTTCCACTTCACCGACAGTCAACATGGGCAGCTGTAGAAAGGCGGAAGTGTCCCTATCGGATTTGTTACCCAGATGACATCCAACCCACGTTCGAAGCCACTGAGCTTTCCTGACCGGGAGTTTAGTGGTCGGGTGAGTAGAGTAAAATCCTGGTGCTCTTCGAACCACGCACTTATACTGCGAGTTGTGTGTCCTGTTGGTAGATGGTATCGTTCAGAGGAAAAACAAACTTCATTTAGGCAAGGACATGGCCCCCATCCTTGTGTCGATCCCTTGTGACGAGATTGACGAGATCATCCAGCGAATGCTACGAAAACATTCTCCCGACAATAACACTCCATTCTCCGGCCTGGACCCTTCCGACGAGTGTTTTAGAGTGTTTGCTTTCAGACGTTTCACGCTGATGGAGCATAAAACATGAGTTATGTGCAAAGGACACCTGTCGACATTCCGAGGACGTCCAACTGTGATATGGGCGTGCAAATTCTAGCCTGCGTCGCCGATGAACACCAGTCAACAATGGCGCCTGAACCAGGCGCTTGCTGCAGAGCCCCAAAAGCAGCAACCTTCGCTGAACGGTTGCTGAGGAAACGCTGCTGGTAGCCCCTTGATTGTCCTGGGAGGTACTTGTTCAACAGTTCCACGTCTATTCGCTCGGACTCATTTCCGCAAGCGTCGTTCACCCACGTCATCTATGGCCTGTGGTGCACCTCCGCGTTTCAAAGGTTCAAACCTCCACCATCAGGTGGACTTACATTTGTTAGTATGTCATTTGTGTGTGTGTTGTGTTATGATTCTTTGGAGGAACATGTGCCACTGTAGCAGTCACAGGTTCCTTTCACTGTCGTACCACATCACATGTCTACTGTCATAATTTGTAAACACCATATTTATTTACAAATTATGACTATAAATGTGATTTGTTACAAACAGTGAAAGGAACCTGTGACTACTGCAGTGCCACAAATTCCTCCAAAAAATCGAAACACAACACTCACACAAATCTCATACCAACAAATGTAAATCCACCTGATGATGGAGGTTTAAACCTTTGAAACGCGTCGTGGAGATAGATATACAGTGACTGGTAACATTAAACTTGTTGTTTCATTTAATTAAAATTTAATATTTTCGTGGATTGAGTTTCTTATTGAATGTGGTTCTCGGGTTTTTCTCTCCTAAATTTTTTCTAAGGTTTGACGTAACAAACGCATAGGCAGAGAAGATTTTGTCAATGGATGCCGTGATGGCAGGGCAAGAAGAGAGGCAGTACTGAAGTAGTTGTAAGAGTGGGTTACTGTTTTGAATAAATTAATGATACGATTTTAAACTGAACTGTTTCATCGTCAATACGAAAGAACCCCCCCCCCCCTTACAAAAAAAAAAAAAACATAACTCATAAAAACCCAATTTCACCCTATGGGTTGTTTTTTAAATACCAGGGTTTAATCTCAACTGGTGACGGGGGGGAGGGGGGGGGGGTTGACATTAACTCAGGGAAAGATTATCAAGAATTAAACGACAAAATCGGCAATATCTAATATCGGTGAATTACAATAGAAATGAACGTTTGGAAAACAAAAGTGAATTTGGCTGAGGCATTTTTAGTTTTATATAGACGTGTGACACAGCGAGTTATAGGCGTAAGCTAAGCTGAAGTGGTTGCCTCGTAGCAGCGGTTCCTATTGTCGAGGATGCTGTTGGACGCGATCTGTGAAACCGCGAAAATGATAATATCCAAAATGCGTTTAATTGTAAAGGTAAGAATAAAATGATTAGCTCTCAGTGTCATTATATAGTTAGCATCCTTTTTGTTTTATCAAGTCTCTGAATAGGCTTATGTAGTCATTCTCCTTATATATGATTTGACGTCGTTAATAGCAAAATTTTGGCAGTTATGCTACTGATTCTCTCCAAGTTTAGAAATTCTGTACATTGTTGTTGTCCTATCTGCTGCATCGTTTTATCTTTTCTTTTATCAATCAAACGAGACAAGTTAGAGGTTAAGACGTTGGACTCGTATGCAGGACGAACGAGGCGCAAACTGCAATCCGACTGACCCAATATTATTA
The DNA here is from genome assembly GCF_021461395.2 of Schistocerca americana. Classification (NCBI taxonomy): domain Eukaryota; kingdom Metazoa; phylum Arthropoda; class Insecta; order Orthoptera; family Acrididae; genus Schistocerca; species Schistocerca americana. The sequence goes on along the minus strand of NC_060120.1, from coordinate 513,593,095 downwards.
AAGATTTCGCAAAACGTGAATGGCTGATACCATCGCCGTTGTTTCATCTCAGTAAGTGATCTGTCTACAACGACTGGAATACCGACGGAATGTTAAAACTAACTCCCGTCCATAGTTCGTTAATTCTCGATCTAGTTTTTGCAAGAGAAAACGGATCAATTCCTCTTCGTACTTTATCCAGTTCTTTTGTACTTAAGTTGAGGTACTGAGAAACGTAATGGCCCAAAGCAGCGATATAAAGTTTTGAGGAAAATAGACGTTCGTGAAAATCAAATTTGCAGACAAACCACCAGTCTCATAGGCAGGTGTTCTTTAACCAAGTCTCAATATCCTATACTTCCTATGAATAAATAATGTACCCATTTTATGTTATGAAATATTAATTAACATTTAAGATTTAATTTATTATCAATGTTAATTTTTAAAAAATGTATATATAGCCTAATGGCAATATTGGTCTTTGACAGTTGTAAAGTTTATAATTAATATGAAACTAGAATTAGAGCACAAAGAACAAATACTAAATATACCACACAAACAATTTGACCTACTGCAGTGTTTCACGATCCTCGTAATCGTCACTTTCATTATGTACATTCTGTGGCTTGAAGTTCAGATAAAATCACCGATACACATCCGATTATGATGTATGACGGCCACGTGTGTGACGCAGACACTAAATTTTGTTGTCGACCGTAGATGACAATTGAGAAACGCAGAGCAACCAAATTATGCTTTGTGCTTTGAGCTCATATGGAAATGAACATCTGAGAAATCGGTGAGCTAGCTTTTCGTGAATGTTCATAAAGACAATGTGGGGCTACAGAAGTAGATAAAGCTGGTTTACCTAAAGATCAACAGATGTCAGGAGTATGCATACATGCTCAAAAGTCAAAATCGATGTCGGTGTGCCTTAGGCCCTTGCACTTCTCAGCGTCTCAACTGACAATAGCATTTTGTAAAATGCAACTTTATTAGTATTTACTTCGTCTTTCAACCTGTTAAGTTTTTTTTACTTCCTAAATTATTTCAGCGTATATTTCAGTAACAATAACCTAAAGAATAAACTTGTGAAGGGAACATTTCGGAGGAAAGAATTTGAAACTCCGCTAAAAAGGCAGAAATTTTCTACGGATGATTAGCCTCTGCAAGCGTGTCACTCAGTCACAAAACTAATTTCAGGAAAATTGACATAACGAATGTTTTTGAAACATGAAAAAATGTAATGAGTCAGTTATAAATTGTTTTGCAAATTAAAGAAGTAAATCTGATGTATTTTTATTAGACCTCTAATTAGGATCGGGAAATATGCAGTAAAAGACAAAGTGCAGTGAAAGCCAATCATGGCCGCCAGTTTGCTTCGGTCGATTAGGTACACTCCTGGGTACAATCGCCGTTCCGTAGGCAATCGCAAACATTTTGCCATGAAGGCACTGACCGTCTTGTCTCACAACGGAATAACTGTATTAACAATTACGGCGATTACTTTTGAAATAATAAATGACGGCCCATTATAAATAATTGGTCATGGGAAGAGATGACATAGTCGAAGCGATGGAAGTTTCACAGTCAGTGCCAGGGTTTTTAGTATGAGGATGCAACCAGCTTTTGCTCTGTATTTGTCCTCTCGATGATTCGACACTATCGTATAATAAAGAGTGCTAGATGGGCCATCAAATTATTAGGGATGGTTCAGGCGCAGAAAATCGGACGGGTGTCGAAGAAATCTGTGCCGGAAGTCCCGATTAAGTTCAATCGTCCACTTTCGGAAGTAAAGACAGCTCGCCCTATTTGCCCTTATTTTTCTTCTTTCGCGACTGGGACTCCATTATCGATATACGGCGCGGCCACGGGCGGACACAAACGCGCAGAGAGATGGCCGCCGTCTTTTTCCAGTCTGATATGTGTGACAGGACTCAAATTAGACGCGAGGCAAACTATGTGAAATTCATGACCGCGCTTTGTTACGTCTTCGTTTGCCGAAATAAATCTCGAGGCAGCGGGCGCGCGCAAGAAACAGACGGGGGGGAGAGACGGCGAGCGCCGGACGGAATCGCGAACGGCCCGCGAATGGAGCAAGGAATGCGCGTGTTTTGCTCCGCGAGCCCGCCTCCATATTAAGCCGCGGCGTGGGTAATTAGGAGGCAATTAAGAGGGAGGGAGGGCGGCCCTACAAGGCGCCGCGCGTGCTGGCGATGCGCCGCGCTCCTGGCTCCGGCGCATTCTGATCAGCGCTTCTGCGCCTGCGCCGCGCCGCCCCGGCCTGCTCCGCGCATGCGCCCATTGTCGCGCGCGCCGCGCGGTTTTGCGCCTGCGCCTTAGCGCCTTGTACGGCAGCTGCGGACGTCTCGTCGCATCCCGGATCCGTCTGTCAAAAGGGCGGGTACCCCGCCAATAGGCGGCTGCGGATTTCGCTATACCCATTTACGCTACAGTCTGCAAGCTGATTTCCATAAGCTGCTATGCATGAGTAACGAAGCTTTAAGTAACAGCACTCACTAGGTCTGAAGTTTGTGGTAACGAATTGCATATATTTTAATCTCGTATATCAGCCTTGGGTCACACAAATGGTTTCATTACCAGTTTTGAATTACTTCCATCATCAGATGATCGTAAATCTTTAATTTCAAACAACTCTTAACAGTAATTTGATTTTAATTAATGTCGTGTGACTAGGGCCTCCCGTCGCGTAGACCGTTCGCCGGCTGCAAGTCTTTCGATTTGACGCCACTTCGGCGACTTGCGCGTCGATGGAGAAGAAATGATGATGATTAGGACAACACAACACCCAGTCCCTGAGCGGAGAAAATCTCCGACCCAGACGGCAATCGAACCCGGGCCCTTAGGATTGACATTATGTCGCGCTGACCACCCAGCTGCCGGGGACGGACAGTAATTTGATTTAACAGTCGCTTCATTCCCCGTTTAAAGTGTACACTTGCGACCACTGGCTGCTACGAGGCTACGTTTTTAAAGTTGTATATTTTCAAAGTATTGCTTGTAAAAATGCATGAATAGAACGGTAAACTCAGCGAGTTTTCATTATGCCCATAAGTTAACTTTGCGAGTGCAGTGCCTTGGTAAAAAGCCGGCACGGCAGGAAAAGGATTTTATGTGTTGGAATAAGCGATATACTTATCTGTTAACAACAGTTCAATGTGCATTCAGAAGGAATTACGGATAAGAACCGACATGTAAACAGAGCTTTGTGCGCCGGTCGGTGTGGCTGAGCGGTTCTAGGCGCTTCACTCTGGAACCGCGCGGCCGCTACGGCCGCAGGTTCGAATCCTGCCTCGGGAATGGATGTGTGTGATGTCCTTAGGTTAGTTAGGTTTAAGTAGTTCTAAGTTCTAGGGGACTGATGACCTCAGAAGTTAAGTCCCATAGTGCTCAGAGCCATTTGAACCATCAGAGCTTTGTGCGTTGGTATCGATAATTGTTAACACTGGCTATTTATGTAAACAGAAAGCACCGGTGAACCAAGTTTGCCAGATTCATCGTAGAGAAGGTGAGGGGAAAAGCTGTCATCGCAAGCCACTGGCTTGGAATACCGTGGCAAACCGTGTGGAAGATTTTGCAACGTTTCAAACGGTACCATCTGCAGTTCTTGCAACAATTAAAACTTGAAGATTACGGCCGATGCCTTCAATTTTGTATCACAAGGTAGGAAGCAGTTTAGGATGAACATTTCGCCTCCAAGCTGATATTCACCGACGACGCACCCTTCCATTTATCTGAAGAGGCTAATGACCGCAATGTGAAAGTGTGAGAGACTGAATATCCTCATACAATTGGGCATATGAATGAGATTCACCGATGGTTGATGTTTTCTGTGCAAAGTCACAGACAAAGTGTATGGGCCGCTTCTATTGTGTAAGAAGACGGGTTCCCTCTGACCGTAATATGTTGCAGTTGTGATTGTTTCCAACAGGACGAATCACCCCATCATTGGAGCTTCGACGTTCACCGCTACCAAAACGAAGAGCTTCCGAATTGTTGGACTGGACGCAGTGGTCGTGATGACGTGCCTCTGTTCCCTGCTCAACCCCATCCAAAGTCCCCCGCCCCTACGCCTTGTGATTTGAGTGTACAATAAAGACCCCACTACCAAGGACACCGGAACGGCTCAGAGAACACACCAATGCTGCTGTGATGACTGCTGACAGAATGTTGCTACATGAGGTGTGGAAATAACTTGACTACCGCTTCAATGTGTGTCGTGTGACCAGAGGGGCACTCACAGAACGTTTCTAGAGTGCAAAATACAAACTTTGTGAGCTGCGCGGGGTAGCCGCGAGGTCTGAGGCACCTCGTCGCGGCCCGCGCGGCTCCCCCCGTCCGAGGTTCGAGTCCTCCCTCGGGCACGGCTGAGTGTGTTGTCCTTAGTGTAAGTTAGATTAAGTTAGATTAAGTAGTGCGTAAGCTTAGGGACCGATAATCTCAGCAGTTTGGTCCCATAAGCCCTTATCACAAATTACCAATTTACAAACTTTGTGGAAGGTGTGTTTGTGTGGCCATCTTCCGCAGCAGCTGTTAACATCTGTTATTATAGGCTATCTGTCTTGAGCTGATTGCTACGTAATTAAAAAGAATTACTCCAGATGCGTTTCGCTTTTATTTACAAAGCATCTTCTGTGGTATTCTGCAAATTGGATACACAGGTTTGTACATTTATTGTTTGTTTCTTTTAGGTCAAAAACAGTGTTTTCTTTATGCAGTTCGTCTGCAAGCTACTTACGGTGTTTCTTTACATAATCTGCTCCTTCCCCTCTTGCTAGCAGTGATTGGTGGAATCAAAAAATAAAAAATAAATGTACAAACGTATATACACAATTTACAGAATACCACAGAAGACGCTTTGTAAATAAAAACGAAATGCGTCTGGTGTAATTCTTTTTAATTACATTGCAGTCAGCTGAAGACAGGTAACTTATATTATTCTGCCGGTGTGGCCGAGCGGTTCTAGGAGCTTCAGTCTGGAACCGCGCGACCGCTACGGTCGCAGGTTCGAATCCTGCCTCGGGCACGGATGTGTGTGATGTCCTTAGGTTAGTTAGGTTTAAGTCGTTCTTTTAAGTTCTAGTGGACTGATGACCTCAGATGTAAAGTCCCATAGTGCTCAGAGCCATTTGAACCATCTAACCTATATTAACAAACTGCGAGTTCACAGCTCTGTTCATGCAACCTTCATATTTGTACCTGTAATATTTCAGAAAACACATAATTCTGAAAACGACTGAATCATTTATAGTAGGCCGCAGTTTGCTACTCACTGGTAGCATCTTGCAGCATTACGATCCGGTTCCGATAAATGTTACCCTAAATGTTACTGTGTTCGGAGCGACATTTTCCACCGCAGTGTAAGACACATTAATCCTCTAGGTTTTGAATGAACTATGAATATTTTCCTTTAACTGAGATTCGTTTGGTCATCTTTATTTGTTCAGCCGAGGACAACAAGAAAATTCCATCAAGAACCTTCACGCGGAAAGACGGAATAAAATGTGTGATAAAATAGCGGAAAGCCAAGATCTAGAGAAGAAAACGAAAAATATTACAATTGTAATAGAGCAGACAGCTATGGAGGCTTTAGGGCATCGAACTCAAAGACAGAACGAAAAAAGATTGAACTGCTGGAATGATGACATAGCTTGATTGACGAAGAGAAAAAAAGGCATATTTTAAATAATTGCAGAAGAGGACAGCTGAAAATAGAGAGGAAAGTAAAATATTATCTTAAGATGCTAAAAAACTATGTCGACAAATTAATCAAGAAATATGAAACAGATGCATTTCGGAAGTGAAAAACGATGTCCACAGTAGACAATAAATTGAAGAACTTCAATAAAAAGATAAAAGATGAGGCAAGAATAGATGTAATAAGTGAGGCACAATGGCTGGGCTACTATAAGAAACTTTGGAAGACAGAAGACGATGTAAATAAGAATGTAGACGAAAATAGTATGCTCGAAGAGCAGGAAGAGACGCCAGTTGATAGAGCAGAACTGAAGGAATTAGAAGATGCAATGTGTAAAATGAGAAATATAAAAACATCAGGCAGTGATGGAATTAACATAGAACTGATTAAATATGCAGTTTCCACAGTGAAATCCAGATTTCTAAACTACATTAACAGATGCTGGACAAATAAGAAGATTTAGAGAACTGTAAATTAACCTCAGTAATACTTATTTACAAGAAAGGAAACAAGTAACTGCGAAAACTATAGGAGTATTTTTTTGTTACAGACAAGGTATAAAATATACTCTACAACGGTAACATAAAGACTAGCTGTAGTTATTGAAATTATTCTCCAAGAAGAGCAAACAGAATTTATGAAATGTGGACAGCACGCAGACTTTCGGTATTAGACAAATCACTGAGAAACACAGAGAGTTCAGCAGAGATACACACGGACTACCCATAGCTTACACCGTCCGTCCAAAACGTCGCTAGACTGCTTTTTTCCTGGCGCACAAGCGACGTCTTCACGGTAACTACAGTGGCAGATTGAACTAACAACTGCAAACAGCAGATGCTTGACCAGCCAGTTGTGAGCAGGCAGTGTTAATTAGTGGTCGTGCAGCTGTATTGTGACAACGTTGTTGTGTCACAAATCACATCTCTAGAAAGCTTTGAAAAAGAGAAAAGTGTGTGCACAAAGTTTGTCCCGCACACCTTCACTCCCGAGCAAAAATGGCGATGCGTGAAGCCTGTCGCGACTTGATTGAACACAAATCTCGGAAAATTCTTTTCCGGGAAAAATCATCGTGGCTGAGAAAAGCCGGCGTTATCAGTTCGAACTTACCACAAATCGATAAATCACAGAAATTCGCATGAAGGGTGAACACTTTGACGACACAACCCACATTCATACCAACGTGAACCACGAGTTGAACAACATCGCAAAGAAGGACTTTCCTGGCGGTTACAAATGGATGTATGAACGTTCTGTACGTTGTACTCAAGTGTGGGAAGGATACGTAGGACACGTGAAGCATACACTTTTCCCTGTTTTTGTTTTTACTCCAGTCTCGAAACTTCTTGGACTGACGGTGTTCGTGGAAGCTTTCGGTAAACTAAACAGAGAAAAGGTATGGGAGATAATTAACAAATAAGGAATGCCTCTGAACATAATAAAGATAGTAGAAAATACGTATCAAAAATCAGAAATCGTCGCTGCAGGAAATGGAAAAATTAAGACTAAAACAAATGTAGGAATAAGACAAGGATACAGTCTGTCTCCGGTTATCTTTAATACTTATCTTGATGACATGCTGAGGCCTGGATAAGTAAATTAAGTTTTTATACTTATGAATTCAATAAAATAATCATTATATGACATTACTCTTTGCTGATGACCATATTGTGATTGCTGATATCAAGTATACACACCAAACAGATGATCTTATGTTATCCACAAAAGCTAAATTATATAATGTATTAGTATATTCAAATAAAACAAGAGTTATGGCTTTCAGAGGCCACTAGCCAATTTTCAGCAAAATATTGATATATGATCAAAAAACAGAAAGAGTCAAATCTTAAAACTTCTTAGGAAACACTATCTCACTCATTACAGAAACCGACATAGAAAAG